>NC_084482.1:182743950-183048029 GCF_030035675.1 Rhineura floridana
GATGAAGCAAATTTCCCTCCAATCGAGGGGGGGGAAAGGTTCAAAATTGCTGAAAAAGCCTTGGATGCTAATCATATAAAGAAAATCAAATGATAGAAAAGTGCATTACTATTGATCATCCTACCCAAACCAGAATCTCACCTGTAAAATAATTAAAAATAGGTATGTATAGAATGCAAAGGGACCTACTGATTTTCTGACTCTGGCTGCAGTGAAAAGATTTGTTTCTTTGAAATGGAAGTTTTTGTGGCTTCTTTACAGAAACTTAGTTTTGAAGACACTTCCTTAAAATAGATTAGAATTATATATGCACATCTGAAAGCCAAAACAATGGTCTCATCTTTCTTTCAGCAGACATGATTCTTTCCATATGCAAGCCAAGAGACCAGGTTGCTCATAATTCGCTATATACATCAGATAGTTCAGTGCAATACAAGGATTCTGTCTACTTTATATATTTCATTTTAAACGTATGAAAAAAAGGAAATGCAGGAAACACAGCAGTTTACACATAACATTCAGTTATGAGGTCCTATTGGCATTAATGAATGACTCTCAACTCTCCGGTTAAAACTTGCCAAAAACTAGCAGGCAACTATTGTAAGTGCTTATGCACCAACATTAGATGCTGATGAAGACATCAAGGAAATTTTTTATAACCAGCTGGACACCATCTTATCCTTCATGATAACATGACAGCAACAATTTTGGACAACAATAGCTTTCAGAGCGATCCATTCAGAGTCGGAACAGGCGTAAAACAGGGATGCGTCATTGCTCCTACCTTATTTGCTATCTTCATTGCTATAATTCTACACCTTATTGAGGGGAAACTTCCTACTGGTGTGGAAATCATATATCAAACAGATGGAAAGCTTTTTAATCTCAGTAGGCTGAAAGCAAAAAGTAAGGTAATGTCAACCTTTGTCGTAGAACTTCAATATGCCGATGATAATGTAGTCTCTGCACATTCAGAGAAAGATCTTCAAACTATCCTAAATGTCTTCGCAGAAGCATATGGAAAGCTTGGGCTCTTGCTTAACATCAAAAAAACCAAAGTGCTTCATCAACAGGTGCGAACTAGTCCCTCTGTAGCTCCATCAATCCAGCTTAATGGTGTGACATTGGAGAACGTTGATCACTTCCCCTATCTCGGCAGCCATCTCTCTGGAAAAGCTGACATTGATGCTGAAATTCAACATCATCTGAGCTCTGCGAGTGCCGCATTCTCCCAAATGAAGCGTAGAGTGTTCGAGGATCGGCTTATTTACAAAGCTATTGTACTACCGACCTTACTGTATGCTTGTGAAACATGGACCATTTATAAATGCCACTCCCAACTTCTTGAAAGATTCCACCAACGCTGCCTCCGGAAAATTCTGCAAATTACTTGGGAAGACAGACGGACTAATGTTAATAATAATAATAATAATAATAAAGTTTATTTCTAGGCCGCCTATCTGGCCGCACAAGCGGCCACTCTAGGCGGCGTACAAGATAAAGTAAAATACAACATACAAACTACATAAAAACCCAAGAACTACAATATAAAACAAAACCAAAGCCACCCATAGCTAAAACCAATGGCACCCAAAAGAAAAAAGGGGAAAAAAGCAGCAAAACGAAAACAAAACAAGAGACAAAAACCCAGCCCACCTCAGCCAGCCGGCTTATGTATCCCTCCAAAGAGGGACAGGTGATGGAAATTAGTCACAGCTGGCTGGGTACCTGGGACCTGGTCCTGCAGGAGGCAAGTCTGCCAGGCAGCAGTCCCACTGGGAAGGGTGGTGGAGATGGTGTTCCAACAGCAGCAGCAACAGTAGGCTCTCCTTCCCTGGGTGGCGATGTTCTCCTTCTTCCTGCAGTCACTGGGTCTCCCAGGCCACCTCAGCCAGCCAGCTTATGTATCCCTCCAGAGAGGGACAGGTGGTAAGAATCAGTCCTGGCTGGCTGGGTACCTGGGGCCTGGTCCTGCCAGGCAGAAGTCCCTCAGGGAAGGGTGGTGGATGTGGTGGTCCCACCGCCGCAGCAGCAGCAGCAGCCTCTCCTTCCCTTGGGCGATGGTTTCTTCCTCCTGCAGGCACTGGGTCTCCCAGGCCACCTCAGCCAGCCGGCTTATGTATCCCTCCAGAGAGGGACAGGTGGTAAGAATCAGTCCTGGCTGGCTGGGTACCTGGGGCCTGGTCCTGCCAGGCAGAAGTCCCTCAGGGAAGGGTGGTGGAGGTGGTGGTCCCACAGCAGCAGCAGCCTCTCCCTCCCTTGGGCGATAGTCTCTTCCTCCTGCAGGCACTGAGTCTCCCAGGCCACCTCAGCCAGCCGGCTTATGTATCCCTCCAGAGAGGGACAGGTGGTAAGAATCAGTCCTGGCTGGCTGGGTACCTGGGGCCTGCTCCTGCCAGGCAGAAGTCCCTCAGGGAAGGGTGGTGGAGGTGGTGGTTCCAGCCGCCCTGAAAGAGGCCGTGATCTGACCTCTCTTGAAAAAGCCCACCCTGGACCCATTGGTTTGCGACCATTACCGACTGGTCACAAATACCCCCTTGATTTATGTATTCACCAATTGCTTTTTAAACATGCATTTGTTTTTATTGCATTTGATATGGCCTGAAGACTTATTCGATACAGTTTCATTAATTGATTGATATAAAGGTGCTGTGTACTTCCTGATGGTGGATGTGTAGATGCAAACTTTGAATCCCCACACATACATGAAGCTCACTGGGTGACCTTGGCCAGTCACTGCCTCTCAGCCTCAGAGGAAGGCAATGGTAAACCCCCTCTGAATACCGCCTACCATGAAAACCCTATTCATAGGGTCACCATAAGTCGGGATCGACTTGAAGGCAGTCCATCATCTGAGGAGTTATATCTTGACCTTGCTCATCTTTCACCTCACACAATATACTGTGCATACAAATCTGGTTGCCACATCTCAAAAATAATACTGTAGCATTGAAAAAGGTGCAGAAAAGGGCAACCAGAATGATCAGGGAGGTAGAGCAACTCCCTATGAGGAAAGGTTACATGGTTGGGGCATTTTAGTTCAAAAGAAGGGTAAGTAAGGGGGAACATGATAAAGCAGATGTGGCTAATCTGTGACCCTCCAGATACTGGTGAACTACAATCTCTGGCCATCAGTCATGCTGGCTGGGAATTATGGTAGCTGTAGTTCAGCAATATCTGGAGGGCCTCAGGTAGTCAACCCTGTGAAAGAGATGTCTAAAATTATGCATGATTTAGAGAAACTGGATAGTGAGAATTGGGAATCACAAGAGGAAAGAGTGCTGTTGATTCCTCCAAAATCAGAGACGTTATACCTCTTAAGTAATGGCTGTGAAACAACAGTGGGGGAGGGTTATTGTCTTCATATCCAGCTTGTAGGCTTCCCAAAGTCATCTGGTTGGCCACTGTGGGAAACCAGATGGTGGACTAGTTAGGCCTTTAGTATGATCAAGCAGAGCGCTTAAGATATGTTGCACTTTGGATTTCAGATCCCAAACTCTGCATGACTTGAGCAATGTAATGCACATGTTAAAATATTTTCCCACAAAAATACCTATTTTTTAAAATATTTTTTTAAAATTTGAGGCCATTTATATCAAGCTTGGCAGAATCTGGAGCTCACTGGCTTTTCAAACCTCACTGCTAGTTATTTGATAGAATATGTCAGAGACAGCCAATATGGTGACCTCCAGATATTGTTGGACTCCAACTCCCATCAGCCCCAGCCAGCATGGCCAATGGAAGATGGGAGTTGTAGTCCAATAACATCTGGAGGGCACCACATTGGTTACCCCTGGAATACAGTCTCAGACTAGTAAAATCCTGGATGGTTGGAAACCTTAATACTTGTTTCTGCAAGCTGAGAGCTAGAAACATATTTTTATTTTCATGATGTTAGACATTCCAGGGGCCAGATACACTCAGTCTATTCTGGAGTTTAAATGCCATGGGTTTTTTGTTTTGTTTTGTTTTTAACTAAATTTTACTTTGCTTTTACTGAAACCCTGAGGTGCATCAACCAGTGCAAGGAATATAGAAGCTGGCTTATACTGAGTCAGACCATTGACTACTGCTCAGTATTGTCTACACTGACTGGCAGCAGTTCTTCAGGGTTTCAGAAAGGGAGACTCTCCCAGCCTTACTTGGAGATGCTGGGGATTGAAATTGGGACCATCTGCATCCAAGGCAGATGCTCCACCACTGAGCTATGGCTCTTCTCCAACCGATTAAACTTCATTCATGTAAGTTGACACACTCTCCATGGAGAAGCAAGGGGGAATGTCACTGCCTCTCTATTCCTCTGGCCTGACACATCCTCTCCACCAGTGAGTGGGGGGATTGGTTAACACTACGCACTCCTCCCTAAAAATGCTCCACCTAGAAATGTGGCTGCCCCACTTAGCATTAAGGCTGGCTACAGGGCTGGATCTACCAGCAGAACCCAATCCATCTTCTGCCCACCCCTGGCCTATACCATACGACAAAAATTGAACCCAGAATTTTACCCATGTCTGGTAGCATTTACAGTTTCCTTCACCCCTAAGCAGCAATGCCTGTTTCCACAAGGAATTTTGAGGAAGAAGCTTGAGCCCAGAACGGTGTTGAGAAGCCATTTCTATCAAGGCGGAAGTGGTAGAAGCACTCAAGGCTCAAAAACGGGCAACCAAAATGATCAAGGGGATACAGCAAGTCCCCTATGAGGAAAGGTTACAATATTGGGGCTTTTTAGTTTAGAAGACAAGGAGAATAAGGGGGGAGGGACGTGATAGAGGTATATAAGACTCTGTATGGCATATAGAGAATGGAAATACAGAGAAGTTTTTCTCCCTCTGTCATAATATTAAAACTCAAGGCCATCCAATGAAGCTGAATGTTGGCAGATTCATGAGAGACAAAAGAAACTACTTCATACAGCACATAGTTAAACTATGGAATTCACTCCCAAAAAGGCAGTGATGCCCACCAACTTGGATCCTTTCAAAGAAGATTAGACAAAGTCATAGGGGATAAGGTTATCAGTGGCTACTAGCCATAATGGCTAAGTTCTCCCTCCACTGTTGGAGGCAGTATGCCTCTGAATGCCACTTGATAGGAATCACAAGTGGGAAGAATGCTGTTGTACTTAGGTCCTGCTTGTGGGCTTCCCATAGGCATCTGGTTGGCCACTGTGAGAACAGAGTGCTGGACTAGATGTGCCATGGACCTGATCCAGCAGGGCTCTTCTTATGTTCTTACTTCATGTGTGCTATGCTCCCACAGCAATGAGATGTGCTGTTCCATGAGTCAACATCTGAACATACTATATGCTACTGGTAATGTTCTGTTTCAGATCATTAGACTATTTTATCTGTCATCTCTGTGATGCTACCATCCAACTTCTCTTCAAGCTCATTAGAACAGCTCCACTTCAAATCCCTTACATGCACATGCAACATCTGACACTTAACCAATTGCCATCCAACCACAATAACACAGTTCTGTTGCCTCTGGGTGGTCCACCCAACTCATCTACAGCACTTGCACACTCACAGATAACCACGTCTGGGGCAATTGGCAGACCTTATTGTACCACACCTGTTCACAAGATAGGAAAATAATTCATCAATACACACAATTCTGTGGGCTATCATTGGGTGATATTTCATGCAATATCATCTATTTTTAAAAGATCTGCAGAACAAGGATTAGAGCCAAGGAGGACATCCTCATCATCTGTTGTGGGGAAAGAAATGCCTATGACTAATTTCCAGATGGGGTTTCTGCTTCAACTCCACCATCTCCCTGTGAACATTGAGGCATGGGCAGAAAACCATATTAATTATAAGGAAATTAATGGGTGGAATTTACTTTCCCATGAAAGATGGAAGATAAACAGTTGGCAGAACAAGATGCAGAGAGAAAGGGAACTGTACTGTGACCGTGGAAAAGACTGGTTCACTTTATTAAGAGGTGTCAACTGGGTCTCTTGTGGAGGTGCTGATTGATGCTCGCTGACTCACCCTGGCAGCTGTGCTGTGTCTCATTAGCTCTACCCTGGTTGCAAAGATGTAGGAGGGGCTTATTGTTCTGTTCACTGCTTAGATAGACAAGGTTGTGTGGGGAAGGAGCTTTCAGAGAGAAAGACTAAGAGAGGTGTGGGCATTTGTTGCTCTCTGAGTCAACAGCAAAACCAAACGCTGTTATCCTAAGCATATGTGCTAGGAAGTGAGTCCCATTAAACTCATTTGGGTTTGTTTTCAGAAACAGGCTGCAAATCTCTTGTAAAAGGTTCATTTTAACCCAGGAATAATATACATTGGGATATATACAACTGGCGTCCCTCCTCTGGTGGAAGATTCTCAATCAAGGCTTCCATCAACAGAACTGGAAGGGGATTTTCAGGGATTCCTCCTCTCCTTGCAGCCCTCTCCCATGCCACCTCTCCAGCTGTTCCTACACTTGGAGGGGGGTTAATGAAGGGGGCAGCAGGGGGTAGGAGAAATCAGCACCAAGTGCCTCCTTCCCAGTTCTGCTGATCAAAGCCTCCGCTGGAGAGCCTTACGTCAGCATTGGGATACCAGTTGGATAAAACCCACAGATTCTGTTTGGAAGAAGATTTTTACTTGGATTACTCTACTGATGATTAATTAAGCCACAGTTATCACAGTTTGTTCTACTACTTTTCTGGGCAGGCCTTTAAGAAATAGAAATGCAGATTTCCAAGGGGATTAAAACAAAAAACAAAACAAAAATGTCATCACAAGACCAATGCGGCATAATATGATTATTCATAATATAAATGGAAAATGATCCACTGTCTTTCTGAGATTATGCAAAGCAAAAGCAATTGGTGTGATCAGGGAATAGGATTTAAAAGAGAGAATGGTGAAATTACAGAAAGAGCATGATGGCTTTCTGATTATGTATATATAGAAATGTCAGAAACTCACAGAGCTTAATCAATTTAAAACAGGTAGTTTACTTTTATGTAAAGTGGTCTTTGTCAAAGATCCCTTTCCCTCAGTACTCCAAGGGGGTTCTTTGCTTCTGAGAACAGTCCCCACCCCACTGGGTTCCCACTTTTCAGACACACTCCTCCCTTTCCACGGAAGTAATTATCCCTGGTATTCACTGCCACCACCCTTCTTTCTAAATGCTTCCCCTGAGTGAAGGGACCTCAGAGATCTATGTGATTTTAGAGGGATTTACCCTCACTAATCAATCCATAGCTTTCAGTCTTCCAGCACTAGATTTAGAATCCTTAGTTCCAAGCCAATACACACCTTTTATACAAAGTTTGTTTATTTAAGAGTAGATACGTTGGTATATACAAAAGGAGAAATAGTAGTTTGATTCCTTAAAGCTAATCACCCTCAGGCGGGCTACACACAGTCATTGGCATAACAAAACGAGAGATGTTCAATACAGACACGAAACAAAAGAAAGACTTATCTTAGCTAAGATCCTGTACTTACATCCAAGTAACTCTATTCCTTCGTGGAGCAGCCCGGTTCCCAAACGACTGTCACTGTTACATGTCAGCGAGTCGAGGTCGATGGAACAAGGGGGAACTCTGTTTTGAAAGAACCTTCTTCATATTTATGGGTTTCTTTTCCTCAACAAGGAGGGGGGAAAGTAAATAGCCATACCCTGCCCCTGCTGGGGATCCCTTCCTTTGAAGTCTTTGAAGATTGAGAGAGCTAGACAGAATCATCCAGGTGTCCCAATCTACAACATCCCCTCTTCCTGACTTTTAATCCCAGGAAGCTGATAAAGGGCAACACCTAAGAATCAATTGCATTTCCTTGCAAGGTTGTAAATTGCCTGTCTGGCACTGAGCTTCAGATCTTCCCCAGTAGGGAATCTTAAGGAAGCCACAGGCTCCCAGAATTCTCTCTAGTTGCCTCACTTCAGCTTGACCAAAGTTAGCTATTCTTGACAGTCTTCACTACCAATCAATGTTACTAACTGATGTCTCAGTGACAGATTGATAAAAAGTGGAGGAATTAATCAAAGCTCACTGCTTGGGCTCTATCTCTTGTTATACTTTCCCTGTCTCTTCCATTGACATTTCTCCATATCCATCCATCCTTTTGTCCCTCAGTGGGTAAAGGTCAATGCTCAGTCATTAAGATCTTCTGTTGGGGCATTTCTGGTGTTTCCCTATGCCGCTGAGGTTTGGCTGGCCTTCACTAGGCACCGAGCCTTTAACACGACAAGCTCTGCCCTGTGGAACTCCCTAGCAGTAGAGGTTGAGCAGGAACCATCCCTGCCTTCTTTCAGACATTTTCTGAAAACTATTGTTTAGACAGGCCTTCACAATATGAATTTCTCTTTTAACCAACCAGTATTTACTGATGTCATACCGATGATTTTAATTCTATTTTTATAGATGCTTTTACTGATTTTTATTATAACTTTGTATGTTGCATACTGCCTTGTTTTTTTTATGAAATTGAAATACTTCAATAAATAAATAAACAAATCAGTATTGGCACTAAAGACCAGGCCCAATATAAATGGCTGTGGCTTTCTTTCTTTTAAAAGCTGTAGTTAAGTAGAAGAAGCACAATCGAACTATATTCCTCCTACCCTTCCCTCCTCCATCCACCTTCTCTGTTCCATTTGAAGTCCTCAGCAGCCCAGCTACCAGTCCTTCACAGTGCAAAGCCATAACACCACATCCTAAAATGTTGGACCATTGAAGCATTCAGCTTGAAATACAGAATCAAGGAAACTTGTGCGTTGCCTTAAACCTAGAACTTCAAGGATAGGTGCCCCCGCAACCAGAACCAGCTGCAGGCAACCTAATAAAGAAGTAGATTCTTTTAGCTTCCTGGGGAAGCTACCTTCAATATCACTTTCCTTCCTTCCAATGCTCAGATATTCTCAGAAATTTAAAGGCATGACATCTCCAGCAGGAATTTGCTGGGACTGTGAGAAATATGATTGATGGAGCAAACTTGCCTGGTCTGTGATGTTGCATGGGGTCTTTGGCTGATCTCTCAGACTCTCTGTGGCCCTCCTTATGTTGTTGGATTCCAGATCCCATTAGCCCCAGTCAGCATGGCCGATGGTCAGTGATGGTGAGAGTTGCGGTTCAACAGCATCTGGAGTGCCACAGATTAGCCACCCTTGATTTTGCTCAACACGCATCAGAATCAATTGATTTGTCATCCCATCCTTTTGCTGCAATCCATTCACATTAATCAGGAATAGGAACCCTGTGGCACTTCAGATGTCATTGAACTACATTGAATCTCTGACGACTGACCATTCTGGCTAAAGCCAACAACATCTATAGGGTCCTATTTCTGACACAGATGCTGTTCAGACCCTCTGGAAGTTATAAGCAAAGTGCAGACTCTCTGAATACACTCCTAGTGCAGAGGCTCCAGGAAATTCTCATGAATGAGAACATTTTCACATTTAAAAAGCATGGAAACCTGATATCATAAAAATCACACACACATGCTCGCACAAACATCTAAAAACAATATTCATTGCATGATGAATTAATCGTTTGATTGTGAACAAGGCAGAGGATGTGTTTAATTATAGGTATTACCACAGAATCCTTGAATGAATGATCTTGGGTTAGAGAGACAGAAAAAGATGGTTGGTGTATCAGCCACTCTCCTGCCCATCAGTCTCCCTGCCCAAACTGGAAGGGGTGGTCTTAGAGATTCCCCAGACATTTGTGCTGGGGGACTTCAACATTCATACCAAGGTTGCCTTGCATGGGCCAACTCATTAATTCATTCATTCATTCATTCATTCATTCATTCATTCATTCATTCATTCCTATCTATCTGTCTGTCTATCTGTCTGTCTGTCTGTCTGTCTGTGTCTGTCTGTCTGTCTGTCTGTCTAATCTATCCTGCCCTCCCTCCCAGCAGGAGCTCCATGACAACCAGTATATCACTGGCCCAAGAAATGTAGCAGGCAATACCCTCAGTCTAGCTTTTGCTACAGAGCAAATGGTGAGTGATCCTACAGCATGTGGGACAGATCACTTAGTAGTAGGAATCAGCGAAAATTACACTAAAATTGAAGTTGGCACCAGACTTCCTGTTAATTTCCTGTATTTATGTTCACCGCCCAGAGAGCTATTGCTAGTCGGGCGGTATATAAGTTTTAAAAATAAATAAATAAATAAATAAATAAATAAATAAATAATTCACACATTTGCTATCTGTGCAGATCAATCCTGAATGCTATGAACTTCTGTGGCTTTTCTGACACAAAACCCACATTGAATATAGTGTGAAACTGACCAGCCTGTGTTGGCTTGCTAATGTGAAATTGACCAACGGGTCTTAGCTTTGCTAATGTGAGCTACAGATGAATCACCAGAGTATTTAACAGTGGAATCCTATACATGGCATGCCTGCTCAGAAGTAAGACCTACTGAGTTCAGTGGGACTAACTTCCAAGTAAGTATGCATAGTTGAAGGAAGCTGAGTTAGTCTTCGCTCTTCCCTTCCCAAAGATGTTGGCAGGGAGAGGGTTTTGTTTTGGTGTGTGTGTGTTTGCATCAAGGGGATGTGATGTTGCTTTGGCAATGGGGAAAAAGTTTTACTGAGAACATAGCCTCGCTCTCTCTCCTATGTGTGTGTGTAAAAACACTCTCAATCAAAGGAGGAGGAGGAGGAGGTGGTGGTGGTGGTAAATGGGGGATTGGGTGGATAGGAGCAGGGCAAGCGCCAAAGGGCAGCCAGGTTGGGCCCTGGCTGATTGCCCCACAGCCCACAGGGGCCCCTGAAGGGGCCCTCATTAGGGTGGGGGAGTAGCAGATTGCAGGAGGGGAGCTGCTAACCCATGCCCCCCCATTTGCTCACTCGCTTGCCCTCCTGCCTGCTCACCCTCCTGCCTGCTCACCCCCCGCTTGCCCACCCGCCCCTGCCTGCTCGCTTGCCTGCCCCCCATCGCTCCACCCTCCCACTCGCTCACCTGCCCCCACCCACTCACTCCCCCCACCCTGCCTGCTCGCCCCCTGCTTGCTCACTGGCCCCCACCCACTTGCTCACTCGCCCTTGCCCACCATCCCACCCGCTCACTTGCCCCCTGCCTGCTCGCTTGGTAGGTAGGTAGGTGGGGCATGCATGCAAGTGCCTGGGCCGAGGGCAGACTGGTGCCCAAGGGTCCCGGCATGCCTGGCACAGGCTCTGGATAAGAGAAAGGAGGAAAAGAGAGAGAGAGAATGAATGGTAAGCAAATGTAGTGCAAGGGGGAGGGATTTGATCTCTGCTCTGCTGATAAAAAGAGAGAGTCTGGGAAAACATTGTTGTATTTGGGACTCAAATCATATTAGCTAGCTGGAGGGGGGAGGCAGAGGGAGAAAAAGGAGACTGACATCTAGTGTGTTCAACAGAGAAGAGTGAGCAGACTTGTGCACATTTAAAAACAAAATAGAATACCAGAACTGAGCTACATATGTATCTACTCATAAGTAAGTTCAATGGGACTAACTTCCAAGTAAGAGTTTTTTGTGGGAAAGGGATGTGATGTTGCTTTGGCAAAGGGAAAAAAAGTTTGACTGAGAACTCCCCCCATTCTCTCTCTCTCTCTCTCTCTCTCTCGTGTGGGTGGGTGGGTGGGTGGGTGTTTGTGTGTGTGTAAAAGCACTCTCAATCAACAGAGGAAGTGAAGGGGGGTTGGGTGGATGGGCAGGCAGCCCTTTCCTTTGTTAAAATAATGATAAAAATATCATTGGGGGGAGGGAATAAATCGAACCAGGAACAGCACAAGATAGCTATAAACAAACACAGAAAGGAAGTGCCTATCAGTTCAAAAGAACACAATTGAAATGGCATCAACAAGCAGGTCCCAACCCCACTTACTAATGAGGTTTGGGTTGGGAGTGGCTAGTCCCCTCTGCGGGATTGGAAAGGGGGGTTCTGCACTGAAAGACTTATAGAATCTCAGGGATTCCTGAATGCTTTGTGGTAGTTTCTGGCTGGCATGGCTGGCACTCCTGGCAAGGCCTTGGTCTCATTGTGGAACAGTGAGATGGAAAGGGCTGTCAACATGATTGTTCCTAAGGGCTTTCTCTGGTGCTGCCAAGTCCAGCCTGCACCCTGGCTTTTAGAGGAGGTGTCTTCAGGCCAAGAAACAGGCTTAAGGACAGCTTGACATAAGGCTGATAGTGATGAAAATCAGAGCCAGATGATCGTGCCTACCATGTGGTGATGGTGATGGCGGCAGTGGTGAAGAAAGCCTGCTTCTCTGCCACCATTGCATCCATAAGTAGCCATCCAGCAGAGTTATTCCAAGCAGTGAATAGACTGATTAAACCTAGCCTAAAGCAGGAACTGCTGGAATCCTTGGAAACCTGGTGTGACAGGTTTGCATGGCACTTTGAGGAAAATATAGCTTGTATTTGTTCTGAATTAGTTAATACAGTCCTGGTGGAGTTACCCAGAACATTGGTCTGGTTGTTTGAGATCAGTTTCAGTTGCTGTGGCCTAATGATGTGGACAAGACACTTGAGGGGGTATGGGTAATCACCTGAAATCTTGACCCTTCCCATCATGGCTTGTGACAGTCAGCTGGAAGGGACTGGCCAGGTAGATCCAGAGAGTGGTAAATGCTCCTTTGCAGGAGGGGGGTACCTTGTTATAGGAGTCCATGTTCTGGTAACCTTGCATCTGGATTGTAATGCACTAAATTTGGAGCTATTCTTGAATAAGGCTTGAAAGCAGAAACTAATGCAGAATGCAGCTTCCAGGATCTTGATTGAATTTTGGCTGAATTTGAATTTTGGTTCAGCTAGGAGGAATTACATAGCACCAATTCTGAAGAATTTGCATCAGTTGCCTATACAGTACCGAGCTCAATTCAAGGTGTTAATGTTAACATATTAAGTCCTAAATGACTTAGGACCCACATACCTGAAGAAGTGGCTCCACTATATCAGCCAATCCATGTTTTAAGATCTGTGGGGGAGATCCATTTCATGGTCCAATCACTGAGTGAACATGGGAGAGACCTTTGTCAGTGTTGAAACTCCAATTGTGGAATGCCCTCTCCTAGACTAATGCCAAGGTTGCTGACTTTTTGGTGCCAGATGAAGACACCTCTTTATCCAGGCTTTTACAAGGGTTTCTACAGGGACCTCCACCAAGGTTTGAGTTAGCCTTGCTGGCAGTTAGTTAGTTAGTTAGTTAGTTAGTTAGTTAGTTGATTTATATCCCACTCTTCCTCCCAGTAGGAGCCCAGGGCGGCATATGTAGTCAACCACTGATGCTTTAGTTATATTTGAGTGTTTATTACATTTTAGGCTTTTGGGTACTTTGTTATAATTATTTATTATAATTGAACCTTATTTGTAACCTATCCTGGGATCCTGCACTGATGAATCCTGGGCAGGATAGAAATGGGATAAATAAACAAATGATGCATTGTTGGGAAAAGTACTAAAGTAGCAGCAGGCATCTGAAGTCTGGCTGCAATGAGCTGAAAATGGGAATTTATAGGCACCAAAAGTACTTTAGACAAAGATTCTGCTTTTACTAATGATACATCAAGATGCACTGCTGAGTTACATTAGCAAATATGGACTCTCCATCTCCTGCAATTATGTTTTCAACTCCTGGGTCAATAACTAAGGATGCTGAAATGCCCAGATCTACTAACAGCTGAGAAAACACTACGGTATTTCTAAGTACTAACACTTGATCATCGTTTTGTTATGGCCTGAGTTGTCTGTAATATTTCTGCCTAATGCTGAGAAAGTAATCGTTTAGCATGCTTGTTACCATAGGTTACTGACTGTTGCTAAATTTGTTTTTTCCCCTCATTTATTTCCTGAAGGTTAAAAAGCTAATAAAACATTTCCTTTAGAGGCCCTGTATGTGTCACAAACAGGAGCTAAGTGTTCAAATTCAATTTCTCTAATTTGCCAATTAGAACACAAGCACAAAAGCAGGACTACAGCTGAACATCAAAAAGAATAAAGTAACAACAACAGAAGATTTAGGTAACTTTAAAGTTGACAATGAGGACATTGAACTTGTCAAGGATTATCAATACCTTGGCACAGTCATTAACCAAAGTGGAGACAATAGTCAAGGAATCAGAAGAAGGCTAGGACTGGGGAGGGCAGCTATGAGAGAACTAGAAAAGGTCCTCAAGTGCACAGTTGTATCACAGAACACTAAAGTCAGGATCATTCAGACCATGGTATTCCCAATCTCTATGTATGGATGTGAAAGTTGAACAGTGAAAAAGTAGATAACAGAAAAATCGACTCATTTGAAATGGGGTGTTGGAGGAGAGCTTTGAGCATACCATGGTCCACAAAAAAGATAAATAATTGGGTGTTAGAACAGATTAAACCAGAACTATCACTAGAAGCTAAAATGGTGAAACTGAGGTTAACATACTTTGGACACATAATTCACTAGAAGCCACAGACCTCAATTTACAATATCTGAACAGGGTAGTTCATGACAGATGCTATTGGAGATCACTGATTCATATGATAGCCGTAAGTCATCATCGACTTGAAGGAACATAACAACAAATTTGCCAATATTGTAATCACCGGAGATATTGAAATGGAAAGCTGAGGGCCAGAGCTTACAGTAATAGGTAAAAACATAGAAATTGTCATATTGCAGTGGCATTCTTACAATATGCTGCTCTAAGCCATAGCATAAACAAGTAAATACATGTAGTGTGCACTGGATGAAGAGCTGTGGTGAACTGTATTTAGTGGCCCAAATTTATCTGGACCATCTGCTGCATTCCATCTCTTCTGTCTGCACATACAAATGGAGTGTGCACATGTACACTCCTCCACTTATTTTCTGACTCCTGCACCTGGAATCTACCAAAATCTGACTAAATATCTGAAAGACTGTCTCCTTCCCTACAGACCCTCTTGGGTGTTATGAGTGGCAGAGGGGAACCTCTTGGTAGTTCCACTGCCCTCGGAAGTTTGGGGGGTGATGGCTTGGGAGAAATGCCAAGGATTAATGCTTTCTGATCTAAAAAGTTTATTTGGATGAACTTGAACTAACTAGTTTGTTTGGTAAAAGGACAAACTTGAACTAGTTCCTTTATGGACAGGATGAATGTGAACTGGAAGTAGTTCCTTTATGAAATGAACTTTCCAAGCACTATGATATGATAAAGGAAATCTACATGTTGAGAGGCAGTGTGCCTCTGAATACTAGTTGCCAGGGAGGTTAAATAATGGGGAGGGCTGTTGCCTTCCTGGCCTGCTTGTGGGCTTCCAGGAAACATGTAGCTGACCCTCTTGGAAACTCAATACTAAAGAACCAGCATGATTCTTAAGTTCTTGTGCTACTCATAAACTCCTCTTAATCCATGCCAGATTCCTATATAAGCCATGCCTATATTACACATATTTTGAAGAACTGATTAAAGTGCTTGTAGAATTACCATAATTTCAAAGACCAGCATAAAGCACAATAATCTATTTTTGGAAAAGTCAGAATTTATTGCCATAGAAACAGAAGTGGTAGCCTGGAGCCCTTCTGGAGGGTTGTAATTACTCTTGTAATTTTCAATGGGCTGGAGTGTAAGAATCACTGTCAGCTCCAGAATAGATGCTTGAGACTCTGGAAGTTTTCACTTTGAATGTTAAATAGACAATAAAGAAAAATTGCCCCCTTTTGACCATCCCTGGTTGTAGAATTAGGCAGTAAAAACAGAGGAGGTAATTCTTTTTCGGGCTAAGTAGGTTTGGCTATTAGAACAAAACAAAACCAAGAACCTAAAATATATCAGTGGGGAGGAGAGCCTGGCTAGGAGTCCAGAGTCTGTGAGTTCAAATCCCCGCTTGTGTCTCCTGGGTGTAAAGGGCCAGCTAAAGGTCACCCCCACAGTGAGTGGCTCAGGGGTTATGTGCCCTGCCACCTGTGCAGCCATGGGCAAGCTGCATAGTCACAAGGAGCCCAGTTGCCCCCCAGCTGTCAGTTGCGGACAAGGAAGGGGCTGGCTTGTGCAGCTATGGCAAGCTGAGCAGGCCCTAGCCAGCTGGGGAGGACTAGCCTCAGAGGGAGGTAAACCCCCTCTGAATACCACTTACCATGAAAACCCCATTCATAGGGTAGCCATAAGGCAGTCCAGTAGGTTTCTTTAACCTTTTTAAACTCAATTCTGCTATTGGCCTTCTTTTTATTTTTATTAAAACCAGCAGTTGCCAACGTCTGCAATCATTTACTGTATTATGAACCTAATCCTTTATCCTTATCACGTGTCTTTTGTACTCTCCCTCACAATCAGCACTGAAAAACCAGTTATGCAGCAAGATATTATTATGCAAAAGCTGATGATGCCACATGTCAATTTTTCCTTTTGAAGTCATTACAAATTTTTGTTACCTTGGATCCCCAAGAGAAACTGAATGGTAAAAAAAAATGTAAATGTACTGCCTTCAAGTCGATTCCGACTTATGGCGACCCTATGAATAGGGTTTTCATGAGGCTAGGGAGCTGGATCATCTCACCCTCTCAGTCAGTCAGTCAATCAGTCAGTCAGTCAATTATTGCACAACATACGCATTGCCTAACAACACATAAAAAATATCCAGACAAATGCACAATACTATGGCCCACTGATGAATAAAACTAGCTTGCCCTCTCAGTTTTGATGAGGCTGCTTTGACCAAATTTACTGCTTTGATGTAAACTTGCCTACAAAGATGTTTTGTTCATTGACACTGAGAGGGTAAGCAGATCCAGCTACTAACTTGAACTTGAAGTACTATATCCTGGAGCACGGCGCAGGGAGCATATCACCCCTGTGCTTTATCGACTCCACTGGCTCCCAGTTTGTTTCTGGGCCCAATTCAAAGTGCTAGTTCTGATCTTTAAAGCCGTAAACGGCCTTGAACCAATATACGTGAGGGACTGCTTATGCCCATATGTAACTGTCCAGGTTTTAAGATCATCTGCCTCTGGTCTCCTCTGCATGCCTGGAATAAAAGATGTTAGACTGACTGGCACACGGGAGAGAGCTTTTTCAGCTGTGGCCCCCAAGCTCTGGAATACCCTACCCCGAGAAGTCCACTCTGCTCCCTCCCTGTTGGTTTTCCGGAGACTTCTGAAAATGATCTTGTTCCAGAGAGCCTTTGGGACTGATGGTAGAGCCTGACACTGATTTTATGCCTTCTACGTTATTTATTTATTTATTTAATTCAATTTTTATACCGCCCATAGCAAAGCTCTCTGGGCGGTGTACATCAAGTAAAAACACTTTACATTCAATTTAAAACCACCTGGTCATCAAATCAACAATTTAAACAAAAACTAAGATTAACATAATTAAACCCATTAAATACAAGTCAAAAAGTAATTAGAAAAAGACGAACATATAACTATCTTTACAACATTAAATACAAAATAACTAAAATATTAAAATACTAAAAATACTAAAACGCCTGGGTAAAGAGGAAGGTTTTCACCTGGCGCCGAAAGGATAGTAATGTAGGCACCAGGCATACCTTGTCAGAAAGGGTGTTCCATAGTTTGGGGCCGCTACCAAGAAGGCCCTCTTTCTTGTAGTTGCCTTCCGGGAGTCTTTCTGAGTAGGCACCCGGAGGAGGGCCTTTGATGTTGAGCGCAGTGTACGGGTAGGTTCATATTGGGAGAGACGTTCCATCAAGTATTGCGGACCCGTGCCATGTAAGGCTTTATAGGTTAAAACCAGCACCTTGAATCGGGCCCGGAAACATATAGGCAGCCAGTGCAAGCGGGCCAGAATCGGTGTCACATGTTCCGACCGCTTGGTCCCAGTTATTAATCTGGCCGCTGCATTCTGCACAAGCTGCAGTTTCCGAACCGTCTTCAAGGGCAGCCCCACGTATAGTGCATTGCAGTAGTCCAATTTCGAGGTTACCAGAGCATGAACAACTGAAGCAAGGTGTTCCCTGTCCAGATACGGGCGTAGCTGGGCTACCAGCCTAAGTTGGTAAAAAGCACTCCGTGCCACTGAGGCCACCTGCGCCTCAAGTGACAAGGACAGGTCCAAAAGGACTCTCAAGCTGCGCACCTGCTCCTTCAGGGGGAGTGTAACCTCATCCAGAACAGGTCGAACATCCATCTGGTCAGGGGATCCATTTACTAACAGCATCTCAGTCTTGTCTGGATTGAGCTTCAATTTGTTCGCTCTCATCCAGTCCATTATCGCGGCCAAGCATCGGTTTAGCACCTTGACGGCCTCACCTGAAGAAGATGAAAAGGAGTAGAGCTGCGTATCATCAGCGTACTGATGAGAACGCACTCCAAAACTCCTGATGACAGCACCCAGCGGCTTCATATAGATGTTAAAGAGCATGGGGGACAGAACTGATCCCTGCGGAACTCCATATTGGAGCGCCCAGGGTATCGAGTAGTGCTCCCCAAGCACTACTTTCTGGAGACGACCTGCCAGATAGGAGCGGAACCACTGCCAAGCAGTACCTCCAACTCCCAAATCCGCAAGCCTCCCCAGAAGGATGCCATGGTCGATGGTATCAAAAGCCGCTGAGAGATCAAGGAGAATCAACAGGGTTACACTCCCCCTGTCTTTCTCCTGACAAAGGTCATCATACAGGGCAACCAAGGCCGTCTCCGTGCCAAAACCGGTCCTGAAACCCGATTGAAATGGATCCAGATAAACGTTAAATTTTACCTTTGCAGTCCCTTTAGTACCACCCCCTATATATATGTATATGTGTGTGTGTGTGTTGTATATTATGTATTTTAATTGTATTTTATGTATTTTAATTTATTTTAATGTTTTTGTGATTTTACTGCTTACAATTTTATTATGTACATGTCTGATTTTATTTTTGTAAGCTGCCCTGAGTGCCCTATTATAGGGTAGAAGGGTGGGATAGAAATAGTTTAAAATAAATAAATAAATAAATAAAATATCCCATATAGATAGAAGCCCTATTTTAGTGAAGTGTGCTGAGAGTAGCTAGGAGACGCCCTGTTCCCCACACAGAGCTTCAGTCAGAGTGGCTGACTGTTAAACCACTCTGGCCACTGGAGCTCTGTCAGGGAAATAGGAGTCTCTTCCCAGCAACCTTCACAAACTACGCTTCCCAGGATTCTTTGGGGAAGCCATGACTGTCTCAAGTGAAATAAAGGTCTGGGATGGATGTGGCCCCCTGATTAGGCAAGCCCAGCCACTGTGAGTCTGGCTCTTACTGAGCATGCCGGAACTTGTATAACAGTTGTTGTCTATTATTAAGAGGACAGATTGAACATAATGATTTTTAAAAAATGTGTTTAGTTCATGTAACCTTTAACATCTTATAAGCAGAACAGATGTGGGCCAAAAAGACTCAAAATGAAAGGCAGTATGTGAATGACTATGTAAAATATATACATGAACTGAACTATGAGATTTCACTATTCTTTTTTTATTTATTAAAAGATTTATATGCCACCATTTAGGGTGCAATTCTCTTGGTAGTTATGCCAGGTCAAGGATATTCAGGATGCAGCGTAGCTGCAAAGAAGGAAGGAGGATGTCGGCGCGCCAGGCTGTGCTGGCAGGAATCCTTCCCCAGGGAGCAACTGCAGCACAGCTGGGGAGCTCTGCAACCAGCCAGGCACAGCTGAGGCTTGGCTGGCACAGCCAAGGCCAGTGCAAGGCCTGAAAAGGAGGTATTCTGGGTGGGTGTTGGGGACGGAACCAAGGGGAGGGAGACTTACACTGCAACCTGGCCCAGTTCAGCTCTGTCCTGTGGCCCCCAGTCCCAGCAGATGCTATGCCAGGAGAAAGGTGTGGAGCTCTGCCGGCACAGCCAGGGTGCTCCCCTCCCTGGGGTTCCTGAATGGAAGTAGGATGTGGTGGAACCTTACCCTGCCTTCCCTTCTGCCAGCTCCACTTCCACTGCCTTCTCCATGTTGGATTGTTCTGCCCAGGTACTAAAATACAAAAAACATCTTTGCAACAAAGTAATTGCAAAGCCATCACACAGTAATAAAGAATGAAAAAAAGTCACAGATGTCATAAAACCAGCAGTAACAAAAGAGCCTAAAACAATTCTGCATTATTTCAGAGTTTAGGCAGACTGATTTTTAGCTGCTGGGGGGTAAAGAAAGTCCGGGGAAGGAACTGGCAATCCTACCCCATATATACGGTCTGCTTAGTAAGTGTCGCAAGACGTCACCCAAGAGTCGGAAACGACTCGCACTATAAGTGCGGGGACACCTTTACCTTTAATTAAATTTAAAGAAATTAGCTCTTCCATTAAACTAAATAAATCTGATATAACATAATGATGTCTTCTCCAGCAGTGGTTGATCAACAGTTCCCATGAAGAGTAGCCAAACACTGCTGAGCATATGGTCATGGCTAAAGCTTGGCCAATTAAACTCATTAGGATGCTTTTACTTAATCAGAGGTTGCATTTTTAACCCTTTTAGGTACCAGTTAGTGGCATGCTGGTGTTTATGTAATTGATTTTTCTGCAGATGCTCTTGAGATTCCTGTTGCCCCCACTCCCCAAATTCATGCAGAGTGCCAGAGTGATTATAAATAGACGTTAGCAATAATTGACATGGAAGTACAACTGTCAAAACAGCTAAGCTGGTGCAGACCAGAGAGAGGGCATTTTCCATTGTGGCCCCCGCCCTCTGGAACTCTCTGCCTTATGATCTCCACCATGCCCCCTCCCTGACAGGCTTCTGCCGAGAACTGAAAACATGGTTTTTTAGGCAGGCATTCGAGACCTCTGTCTAATTTAGTTTAAATTTTTGTATGATGGGGGTAGGTTTGGATTGAGTATACTTATTGTTGTTTTGTATTATATGTTATATTTTACTCTATGTTATAATTTAGTCTATGTACGCCACCTAGAGTGGCCGTTAATTTGGCCAGATAGGCGGCCTAGAAATAAAATTTTATTATTATTATTATTATGTTTTATATAAATATAAAATTAACTATGTAATCTTCTTAATATATAGATATTCCTGGATGCCATTGCTTTTTGTAATTCAACTGGGCTTTTAACCTGATTTTGTGATTTATTTATTTATTTGGCTCTGGTGGAAATTTGCATCTAAAATAATCTTTGGGGGAGTGATAGAAACATAGTCCCACTGGTATTTCTAGATGTCTTAGTGGCTTTTTGATACCATGACCATTAGATATTATTGCTGGACTATGTGGATTGGAAAAGCTCCATAGTTCCCCTCCTTCTTAAAGGAGTTGATTGGTTCCAGTGTTTGGTGATTTTATCATAAGAACATAAGAACATAAGAACATAAGAAGAGCCTGCTGGATCAGGCCAGTGGCCCATCTAGTCCAGCATCCTGTTCTCACAGTGGCCAACCAGGTGCCTGGGGGAAGCCCGCAAGCAGGACCCGAGTGCAAGAACACTCTCCCCTCCTGAGGCCTCCGGCAACTGGTTTTCAGAAGCATGCTGCCTCTGACTAGGGTGGCACAGCACAGCCATCATGGCTAGTAGCCATTGATAGCCCTGTCCTCCATGAACTTGTCTAATCTGCTTTTAAAGCCATCCAAGCTGGTGGCCACTACTGCATCTTGTGGGAGCAAATTCCATAGTTTAACTATGCACTGAGTAAAGAAGTACTTCCTTTTGTCTGTCCTGAATCTTCCAACATTCAGCTTCTTTGAATGTCCACGAGTTCTAGTATTATGAGAGAGGGAGAAGAACCTTTCTCTATCCACTTTCTCAATGCCATGCATAATTTTATACACTTCTATCATGTCTCCTCTGACCCGCCTTTTCTCTAAACTAAAAAGCCCCAAATGCTGCAACCTTTCCTCGTAAGGGAGTCGCTCCATCCCCTTGATCATTCTGGTTGCCCTCTTCTGAACCTTTTCCAACTCTATAATATCCTTTCTGAGATGAGGCGACCAGAACTGTACACAGTATTCCAAATGCGGCCGCACCATAGATTTATACAACGGCATTATGATATCGGCTGTTTTATTTTCAATACCTTTCCTAATTATTGCTAGCATGGAATTTGCCTTTTTCACAGCTGCCGCACACTGGGTCGACATTTTCATCGTGCTGTCCACTACAACCCCGAGGTCTCTCTCCTACAGGTGAGAAGCAGTCTTGAATTCATGGCTGAGAATGGATTCGAACTCAGGTCTTCTCAGTGAAATCTGTGAGCAATTCTTGCTATGTTTTCCAGTTGCAAAGACAAATCACTACTTTGGGGTGCTGCATTCTATGTATGTTCTCTTCTGTCTGGGTTCTTATTATGGTTTTAAGGAAATATAATGGGAGCACACCAACTGTAGGTTTCAGTATCAACATCCTAGTGATTCCTCAGCTGTGGTGCCCTTAACACAGGGGTGGGGAACCCTCCAGGCCTCTCCATATGGCTCTTGGGACTCTTCCGAGGCCACTCCCACTTCCTAGTCACAGTCTTTCTCCTCAGGCCACACCCCTCACTGGCCTTGCATCTCATCCTCCTTGAGTGTTTTTGTCTGATTGGAATGCATGCTTGAACTCTGATAATGGCTCTTGCTGTCCTGGATGGCAGATAGGGAAGAGTATGTGAGTGTGTGTAGAAATTAGCCCACTGTACAAAGGTAAAATTTCCATTAGTTGCTGTGTGGCATGTGGCCCACAGAAGGTGGCCCAGAAGAGAATGCGGCCCTTGGAATGATAATATTCCAGAAGTGCTGCAATTGTGGAGAGTGACCCATCTGAAGCCACTAGAGCTCTTTGAACAGTTAAGTTCAAAACCAAAACCTAAAGCATCAAACATAAAGGAAAGTAGTAAGCTAGGAGATTTAGGGAGGCAGGGAGATGCATCTGTCTTCATCTTTATTGATTTTCAAGAGGAATTTAAATACGTTTCTGCTTACCCAGGAAATTGAAGACTGAAAGACATTTTTCCTGGCACCTGAAATCACTGGTTGACAGAATGTTTTAATTGTTTTTAGAAAGTTTTTCACTGTTTTCACTCTAACAGTTAGGGTTTTTCCTGATGTTCAGTCAAAGTCTGGCTTCCTTTAACTTACGCCCATTATTCCATGTCCTGTACTCTGCGATGATCGAGAAGAGACCCTGACTTCCCTCTGTGTAATAACCTTTCAAGTACTTGAAGACTGCTCTCATATCTCCCCTCAGTTGTCTCTTCTCAAGGTTAAACATGCCCAGTTCTTTCAGTCTCTCTTCTTGTTTCTAGTCCCCTGATCATCCTTGTGGTCCTCTTATGCTAATGTAAAATAACCAAAATCGTAAAATACTGAAAATGTGTTTCAGTATATCTTTAAACTACCTCTAGGATGAACACCTTAACGTGGTGAGGGAGTTTGGGAGTGTTGAAGAAGCTGAGAGCAATGCTGTCAGGAGTCTAGACCAAGAGGCTAGACTCCTAGCAGGGGCACCCAAGATGGAATGGTCAAAGCTGAGACACCAGACTAAGATGTATCCAAACTCAGAGGAAGGCAATGGTAAACCACCTCTGAATACCTCTTACCACAAAAACCCTATGAACAGAGTATCCAAAATGCAACACGAGATAGTGCTGGAAGATGAGACCCCCAGATCAGAAGGCACTCAATGAGCTACTGGGGAAGAACAAAGGACAAGTACGAGTAGTGCTGTGACTAATGACGCAGCTGGGTCAAAGCCAAAAGGAAGCTCAGAGGCTGATGCGCACAGATGCAAAAGGAGAGTCCAGAGTTGTACGGCGCACACAATAGGAACATGGAATGTGAGAAGCATAAACTAGGGTAAGTAAGAAATTGTCAAGCAAGAAATGGAATGTATCAGTTGCAATACTTGACATGAGTGAGTTAAAATGGACAGGAATGGGACATTTTCAATCAGGCAACTACAAAATATTTTATGCAGGAAATGAGAAATTAAGAAGAAATGTGGTTGCTTTAATAGTGAGAAGTGATGTAGCAAAAACAATTAAGAGCTGTAACACAAGGTCTGACCGAGTGATATCAATGAGATTAAACGGGAAACCTATCAATATAACCATCCTCCGAGTCTACGCTTCAACAGCAAACACAGAAGAAGAGGAATTGGAGAGATTTTACACAGAAGTACAGGAAGAAATTGATCACACACCAAAACAAGATGTGCTGAAAATCATGGGGGACTGGAATGCAAAAGTAGGGAACAGAGAAGAACCAGGAATTGTGGGAAATGGGGCTTAGGAGATAGAAATGAAGCAGGAGAAAGACTTATTGAATTCTGTGAAGCCAATAATTTGTTTCTCACAAACACATTTTTTGAGCAACCGAAGAGACAACTGTACATGTGGACATCACCAAATGGACAATATAGGAATCAAACTGATTATATAATTGGTAGCAGAAGATGGAGAAGTTCCATACTTTCTGTGAAAACAAGACCAGGAGCAGACTGCGATACAGATCATGAACTGGTCATATCAAAAATCAGAGTAAAGCTAAAGAAGAACAACCAAGCAATCATAATCGCTGTTTTTAATCGCTGTAAACCGCCCAGAGAGCTTCGGCTATGGGGTGGTATATAAATGTAATAAATAAATAAATCATAATGCCAAAATACAATTTATATAACATCCCAGAAGAATATAAAGATCAAATAAGGAACAGGTCTGAGGCTTTAAACTGAGTTGACAGAGAACCAGAAGAACTATGGAACAAAGTCAGAGACATCAGAGACATGTTGCAGAAAGACAATGCCTCTAGTTAAAAAAAGAGAAGGACCTCAATGGATGACTGACGAAACTATTAAAATGGTTAAAAAGAGAAGGAAAGCAAAAGCAAAAGGAGATAGAAACATGGTTAGAACTCTAAATGCAACTATACAGTGACTAGTACGTAGGGACAAAGAGAACTATTACAATAGTTATTGTATAGAAATAGAAGAGGACAACAAAAAGGGAAGACCAAGATCCCTATGCTTGACTACTCTGCCTTGCTTGACTATGCCCTCAGTTCCCCATCTGCAGAGGTTTTCATGTTGCTGCAACCTTTTTTTTTTCCAGACAGAAAAGACTGCAAGAATAATGTGAGAGCAGGGGCACAGGATAAATTCAGAAGGGCAAAATTACCACAGGCCAAACCACAAGTGCCAAAGACACTTGAAGAGAGACACTGCTTACAAGTGCCTGTACGCTAATGCTAGGAGCCTCCGAACCAAGATGGGAGAACAGGAGTGCTTAGTCTTAGAGAAGAGCATTGATATAGTGAGCATAACGGAGACCTGGTGGAATGGAGAAAACCAGTGGGATACGGTTATCCCTGGATATAAACTATATCGGAAGGACAGGGAAGGACGTATTGGTGGCGGAGTCGCTCTATACGTGAAAGAAGGCATTGAATCCAGCAAGCTCGAAACCCCAAAAGAGGCGGACTCCTCCACAGAATCGTTGTGGGTAGTGATACCATGCCCCAGGAGGGATTTAATACTGGGAACGATCTATCGTCCCCCTGAGCATTTTGATCTTGAGATGAGATATGAAATTGAGGAAGCATCCACACTAGGAAATGTAGTAGTAATGGGTAACTTCAACTACCCAGACATAGACTGGCCGCATATGTGTTCCAGTCATGACAAAGAAGCAAAATTCCTAGATATTCTAAATGACTATTCCCTAGACCAGTTGGTCATGGAACCGACCAGAGGGACGGCAACCCTGGACTTAATCCTCAGTGGGGACCGAGACCTGGTGCAAGATGTAAGTGTTGTTGAACCGATTGGGAGCAGTGACCATAGTGCTATCAAATTAAACATACATGTAAATGGCCAATTGCCTAGAAAATCCAGCATGGTCACATTTGACTTCAAAAGAGGAAACTTCACAAAAATGAGGGGATTGGTAAAAAGAAAGCTGAAAAACAAAGTCCAGAGGGTCACATCACTCGAAAATGCTGGGAAGTTGTTTAAAAACACTATATTAGAAGCTCAACTGGAGTGCATACCGCAGATCAGAAAAGGTACCGCCAGGGCCAAGAAGATGCCAGCATGGTTAACGAGCAAAGTCAAGGAAGCTCTTAGAGGCAAAAAGTCTTCCTTCAGAAAATGGAAGTCTTGTCCAAATGAAGAAAATAAAAAAGAACACAAACTCTGGCAAAAGAAATGCAAGAAGACAATAAGGGATGCTAAAAAAGAATTTGAGGAGCACATTGCTAAGAACATAAAAACCAACAACAAAAAATTCTATAAATACATTCAAAGCAGGAGACCATCTAGGGAGGCGATTGGACCCTTGGATGATAAGGGAGTCAAAGGTGTACTAAAGAACGATAAGGAGATTGTAGAGAAGCTAAATGAATTCGTTGCATCTGTCTTCACAGCGGAAGATATAGGGTAGGTCTCTGAACCTGAACTAACATTTGCAGGAAGGGATTCTGAGAAACTGAGACAAGTAGTGGTAACGAGAGAGGAAGTTCTAGGCTTAATGGACAATATAAAAACTGACAAATCACCAGGCCCGGATGGCATCCACCCGAGAGTTCTCAAAGAACTCAAATGTGAAATTGCTGATCTGCTAACTAAAATATGTAACTTGTCCCTCGGGTCCTCCTCCGTGCCTGAGGACTGGAAAGTGGCAAATGTAACGCCAATCTTCAAAAAGGGATCCAGAGGGGATCCCGGAAATTACAGGCCAGTTAGCTTAACTTCTGTCCCTGGAAAACTGGTAGAAAGTATTATTAAAGCTAGATTAACTAAGCACATAGAACAAGCTTTGCTGAAGCAGAGCCAGCATGGCTTCTGCAAGGGAAAGTCCTGTCTCAGTAACCTATTAGAATTCTTTGAGACTGTCAACAAGCATATAGATAGAGGTGATCCAGTGGACATAGTGTACTTAGACTTTCAAAAAGCGTTTGACAAGGTACCTCACCAAAGACTTCTAAGGAAGCTTAGCAGTCATGGAATAAGAGGAGAGGTCCTCTTGTGGATAAGAAATTGGTTAAGAAGCAGAAAGCAGAGAGTAGGAATAAATGGACAGTTCTCCCAATGGAGGGCTGTAGAAAGTGGAGTCCCTCAAGGATCAGTATTGGGACCTGTACTTTTCAACTTGTTCATTAATGACCTAGAATTAGGACTGAGCAGTGAAGTGGCCAAGTTTGCTGACGACACTAAATTGTTCAGGGTTGTTAAAACAAAAAGGGATTGCGAAGAGGTCCAAAAAGATCTCTCCAAACTGAGTGAATGGGCGGAAAAATGGCAAATGCAATTCAATATAAACAAGTGTAAAATTATGCATATTGGAGCAAAAAATCTTAATTTCCCATATTCGCTCATGGGGTCTGAACTGGCGGTGACCGACCAGGAGAGAGACCTCGGGTTGTAGTGGACAGCACGATGAAAATGTCAACCCAGTGTGCGGCAGCTGTGAAAAAGGCAAATTCCATGCTAGGGATAATTAGGAAAGGTATTGAAATTAAAACAGCCGATATAATGCCGTTGTATAAATCTATGGTGCGGCCGCATTTGGAATACTGTGTACAGTTCTGGTCGCCTCATCTCAAAAAGGATATTATAGAGTTGGAAAAGGTTCAGAAGAGGGCAACCAGAATGATCAAGGGGATGGAGCGACTCCCTTACGAGGAAAGGTTGCAGCATTTGTGGCTTTTTAGTTTAGAGAAAAGGCGGGTCAGAGGAGACATGATAGAAGTGTATAAAATTATGCATGGCATTGAGAGGGTGGATAGAGAAAGGTTCTTCTCCCTCTCTCATAATACTAGAACTTGTGGACATTCAAAGAAGCTGAATGCTGGAAGATTCAGGACAGACAACAGGAAGTACTTCTTTACTCAGCGCACAGTTAAACTATGGAATTTGCTCCCACAAGATGCAGTAATGGCCACCAGCTTGGATGGCTTTAAAAGAAGATTAGACAAATTCATGGAGGACAGGGCTATCAATGGCTACTAGCCGTGATGGCTGTGCTCTGCCACCCTAGTCAGAGGCAGCATGCTTCTGAAAACCAGTTGCCGGAAGCCTCAGGAGGGGAGAGTGTTCTTGCACTCGGGTCCTGCTTGCGGGCTTCCCCCAGGCACCTGGTTGGCCACTGTGAGAACAGGATGCTGGACTAGATGGGCCACTGGCCTGATCCAGCAGGCTCTTCTTATGTTCTTATGTCCTTACTAGAAAGCAGCCACTGCAGTCTATGTGCAAGAAGAGAGATACTGAGAAAGGTGCAGAAGTATGATATATAGAGCAGCACAATCGCAGCTGGTTGAAGTTATGGCTGATCAGCACTTGGGGACTGGGAGCTGGCCAGGAACAGTAGCAGTTTTGGTACATTTCAAGCATCACTCTCCAATTTAATTAGAAAGTTATGCTTCATGTAGTAGGTTGCATAGCTGAGCTCATCCATAAAAGGAGAGCTATTCCTGTCCCAGCAGTCCTGACGCTAACTCATACTTCAGGCACCAAATTTTGGATTGTTTCTCAGAATATCAGTGTCTTTAATACTCCCCCTCTCCTGCAGTAATGTCATCCTAATTAGGAATATAAGAAGCTGTCTTATACTGCGTCAGATCATTGGTCCATCTAGCTCAGGATTGTCTACTCTGACTGGCAGCAGCTCTCTAGGGTTTCAAGCAGGGACCTCTCCCAGTCCTACCTGGAGATGCTGGGATTGAACTGGGAATCTTCTGCAGGCTATGGTTCTTCCCCTACTTACCACTTGAGTAAGTAGGTCATCGCATTCCACAGCACACCTGGAGAACTCAGGTAGGAGCAGAAGCATTCTCTTTGGTCCCACCTGTGATTACATAAGATTAATTGTTTTTAGCTTGATTAATGATAACATGAGGCTCTTTACTTAAAATATATGTTTGTCCTTCGTAATTTATCCCGTATTTATACGCTGCATCAAAAATACAGTTACATTTCAAAATCCAAGCTACATTGTAGCAGTTAAGTCCTCGGCTGAACCACAGCTACATCCTCTTAGATGAAAACCTGGTGTGTTGGCATAATTTTCCTGTTGAATTTGCCAGATTTGTTTTTAATCAAATCGAGAGCATTATATACGTTGGTTGCTCATGAACATCATTCTCCCATTCCCCATCCCCAAGTAACAGCACGCTGATAGAAAATAACAAGAGTGCCATGCTTAGATAGGAATTGAGCCATATATAATAAAGTAGCACTGTGTTTGAAACTATGATAATGCTAATAAATTTGGTATTCCCCTCGCCCCCAATTCTGTGCCCTACACTGATGGAGGACATCATGCATAGGTTTCATTTCTGTCTGTCAAAATGACCAACAGCCTCAGTCAAGAGAAAAAGTCCATTTGCCTGTGGAAAATTAAGTGACAGCATCTGGCAGACTCTACACAACCAAGCAAGAACTTAGTCACATCACAGCTAAGGTGAAGTCACAAGAACCTCTTCATTCCAGAATTGGCTTGGGGCTATAACAGGTGGGAAACTTCAGGCCTGAGGCCCAGATCTCACCCTCATATCATATCCTCTCCGTCGCCATGCCACTCATTGGCCCTGCTTCACACCCTCTTTTGGTGTTTTTGTCTTGCTGGAATGTGTCCTTGATCTCTGATAATGCCTGGATGAAGGGTGGTGTGGGGGGAGAGCTGAGTGTTCTCACAGAATGCAAATGTGAAATTTCTGATCTTCTGATAAAAATATGCAACTTGTCCCTCAGTTCTGCCTTCGCACCTGAGAATTGGAAAGTGGCCAATGTAACACTAATTTTTAAAAAGGTGATCCAAGAATTTACAGGCTGGTTAGCTTAATGTCTGTCCCAGGAAAATTGGTGGAAAGTATTATTCAAGATAAAATAACCAAATATATAGATGAACAAGCCTTGCTGAAGCAGAGCCAGCATGGCTTTTGCAAGAGTAAGTCTTGTCTTGCCAACCCATTCTTTATTCATTTATTTAGACCATTTATATACCACTTATATTTAAATAAACCTTTAAGCAGTGTACACCATAAGTCTGAACATCTTAAAACAGCAGGTACAAAAAACCACAATCAATAAAATACAATTCACTGAACAAAACATCCTCTTTATTAAAGTTCTTTGAGAGTGTCAACAACCATAAAGATAATTCTGGTTGACATAGTATACTTGGACTTTCAAAAAGCTTTCCACAAGGTACCTCACCAAAGACTACTGAGTAAGCTTAGCAGTCATGGAATAAGAGGAGAGGTCCTCCTGCGGATCAGGAACCAGTTAAGTGGCAGAAAGCAGAGGGTGGGAATTAATGGACAGTTCTCCCAATGGAGGAAAGTAGAAAGTAGAGTCCCCAAGGATCAGTATTGGGACCTATACTTTTTAACCTGCACATAAATGATTTAGATCTAGTGGTGAGCAGTGAGGTGGCCAAGTTTGCTGATGATACTAACTTGTTCAGGGTTGATAAAACAAAAAGAGATTGTGAAGAACTCCAAAAGGACCTCTCCAAAGTGAGTGAATGGGCGGAAAAATAGCAAATGCAATTCAATGTGAGCAAGGGAAAAGTGATGCATGTCAGGGCATAAAATCTTAATTTCACATATATGTTCACGTGGTCTGAACTGGTAGTGACTGAACAGGAGTTATCCTTGGGGCCGTAGTGGATGGCTCAATGAAGATGTCAACCCAGAGTGCAGTAGCTGTGAAAAAGGCAAATTCCATGCTAGGGATCATTAGGAAAGGTATTGAAAATAAAACTGCTGATGTCATAATGCCGTTATACAAATCTGATGTGACTGCATTTGAAATACTGTCGTTCTGGTCACCTCACCTCAAAAAGGATATTGTAGAGTTGGGAAAGTTTCAAAAAAGGGCAACCACAATGATCAAGGGGGTGGAGTGACTCCCCTATGAGAAAAAGTTGCAGCATTTGGAGCATTTCCGTTTAGAGAAAAGGCAAGTAAGAGGTGACATGATAGAAGTTTATGAAACTGCATGGATTGGAGAGAGTGGATATAGAGAAGTTTTTCTCCCTCTCTCATAACACTAGAGCTGGTGGACAACCAATGAAGCTGAATGCTAGAAGATTCAGGACAGATAAAAGAAAAGTACTTCTTAACCCAGTTCATAGTTAAGCTATGGAACTCGGTCCCATAGGAAGCAGTGATGGCCACCAACTTCCACAGCTTTGAAAGAGGATTAGACAAATTTGTGGAGGATAAGGGTATCAAAGGCTACTAGCCATGATGACTGCCTCCACAGTCAGAGGCAGCATGCTTCTGAATACCAGTTGCTTGAAACAGCAGGAGAGGAGAGTGCTGTTGTGCTCAGGTCCCATTTGTGGACTTCCCAAGGGCATCTGGTTGGCCACTGTGAGAACAGGGATGCTGGACTAGATGGGACACTGGCCTGATCCAGGAGGCTCTTATGTTCATATATTCTTATGTTCTTACATGACAGAGCTTACTCTCGGGGGTTGTTTTCCCCAAGTTTGTGTGACAGATTTGGCACAGCTTTCTGTGCTACTCTTTTGTTTGAGGCCTTCATCATTTCTATAGGGTACTCTAAAAAGTCTAAGGATCCCCGAGTACCATTTTATATGTACTTCCATATTAATGTTATTTTCTTTCCTTCCAGGAGATTGCCTTTTCTCTGAGTTGCACTTTTCAAATGGAAAACAAAATGTTGAAGTTTCTGAAATTCAATATTTTGAGCAATGCACTCTAGTTTGGCTATCCTTGGGCCTAATCTGGAGACCCTAGCTGATGCAAAATGTTGCATCTAGACTGTTGACGAGGACAGACTATTTCCAGCACATCATTCCAGTACATGCTACTGCGCCAGGTTCAAAGTTCTTGTAATAACTTACAAGGCTCTGAGCAACTTGGGTCCAGTATACCTTAAGAAGTGACTGATACCTTATTTGTTGTTGTTGTTATGTGCCTTCCAGTCGATTATGACTTATGGCGACCCTATGAATCAGTGACCTCCAATAGCATCTGTCATGAACCACGCTGTTCAGATCTTATAGGTTCAGGTCTGTGGCTTCCTTTATGGAATCAACCCATCTCTTGCTGGGCCTTCCTCTTTTTCTACTCTCTTCTGTTTTTCCCAGCATTATTATCTTTCCTAATGAATCATGTCTTCTCCTGATGTGTCCAAAGTATGATAACCTCAGTTTCATCATTTTAGCTTCCAGTGATACTTCTGGTTTAATTTGTTCTAACACCCAATTATTTGTCTTTTTTGCAAAGCTCTCCTCAAACACCACATTTCAAATGAGTTGATTTTTCTCTTAATCTGCTTTTTTCACTGTCCAACATTCATATCCATCATCCCTTATATCCCTGTCCAATCAGTGATGTCTTTGAGGGAGTCATTGTCAGTAGTTCCCCATGGCTCAGCTGCATGACTTATATCCATGTATAGCTCGTATTCACCAGGAGCCATGAGTACAGTATTGTGGGCCCAATTTTGTAGAACTCCCTTCCAGCTGAGATCATAAAGTCCCCCTCCCTGTTGAACTTGCAGTGCCTAATGAAGGCTTCCTTATTTCAACAAGCATTCTAACTCATTTCCAATTTTGTAGTTAGCTTTTAACTGATTTTATCTCTGTTGTATTTGTTGAGCTTGCTGTACATCGCTTAAACTGTTGTAACCCACGCTGGGATATCAGGATGGAGGATGAGTAATAAAATAATAATAGCAACTATAGTAATTAAGTGGTGTATAAATTGTTGAAATAAACAAATAAATAAAAGATATCCTGAACGATACCTACATTCATCTTAGAACTTTAAAAATGTAAATGTACTGCCTTCAAGTTGTTCCAACTTATGGCGACCCTATGAATAGGGTTTTCATGAGGCTGAGAGGCAGTGACTGGCCCAAGGTCACCCAGTGAGCTTCATGGCTATGTGGGGATTCAAACCCTGGTCTCCCAGGTCGTAGTCCAACACCTTAACCACTACACTATTGGAGTTTCCCATGGGAAACAACTGCCCAACAGTACTCTGCTGCCTCAAGCAGCACTTTACAATACCTTGCACTGTACAGTAGGGCCCCACTCATATGGCAGGTTCCGTTCCGGACCGCTGCCGTAAAGCAAAATCCACCGTAAAGAGGAACCCATTGACTAGCATTGTCTAAAATGGCGCCTGATGCCTGAAAAACACCGTAAAAGTGGAACAAGCGCCGTAGGAGCGGGGCCTTTCTGCAATTGATAACCGCTGTATCAGTGGAACTCCGCAAAGCGGAGCACCGCAAAGTGGGGCCCTACTGTAAACTACACTTTGACACCATTTGGATATAAATTAGAGTTAAACTTTTGTCTCATGTTAAGAAAAAATGACTTTTATGCATTCTGAAGAATTAAGTAAGGTGCTTGTCACATTTGTAAAGAGCACGTGCACAAGTCAAATTAGTGAAAAAGGGATGCATGGGAAATACCCAGTTGTTTCAATAGGCATGCAGACCAGACACTCCAAGTAGGTTGTGCCCTATTATTTAGAGTAAACACCCAGCTTTCTTAACAAAATGAGTTCTTTCCAACACATTGGATGTACACAGTTGTGTACACAGATTTTATTTTCAAATTATTGAGCTATTATCCATTATTTGTTCAGTGACTACTTGTCTACAGAGGATATTTATCTTAGCACTGGTTCAGAACAGGCAACAGTAGGGGATAGGAAGCAGTGGTGTGTGGATCCTGTAAGACTGAAAAAAATCAACCAGTGGAAGTGACAGAATCTAGAGGGAAAGGTTGGAAGATTATGAGCTGAATCGCCAAAAACAGAAAATGCATTGCCAAAAAAGACAAAAGAATTTCTTTATTTCTTCCTTTTTTTCTAAATTAAATTTATTTACACAGATACAAATACAACCCATAAAAATTAAATATGCATCCTTTAAGATGAAACATTAACAAATCAGACAAGAAAAAACTACAAAGAAAAAATGGAGGGAAAGTAATAAAATCTATAAAAAATATAAAGGCAGAAGAGGAAGAAATAATATAGATTATTTTTACAGTATTCCTAACAATATCTGTGGTTTCACATTCTCCTGTCTTTTTATTTATTTATTTATTTATTTGTTTGTTTCATTTTTAAACCGCCCATGGCGAGTGGCTCTCTGGGCAGTGTACAAAAGATTAAAATACAAAATATCACAATAAAATCAACCTACCAACAGTAAACATAAACAGCAAACAAAAAAAGATTTAAAATTATAACATTAAACGCTTAAAATGCCTGGGAGCATAGCCAGGTCTTAACCTGGCGCTGAAAAGATAGAAGCGTCGGCGCCAGGCGTACTTCTTTGGGGAGGCTGTTCCACAGTTCGGGGGCCACTACAGAAAAGGCCCTAGATCGAGTAACTGTCCTCCAGGCTTCCTGATGGGTTGGTACCCGGAGGAGGGCCTTAGATGCTGAGCGAAGTGACCGGGTTGGTTCATAGCGGGAGAGGCGTTCCACAAGATACTGTGGTCCCATGCCGTGTAAGGCTTTATAGGTCAAAACCAGCACCTTGAATCTGGCTCGGAAACAAATGGGTAGCCAGTGCAAACGGGCCAGAACAGTTGTTATATGCGCTGACCGGCTGGTCCTCGTCAGCAGTCTGGCTGCTGCGTTTTGCACTAGCTGAAGCTTCCGAACTGTCTTCAAGGGCAGCCCTACGTAGAGCGCATTGCAGTAATCCAACCTAGAAGTTACCAGAGCATGAACTGAGGCGAGGTCATCCCTGTCCAGATAGGGGCGTAGCTGGGCTACCAACCGAAGGTGGTAGAACGCATTCCTTGCCACCGAGGCCACTTGCGCCTCAAGAGACAAGGAAGGATCGAAAAGAACCCCAAGACTACGAACCTGTTCCTTCAAGGGGAGTGTAACCCCATCTAAAACAGGGTAAACATCCACCATCTGGGCAGGTAAGGCATTCACCAACAGTGTCTCAGTCTTGTCTGGATTGAGTCTGAGTTTATTAGCTCTCATCCAGTCCATTATCGCGGTCAGGCAGTGATTCAGCACATCCACAGACTCAACTGCAGAAGATGAAAAGGAGAAATAGAGCTGCGTGTCATCTGCGTACTGGTGGCAACGCACTCCAAAACTCCTGATGACGGCACCCAGAGGCTGCATGTAGATGTTAAAAAGCATGGGGGACAAAACCGACCCCTGAGGGACTCCACAATAGAGAGTCCAAGGTGTTGAGCAATGTTCCCCAAGTACTACCTTCTGGCGACGATCTGCCAAGTAGGAGCGGAACCACTGCCAGGCAGTGCCTCCAACTTCCAACTCCGCGAGTCTCCCCAGAAGGATACCATGGTCGATGGTATCAAACGCTGCTGAGAGATCAAGGAGAATCAACAGAGTCATACTCCCTCTGTCCCTCTCCCGACAGAGGTCATCATACAGGGCGACCAAGGCTGTTTCAGTGCCAAAACCAGGCCTAAAACCGGATTGAAACGGATCCAGATAATCGGTCTCATCCAAGAGCACCTGGAGTTGACCGGCGACCACCCGCTCCAGAACCTTGCCCAAAAAGGGGACATTCGCCATCGGTCTATAATTGTTCAAGTTATCTGGGTCTAAGGAAGGTTTCTTTAAAAGAGGTCTCACTACTGCCTCCTTGAGACTACTAGGGACTACTCCCTCACTCAAGGAGGCATTTATCACTTCCTTGCCCAGCCGGTGGTACTAGTCCTGCTAGCCTTCACTAGCCAAGATGGACAAGGATCTAGAGCAGACGTGGTCGCCCGCACCAATCCAAGCACCTTGTCCACTTCCTCAAGCTGCACCAACTGAAACTCATCCAATAATGAAAGACAAGACCGTGTTGTGGACACTTCAGTGGATTCATCTGTCATAACATCGGAGTCTAGGTCCCTACGGATGCATGCGATTTTATTTTGGAAGTGCCCTGCGATGTCGTTACAGCGAGCTTCAGATGTTTCAATGGTATCTCGAGGACCAGAATGTAAGAGTCCTCGTACAACCCTAAAAAGCTCTGCAGGGCGGCAGAGAGATGTCCTGATAGAGGCAGCGAAGTGGGACTTCTTCGCCGCCCTTACCGCTTTTATATACGACTTAGTGGAGGCACTTACCAAAGCATAACTGCATCCGTCTGGAGTTCGTCTCCATCTGCACTCCAGCCTCCTTCTCTCTTGCTTCATCACTCTCAGCTCCGGGGTATACCACGGAGCTGTATGAGCTCTGCATTGAAGAGGGCGCGCGGGAGCAATCGTGTCGATAGCCTGGGCCATCTCCGTATTCCACAGTTCGACCAAGGCCTCGACAGGAGCGCCAGTACTATCAGCTGGAAAAACTCCCAGAGCCCTCTGAAAACCAATAGGATCCATAAGCCTCCGAGAGCGGACCAACTTAATAGGTCCCCCACCCTTGCAGAGGGAAAGAGTCGTCGTAAGTCTAAAACTCAGCAGGCGGTGGTCTGTCCATGACAATGGAGTAGATGAAAAACACCCCACCTCCAGATCACCATCTCCATGACCAGTGGCGAAGATCAAATCAAGAGTGTGACCTGACACATGTGTTGGGCCAGTAACAAATTGAGACAGCCCCATGGTTGTCATGGAGGCCATGAAGTCCTGAGCCGCCCCAGATAAGACAGTCTCGGCATGAATGTTGATATCCCCCAACACTACAAGTTTGGGGGACCTCAACAATACCTCCGAGACTATCTCTGTCAGCTCAGCTAGGGAAGCTGTTGGGCAGCAAGGTGGGCGGTACACCAACAGGATTCCCAGTCTGTCTCCTTGGCCCAGCACAAGGTGGAGGCACTCTAGACCAGTCGCCATCTGGACAGGATGCCTGGTGAGAGAGAAAGTACTCCTGTAGACCACAGCGACCCCGCCTCCCCGACTCTCAGATCTACCATAGTGCTGCACCGTATACCCAGGTGGACAAAGCTGAGAGAGAGCAACTCCTCCCTGCCCACCCACCCAGGTCTCGGTTATACATGCCAGGTTGGCACCCTCATCCACAATTAAATCATGGACAAGGGAGGTTTTATTATATACCAACCTGGCATTCAAAAGCAGCACCTGGAGATCTAAGGGCTGGCTGATAGAACAACCAGCAGTTCTGTGGCCTTGAGGAGAACCGGAACAAGGCACAGACACAACTTGTCTGGGGCGAGTTCCCCTTACCTGGCACATTCTCCTCCTAGCGCCATACCTCCCATAACCCGTCACTATGCTAATTGGGCCCCCTGAAAGCCCCCCCGTTGAATACAAAGTATGCTCTCCCAGGCACATATTTAAAAATACTTAAACACAACAGGCACATTCACACAACAATACATAAAATGCACATAAATACATACAAACACATCCACACAGTCTCATTCACGCAAACACATCCACACAGTCTCATTCACGCAAACACATCCACACAATCTCATTCACGCACACAACAAGCAAACAAACAAACAATTAAAATGCACCCAAACAACAACAATAGCAGCCGGCATTAAAAATACTCCTCCGCATCAAGCTTCATCCATAAGTAATGTCTTCAAATAAAGTTGTAAAATATCTGCCCGCGACCCAATAAGCAAACAAGTAAGCAAGCCAGAAGGACAGGACACGCCCCAAGCAGCGAACTTGAATGGAGTGGCGGCAAGCAGGCACAATGACATAGCAAAAGGGGTTCATTGCTGAATAACGCAATTATCCATTTGCCGTCCTTCTCTCACTCTGACTTTATTGGTTAAGTTCACTGTTAGAATGCTCTTCCATAATTTTATAATCTGGTTATCCAATGTTGGAGGGTTTATCTTTTTTCCAGTGCTAGTTTATTATCAGCCGAGGATATAGGTGACCATTTCTTTGTCCTCCGCTAATATGTAATCCAAATTCATATATAATTGTCATGTGCTAATTTATACAGTAGGTATAGATGCAAATTTAGATATAATTACTATACTTTAAATAGAAATACACTATATCTCACCTTACTCAGTCTATTCTATTTTTATCTTGTGCACTGCTTCTATGGCTTTGTGCTATGAAGCAGTCTATAAATTTGTTAACTGATAATAATAATAATAAAAATAATGGGGAAAACTGTGAGCAGGTATGCCTGATGCCCAAGTGATAACTGTTGATGGGCAATTTCAAGGCTCCTGCTCTCTCTTCTTGTGGTTCTTTATGTTTAAATTGGATTAAGACCACATAGTCTTCCAATAATAGAGGACTGTCTATTACAAACTAGAACACATGGCCACTCTACGACCATCACAGTATCTAATCAACTAGGAATGGCCATGCTAGCTTGGCCCGATGGGAGTTGTAATCCAAACCTTCTGGTGGACATCAGGTTAGCAAAAGTTGCATTAAACGATCACTTCCACCATCCTCTTCTAAGAGACCAGCCCATACCTTGCATCAGGTAGAAATAAACAGGAAGAGGAAGAGAGGGGCCATCTACCTGCTTGGGGAAGCTCACCAGAGAGCTCCATGTCAAAGTCCCCCTTAAGCCTCACTTCTGATGTTGACCTTAGCATTCAGGCAAGACCATATTGGAGGAGGCAGTTAAGGTCTCCTTGTCCTAGACCATTTAGGGCTTTAAAGGTCAGATGCAAGTCTTCTGACTGAGGCCAGAAATGCATTGGTAACAAATGGAGATGACATAATATTGGATTTACATGAGCCGACCCACAAGCCTCTAGCAGCTGAATGTTGTACCAATTGGAGATCCCAAATGGGTATTCAAAGCTAAAGGAGCTTTCTAAAAGGTGAAAACTTTCTACTGAATGCCCAAAGTTGTAGGGGTTTTGGGGGGTAGGGGGGTCCTGATCATCCTCACATTGCCTGACTTCCTTCTCCATTGCATATAGATTCCCTATTATAAGAGCCAGCAATGCTTTAAGCTGATTCAGACTGCATCCGAGCCCTAAGTCATGAAAATGGTGCTTTAACCATAACATGGGTTTTATGGTTTCACAGATGGTTTTGACTTGACTACAAATTGCTACCTAATAACTCCTTTCTGGAGACAATAAATTCCTAGTAAAATCCTACTAATCGTTAATAACGGTCTCTGCCTGGAAATAATAAATCCCATGGAATACGAGGAAGAAGGAAGAATATCACATTTTACCAGACTGGAACATTGGTCAGCAACAACACAGAAAATCCAATCAGAATCAAATAAAAAGTTCACTGGATGCCCAGTAAATCCTTTTCAATAACATTAAATCTTGTACAATAGGATATCAATAGAGATAAATTGAGTTAGAACCCAGCAAGCATAGCTCTGGATGACATGGAGGGACAGTCCAGTTGCTGGTCACATATTAGAGAAGGAGGCTAAGATCCTATAAAAAGAGAGATCAAACTAAACGGTGGTTGTTAACCTTCAAAATCCATTTTAGCAATTGTGCTCTTGGACTGACTCCAGTCTGAGCCACTTCTAGAATTTCATCTTGCTTTTTATACCATTGAATTGAAACAAAGAGGCAGAATTTCACCCCCCCCATCCATTTGCAGCTTTTTCTTTGTGTCCTAGCAGTGCATGTTCAAAAATTCTGACAAAAGGAGCACTCTGAGATGTAGTTCACATATAAGCCACTTTTTTCTTCTAAATCACCATCATCACCATCATTTATATCTCATCCTTCTCCCAGAGAGCTCAAGATGGCATACATGGCACCGCCTCCCATTTTAGCCTTACAACAACTCTGTAAAGTAGGCTAAGGTGACTGGCTCATGGTCACCCAGTGATCTTCAAGACTGAGTGTGGCTTTCAAGAGAGATCTCCTCAATCATAGCCCAATAATCTCACCACTACATCACATTGACTAGTCTTTGCTAGTATTGAGGAAAGGAAATATCTCCTCCCCGCACCCATGTCAAAACTGGCAACTGTTTTCATGCCTTCATAACATCCTCGGGGCTTATGGACCCTTCACTACTTGGACCACCCTGGACCCAGAAGTGCTTGATAACAATCACCCAGCAGTGAATATTCTCCTTTTGGGCAAGGTGCTTGAGGTTGGTTACAGCTGGGCTTCAGGCATGCTTGGAGGAAACTGATTATGTGGACCCATTTCAGTCTTGTTTCAAGCACAGTCATGGCACTGAAACTGCCTTGATTGCCTTGGCTGATGACATTTGTCAGGAGAGAGATTGGGGGATGCAACCCTGCTTCCTCTCCTTGACCTCTCCATGGCTTTTGATGCTGTTCTTCCTGGCATGGCTCCAGGAGGTGGGGGTTGCGGGCACTGTATTATGGTCCCCCTCCAACCTTTAAGGCCATTTCCAGAAACTTCCTGGGGGTAGGGCCTATTGCTCAGCACCATGAGAATTCTCTGGTATCGCTCAGGGTTCCATCTTGTCCCTCATGCTATTTAACATCTATTTGAAGCCCCTAGGAACAGTCATTAGGAGATACGAAGTGTCATCAATATGTGGCGCTCTCCATTGCATCTGAATCAGGAGAGGTGGTTCAGGTGCTAGACCAGTGCTTGGAGGCAATGATGGACTGGATGTGGGCCAATAAGTTGAAGCTGAATCCTGATAAGACAGAGGCGTTATATGTTCCAAATTGTCAGGTCCAAGAAATGGGGAGATGTCCTGTTCTGAATGGAGTTGCACTCCCCTGGAAGGAGCAGGTCCATAGATTGGGGGTAATCCTGGATCCAACATTGCGCCCAGAGGCTCAGTTGGCCCCAGTGACTAGCAGTGCCTATTTCCCACTATGGCAGGTCCACCAACTGTGGCCCCTTTTGGACAGAGACTACTTGGCCACCATACTCCATTCTCTGGTAGCTTCCTGATTGGATTATTGCAACATGCTCTATGTGGGGAGACTACTTGAAAAAAATTCAACTGGCCAGATTACTGGTTGGAGTTCTCTTTAGAACATACATGGCCCCTGTTCTAAAAGAGTGGCACTCATTACCAGTTCATTACTGGGCCCACTTCAAGCAGCTCACATTACTGGTTAAAGCCTTAATCTTTATCTGAAAGACTGCCTCATTCCCTAGAGACCCTCTCAGGTGTTAAGATCAGCAGAGGGGGGACCTGTTGGAAGTTCTCCCACACTTGGAAGTTTGCAGGGTGGCAGCCCAGGAGGAGGCATTCTCTGTGGCGGTCCCTAAGTTATGGACAGAGGTACACCTAGCACCCTCATTGTATAGTTTCATCATATGCTGAACACAACTCTTTACCCTGGCCCTTCAGGATCCATCCTATTCTTCTGTTTTAACTAAGGGTGCTTCTAGATTGTCACTATTTTCACATATCAGTAAATTCAGGTTGCACAATTATAGCTGATTTGGAAGTCTTGCCCAACAAATCCACTTCCCCAAAAGATCAGACATTTTGTGATAAGTGATGGGGAAACCGCACTGGAAAGTACAGGATAGCATTTGCTTTGATTCAGCATCATCTAACCTTCCCACAAACAAATCAGAATGAATATTTCTTAAATACCCAGCATCATCTAATCTCTCTGCACATAAATCAGTAAATAAACAGATTACTCAATAAACGGGTGGTCTGGAAGCATGTCAGTTTAAATATTAAAGATTTCAGAGAACTTCTACTTTGATTTAAACTCTGAACAAATGAAAGGCATTTTGCGTCCTCATGTCCCACCTGCTGCCATAACAACACTGGCCCGGTCAGCCATTTTCTCTATTACATACCCCTCTCAGGATGTCCTTCTGGTAATAAAGGTAAGAGATGGATTTCTTTTAAAAATGAAATATGGCAGAGAAAATTGTTTTCAAATGTTATGTTACAGTGATTTCACTGATGTAATGTCCACTGACGTAACAGCTTTGAAACACATGGAACAGAATATGTTTAAAAAGACAAATGGCACACGATTAACTGAAAAGAAGGAAATCTCAATATATGATGAACTTAAGAAAATATGGAAAGATATGATGAACTTAAGAAAATTGTAGCTTGTCATAAAAGAGTAGCTGATCTCTTAAGCTTGGCAAACCTGATTAGTTCAGGGATTTATAGATAAAAATGTTAATAAGTTGTTTCCCCAAAATTTCATCATCATCATCATCTTATTACCTGCCCTTCACCAGTAGGTCCCAGGTTGGGCCACAACAATATAAACACCTTATAAAAACAGTTAAAACAAATTACGTTCACACCTAGAGATGGTACTAAACATATATATCTCAATTGTGAAAAGCCAGGGTGAAGAGATGCATTTTCAGCATATCACAAAAGCTGTACAGCAAAGGTGCCAAACGCACCTCTATCAGGAGAGAGTTCTACAGGTAGGGGCTGCCACAGAGAATGTCCTCTCCCAGGCCACCCCCCCTCAAACGTCTGAGGGCTGTGGAACTAAGAGGGACCCTTCTACCAATCTCAACACCTGAGAAGGACTATAGGGAAGGAGGGTATCTTTCAGATATTTGAGGGCTTTAAACACAAGTGTGAGCACCTTAAATTAGGCCTAGAACCAAACTGGCAACCGATACAGCTGTTTTAGAACAGGCGTTATATGAGGTCTAAATAGAACCCCAGCCAATAATCTGGCTGCTGTATTTTGGACCAGTTGAAGTTTCCAAGTATTTATTTATTTATTATCATTATTTTTACTCTGCCCTTTTTCCAAAACTGGAACTCATGGCGGCTGTAGTCTTCAAGAGCAGCCCAGTGTAGAGTTCTTTGTAATAATCCAGTCTGGAAATTACTGGACGATGGAGTACAGTGGCCATCTCTGTTCAGAAGGGCTGAAGCTGCTGAACCACAGTGTTCTCAACCTCCACCCCACTGAGATACTCCAGAAGGATACCATGGCCAACAGTATCAAAAGCAGGTTCACACTCCTGACACTCCTCATCTCTCTCCTGACAAATGTCATCAACCAGGGTGACCAAAGCAATTTCAATGTAAAGACTGGGCCTGAAGCCAGGCTGGAATGGATCCAAGTAATCAGCTTCCTCCAAACATGCCTGAAACTGGACTGCCACCATCCTCTTAAGCATCTTGCCCCAAAAGTGGGATTTTTGCCGCTGGGTGACAGTTGTTTAATGCTTCTGGATCAAGAATGTAGAACTTTTTAAACCATGAGGTAAAATACATAAATGTTATTGAATAATGTAATACATATGGTATATGTCTACTGGATCATATGATTAGCCTGTTAATAATGTTTGAGGTCATATGTAACCCTCTCTCTGTATATGGTTATTACACAAAAATCAGATTTTGACTGGACATCAGGAAAAACTTCCTAACTGTTAGAGCCATACAACAATGGAACCAATTATCTAGAGAGGTAGTGGGCTCTCCGACACTGCAGGCATTCAAGAGGCAGCTGGACAACCATCTGTCGGGAATGCTTTGATTTGGATTCCTGCATTGAGCAGGGGGTTGGACTCGATGGCCTTGTAGGCCCCTTCCAACTCTACTATTCTATGATTCTTTGATTCTATGATTGTATTTTTATATTGTAACCCTTCTTGGGATCTTAACGCTGAATGGCAGGTAGACAGGTAGGAAAGCATCATGTTCCATTCTGACATGTATTCATCATATGCACCACTGTTTCTGTTCCACTGCAGTTTGTCTTCCACCAAAAACAACATTATATGTCTTGCTATTCACTCTGACAAAATTACATTTTATATAATTTATGTGATTAATTTCACAGATTATGTAAAATACACTGTCGTTACGTTATTTTACCCCATTCATTTCAATGCAAAGGAAATACAAATGGCCAGGCACATAATCAGTTTTGTATCATTTGTGAACTGGATCCATATTCAGTAAATCCATATTCACTGAATTGATTTCTCTTCTAGACACTGGCCAAATAAATGAACATCAGCAATTTCTGTTCCCATTTCCATTTTCGTCAAAATTCTCTGACATCCCTAAGGGTGGGTACAAAATCCAGCATAATAATAACAACAACAACAACAATAACAATAACAATAATAATAATAAACAACTACTTCCTCTGTTTGCCATGCCATTTTCTCTGCTTGTTTCTTGTGCTCCCTGGCTGCAGCTTTTCTTTCTTTCTTTCTTTCTTTCTTTCTTTCTTTCTTTCTTTCTTTCTTTCTTTCTTTCTTTCTTTCTTTCTTTCTTTCTTTCTTTCTTTCTTTCTTTCTTTAAAATCTAATTTACTTTGTCAGTGTTTGTTTTCCCCTGAGAGCTCTCATAAGAAGCCAACATTGCCAAAATGAGCAAGTTAACATTTTAAAACAAAGGAGGAAAAAAGGAGGAGGGAAGGCGTAAGGGCTGTGACCAATACGTGTGACAAGCAATGGATAGTTAGGGTTGCCCCCAGAGCTCAGGCTCCAGCTCCAAGGCCCAGCTTTTGAGGTCCATTCTTAGAAGCTCAAATTGGCAGGATTAAATCTCAAGGACATCAACTAGTCTCAAATTACATTTTTTGACTCTTGGCGTACTTCCAGATTGTCACTATTTTCTAGCGGGATTCAATCACATACTGGCAAATTAAGGTTGCACAATTGTAATTGATGGCAAGGTCTTGGCAACAAACCTGTTTTTTGTGATAAGGAAAGCGAGGGGAAAATGTGCTGGAAAGTGTGAGATAACACTTGCTTTGACGCAACATCATCTTGCAAACATATCAGAATGAGTGTTCATTAGAATAGTCAACATTGTCTAATCTCTCTGCAAATAAATCAGGATGAATGTTCAATACACTGGTCGTCTGGAAGTGTCCTTGGATCTAGGAGTTTTGCAGTAGGATTATTTTTATAAATTACTAAAAATTTGAGAAATTCATTCTGAAAGAGAAAATACTGTGTAAAAGGTTTCCCACACACATCTGTACAATGCTTCTCCAATAATTTGGAAAAGATGTTTTCTTGTTTTGAAGATTTTTAAAAAAATTGGTTAGAGACTTTTTTTACCAATGGTTGTAAATGTACTGCCTTCAAGTCGATTCCTACTTATGGTGACCCTATGAATAGGGTTTTCATGAGGCTGAGAGGCAGTGACTGGCCCAGGGTCACCCAGTGAGCTTCATGGCTGTGTGGGGATTTGAACCCTGGTTTCCCAGGTCGTAGTCGAACACCTTAACCACTACACCACACTGGCTCTACCAAGCCATAAAAGAATGTAAAATGCTGTATGTTTTACTTTGCCCTTCCCTGTAACCAATTCTTTTGTAATCAAGGCATCGATATTAAGCAGAGACTTATCTTTCTGTCTGCAGCAATTCAGCATATTGTCATTACTCTTAAACATGATATAGGTCAGGACATTTAAATGTCTTGTCTGTAATGATAGATATGAGGGCACACCTTACATGTGAATTTCTCTGCAGTATCAAACCCTGGCTGATAGCCAAACAGTTTGCTGACAGCTAATTATTTTGTTCTGTTACTACAGATTTTTTTAACCCAGTCTTAGAATCATAGTTAATACAGGTGTTAGGTCCAAACCCAACATGCAAGTCGCCCTGTCAACCCCAACTCGCTTATTACACCTGGGAAGAGTGCGGAGTTGAGTGCAAATGAACCCACTATCAGAGATCAAGTAACACGAGACAAAAACCTTTGCAAAGGGGACCCAATACTTACAAGCCGAAGCAGGCCAGCATGGGAACCTCGTTTATTGGTGTCATAGGGTTTCTATAGGCTCACCCCGAAGTTTACAGTATCGGGCATACGTCACAAAATACAAAAGAAGCAGTTGCTAGACACTATAGCTTTGGGGCAGACAAAAGGAGGTAAAGGGGTGTAGGGGGAAGGACGAAAGTGGAAGGGAAGAGTAAAGGGGTGGCCGGCTGCAACCGGGTGCCCCATGGGTAGGAGACAGACATGAAAATTACTACGCTTGCATATCAAAGGGTTTCACAAGTCAAGATCTGAGGGGCAGCGGAACAGCTTATAACATTTCTATGCAAGGCACCTTTATAGCAATAAACAAGGTCATAGGCATGGATGTGATACAAGAGATACATAGTAGGGAAGTTTCCAGCTTAAACCGGCTTTTATTATGCGAGCCACTGGAATGTAGGTAAGGGTCAGGTCACCAGGAAATAAACCGACATTTTATATCAAAAGTCAAATAAAGGCCACTTTGGTTCTATTTCCCATAAAGCCCAAGCTGGTTTAGATAGGACAAGTGAACTATAGTTTTACAAGCACTGGGGATTTCAATTTAACCCCAACACAGGTAAGATGTGAAAATAAAAGATCCACCCTATTTCCAATTAAATAGTGTGGTTTAATAGTATGGTGATTTAGTTCTGTTCTTAATTCCGGTTCTGAGATTATATCTTCGCAGATATTATAACTGCCAGACCACAGTTCTCATTATACACGTGTTCTAAATTATAACACTGTGTTAAAAAGGTGCATCTGTGTGTGTAAGATAAAGAATCTCAGCGTTTTCTTTTTCCGAACCCTCTTTTACAGCTTTGCCTGACACACTTCTGTTGTTGTTCTGTTCTGTTGCTGGGGCTGCCCTGAAGTCAACTCGGAGCCTTCAGTTAGGGCAGAATTAGGCTGTCAGAATTTGAATTTATATAGCCAGATTAGTTCACCTTACTATAAACTTGAAGGCAATGTATTGGCTGCTTCTTTGTTTCTGGGCTCAGTTCAAGGTGAGGGTACTTCTATGTAAAGCCCTCAATGGCTTGGGACCCAAATATCTAAAGGGAGCACTACTTCCCATACTAGCAACAGTGGCTCAGGAGGCAGAGTACAGGTAGCAGCATCCTCCTGGCAGTGGCAACGCTGTGCTTGTTCGGATGGGATGAAGTGATTGTAGCAAGGTTGGGGGTGCTACAAACTCTGGCTGGGGAGAAGCAGGGTAGAGTGGAGTGGCAGAGCCCAGCAACTCATGCCAGCCAGGGTAGAAGATATGGGGTGATTATTTTTTCCTGTCCCAGGTCAAATCAGGCCCCTCTTCAGATGCTGATCTGGATTAGGATCCATCAGATTTATAGCCAGCCCAGCTCTGCCTCCATAAAGCTTTGTTGTGGGGGGCCCTGGTGGTAGCGTTGGCTTCACTTAACTTTCTGCAGCTGCAGAAAGTGGATACCAGGGTAGTCCAGTGAACAAGGACATCCACTGAATCCTAACCCCCTCCATCTATGTAGTTGGGGGGAAGGTCAGGACTGCAGCCTTAATGGATTAATGTGATAGACTTTTATGGATTCCTTGTCATATTTGATAAATGAGCTTGAAAAAAGAGGCAACAGAAGATGCAGGGCAAAGAAATGGGCAAGAATGACAAAATCCTTTCAAAAGGGGGAACTTCATCATTGTAATAGAAAACGGCATGTTAGTAAACCTACAAATGGATTTCTTGTTGTGCCACTCAAAATGAAAATATGTGCTGATGGGGGGTAAGAACATGCGGTGATAATCAGTTTTTAAAAATCTCAATTCCCACTAACAGGAAATCCAGCAGAAATGTTCCCAGCGGTTTCCTTCCCCCAGGCTTTATTTTTTGTTAGTGTCAATCTGCAATTGGCATGATGGTACCATTATGCAGTCTGTACCAGGGACGTGCATTGGCTCTGTGTACTTCCCAAATTACAAGGGGAATAGGGATGCCCAAGTTGGATTGGGCCATTAACAAGGTATCTTGAGGCAGATCAGGGACTCCTTAAAGTTCTAAGCTGCTCTCTAGACTTGCATGCCCCCAAAATGATGGGTTTTAAAAGTGACTGCTACATTATTATTTTTTAGACTGCACCTTTGCAGATGATGATGATTTAATAAAATGCTCTCAGTTTGAGCAGGGAGGTGTTGGAGAGGTGGGAGGATCTTTTATTTTGATTGACAGGCCTAGGTTTTCATCACAGTGGATTCTTTTTCAAGGGCACTCCTGTCACAGTGATTTGGTGAAAGGATGTTGAAACTGTTTGTTTTTTACGTGGATCTATGTTGATTCCCACCACCACCACCACCATTTCCTTTCCCATATGCAAGTCAAAGCAAAGATCTCTCTCCAAGGGAGAATAATGTATATCTCCCAAAATCTACCCCTACCACTGACCCTTGGATAACAGGGTTCTTGCTTGGGGGGGGTGGAAGATATTTTCTCCACTTTCCTGAGAATTCATGTTCTTTTTTCCTATTTATTTATTTGTTTGTTTGTTTTGTTTAAAATATTTCTATCCCGCCCTTCTACCCTATAATAGGGCACTCAGGGCGGCTTACAATAAAATTGAGCATATACATAATAAAATTGTACACAATAAAAATCACAAAAACACTAAAATAAATTAAAATACATAAAATGCAATTAAGATACATAAAATAACATATATACATATTCACACACACACACACATATGCATATATAAGGAGTGGTACTGAAGGGACTACTGAGGTAAAAATTAACATAGAAGGCATAAAATCAGTATCAGGCTCTACCTTCAGTCCCTCTCAAAGGCTCTCCAGAACAAGATTGTTTTCAGAAGTCTCCAGAAAACCAACAGGGAGGGAGCAGAGCGGGCTTCTTGGGATAGGGTATTCCAAAGCTTGGGGGCCACAGCTGAAAAAGCTCTCTCCTGTGTGCCTGTCAGTCTAACATCTTTCATTCCAGGCACGCAGAGGAGACCAGAGGCAGATGACCTTAAATCCTGGACAGGTACATATGGGCGTAAGCAGTCCCTCAGGAACATTGGTCCAAGGCCGTTTAGGGCTTTAAAGTTCAGAACCAGCACTTTGAATTGGGCCCGGAAACAAATTGGGAGACAGTGGAGTCAATAAAGCACAGGGGTAATATGCTCCCTGAACTGTGCTCCAGTTAACGTTCTGGCTGCTGCATTTTGAACCAACTGTAATTTGCAAACCATTTTCAAAGGCAGCCCCACATAGAGTGTGTTACAGTAATCAAGCCTCGATGTCACCAATGCATGTGTCACTGTGGGCAAGTCAACTACTTCCAGGAACAGACGCAGCTGGTAGACCAGTTTGCCAAAAGCACTCCTGGCTACTGCAGCCACCTGACATTCAAGCAGCAGGGCAGGATCCAGGAGGACTCCCAAACTGCGCACCTGTTCCTTCAAGGGGAGTGCAACCCCATCCAGAATAGGTTGCAACCCTATCCCTGGTGCAGTTTTCCCCTTGACCAGCAACATTTCCGTCTTGTCTGGCTTAAGTTTCAGTTTGTTAGCCCACATCCAGCCCTTCACAGCCTCCAGGCACCAGTTTAGAATGAGCACTCCCTCTCTGCAATCAGGTGGTAGGCAGAGATAGAGTTGAGTGTCACCAGCATAGACCCCTTCCCATGATTCCTATTGTACCCATTCCAAAGCAGGTAAAGTGTGTCCATGCAGAAAAACCACTACAGCTATCATTAAGAAATTTGACAGGGTTTGTCCCCTCAGAAAGGATGACCATGCTTGCAAATTGCATCCAAGTCTGACAGAAAACAAAGAGCTTTTCTTTTTTAAAAAATAAGTAAATCAGACTATAAAAGTGTCCTGTGCAAAAACCCTTGGATATATTTGCCTATGATTTGAGAGGCTTAGTGCACTCCGGAGGGACTCCTATGGCAGCAAATGTATTCCACTTCCGTGAAAAGAAAAAAAAGTTACAGCCCTTTTTAGATTCTCCATTATAGTGAATAGGAAGGAAAATAGATCTGTTTATAACAATATAATTCAGTCCTGCATAACAAGTTAAATTGCACAGGAGCTATGAAACAGATTCGGCTGCTTCCCAAAGCTACAGATACAGATTCAAGTTGTATCCTGTGTTGGGTACATACCCATAATACAGTACGTGCAAGATAGCTGGTTTGACAACGAACTTTTCTCCTCTGGTATTTCCATGATAGGAAGGTATTGTTTGCCCAGTGTAGAGACACCTTTGAAAGACTGGTTTGGCTAATCCTGCCATTAGTTTATTCAGCATAAGCACTGATAGCAGGATCCACCATGAGGCCAGGAAGGAGGGAATGACTGAGTTTATATGCCCAAGGCTCAGTTTCTCCTACAAATACAAGGATTTATTTTTTTCCATCAGATATCCAGCTATTTTTAAATGGCTTGTGAAAATGTGTAGGAGGCATGTTTTATGCTGCTGAACTAGCATTTATCTCTATTTATCATTGCTCATAAATATGCAGGTGTCTTTACTAACTCTTTTTTAAAAAAAATGCTTAACATTGCTATTTTCCCCATCCTTCTCAAGAGTGGAGAATGATTCCTCTTTGTGTATATGATACAAATGCAGGCCTTTCCAAATGACATGAAGTTTTTACATCAGCGCTCACTGGGGTTTTCTGCAACATGTAAGCCAGGGCTGGGCAGCCTGTAGTCCTCTAGCTGTTGTTGGGCTCCAAAGCCCATCTTGCCCCAGCCAGCATGGGAGGTGCAGTCCACCAACATCTAGAAAACACCATGTTGGCTACCCCAATGTAAGCAGTGTAAGGTTTTATGAAAGTCTTCCCCTTATGCCATTGCTTAATTTCTGGCATTTTGTCGTGAGTAGTTGGGGAAAACCTTGGAGGGAGACCAATATAATAAGAGCACCTTTCTGTCTGCAAAATAAGAGGGGGTCAGGGATCAAGATTGTATCCTGCCTCCCTAGGTTCTATGATACAGCAATTATTAGGGCATCCATGAACATGTCCAAAAGCTCTCTTATTGCCCGCCACCCAATGTGCAGGATATGGGATCTTGATTCTAGGGCCTGATGCCAACTATAGCACATAAGAAAAGACTAACTTTTGGACTTTTGGGGGGATATATTAGATATATGATGATAGTGTATAAAATTGTGCATTTTGAGGAAAAGGGCAATAGAGAGAGGTTTGTCTCCTCTCATAATACTAAAACCTGGGATCATCCAGTGAAACTGAATGTTACTTCTTCACGCAGTGCATAGTTAAACGATGGAATTTGCTCCCAGAAGAGGCAGCGATGGCCACCAACTTGGATGACTTTAAAAGAAGATTAGATAAATTCATGGAGGATAAGGCTATCAATGGCTACTAGCCATGATGGCTGTGCTCTGTCATCATAGTCAGATTCATTATGCTTTTGAAAACCAGTTGTCGGTAGCCGCAGGAGGAAAGAGGGCTCTTTGTATTCAGGTCCTTCTTGTGGGCTTCCCAAGGGCATCTGGTTGCCCCCTGTGAGAACAGGATGCTGGACTAGACGGGCCACTGGCCTGATCCAGTAGGCTCTTCTTATGTTCTTAATGTTGGAAGATTCAGGACAGACAAAAGAATGTTCTTCTTCATGCAGAGCATAGTTAACTTTCGAATTCACTTCCACAGTACATAGGATGGCCAGCAACTTGGACGGCTTTAAAGGGGGATTAGACAAATCAGCAGAGGATAAGTCTAGTGATGGCTGCTGGCCATAATGGCTGTATACTATCTCTAGAATCAGAGGCAGTATGTCACTAAATAGCTGTTGCTGGTGAGTGACAGCCAAGAGAGGGCTATTGGTCTCAAATCCTGTGTGTGGGCTTTGCAGAGGGATAAGTGTAGGGATCAGGATGCTGGATTAGATTAATATTGAGCTGAAATCAGTCCTTAAATTTCTCAAAGTTTTCTTTCCCCTCTTCCATTTTTCTGCCTTATTTTCAGGCCATGTTGGAATTTTGGCTAGTGTGTGGTTTTGAGCGTATCTTATCATGGTTGAGATGGTTGAGGTGAGGTGATTGAGGGTGGTGTGTATGTGTTTTTCATCATCATCACTGTTTATTTGTATGCCGCCTTTCCATAACAATTTATGCACAAGGCAGCTCACAACATGAACAGAAAAAAAGTTACAGAATTCACTGTAAAAATAAATTCAAGTGGTCAACAAGTTAACAAAGACATCTTAAAAAACATACAATAAATTGATACATCCTTATAATTCCTAATAAAATCCAACAATAAAATACAGAAGCATAATCCCAATAACAGCAAAACAAAAAACAGACTAGCAGAAATTAAATGTTTACCCAAACAGAAGCCCCTAAACAACACCCCATAGTCAAGGTGGTCTCTGGCATCTTCAGGTAGTGATACCTTTTATAGCTGCAGTCAGTCAAAGCCCCACCCTACCAGGCCAAGTGGAAAGAGACCAGCAAGCAGGGAGAGGGTCTTGCAGTAAGAGAGAGTCTTTTCTTCCAGTACACATTTCTCCAGCATTTTCCAGCCTCCCTGGATGTCTACTCTTCCTATCTAAAAATAATATATATATACCATGCAGGGAACTACCTCTTGATGTCTTCCCCTGGGCTTTCACTGAAGCATGGGCACCCAGGAAGGGCTGCAGAGTGCAGACCACTGGTGAAATGATTTGCAGAACAAAGGAAAAGACACACTCACACACCCCACAACCACCTCAAACGTAACATAAGTGCAACAAAACCTTGCACCCCATCCATGAGATTTCACCAGATTTTTCTCTCCCCTTTGATAGTTTTTGAATGTAATTGCTTTCCTCATTAATTGATGGAGAACGGTTGGGGGGGAAATCAGAACTAGATTGGATAGGCCTTTGGTCTGATCCAGCAGGGCACTTGCAAAGTCTTGACTGAAATTGAACACTGAAGCTTATGGTCCCCATTGTTCTAGTTCTGAAGTGAACTCTTCATGTAAATCTTGATGGGAAATATTGTTCTTTGTGAACATAATTAAATATATCCACGCACACACACACATGTTGATAACATGCTTCTGAATACTGATACTGGCTTGAGTCTTTGGGAAATAAGAAGGTTACAACTATGAAGAAATGAATATTTGTAATATTCATAATATACATAATATAATATGTGTAATATTCATAAAGCAAATGAGCAGAACACCTTCCAAGTAAACACAGTTGTCTGGAATATCTAAATTTTGACACTTATTTGATTACATGGGGTCTAGAAAGTATAGGTTCCACAAGCAGAGCCAAATTTATTTATAGTAATAAAGCTGTGGACCAATTGCCTGAAGCTTTGGGAATATGTTTATTATAGAACACCCAGGCATAGGCCTGAAATCTCTGAACTGTGAAATAAGATTTCAGTAATGAAGGAAAGAAGCCTTGGCTCCTTCCAGATTGTCTCCTCTGCTACCATAAATAGCTCTTTCTCATAGCTGTTGCTTATTTGTGTACTTCAGACTGTGATAGTTAAATAGATGAATCAGGAGGATGCTTGCTGGTGTAATAAAGAAAATTTAATAGTAACAGTAGGCTGCAGCCCCTCTGCCAACACCAACAATGCACATCCATATGAGTGAATGACTTCATTTACAATGAATAGTCAGCATCTGCATAGCTAAGTGGAAAATTATCTCTGTCATTAAAAGCTTTACCTGCTGATTTCTGCAGAAATTGTTGTTAAGAACAAAAGAGCAAGCCAAGCTGGTGGTGTTTTTTCTGGTCAGTTGGCAATCCTAATGGATTCAGGCCTGGTGAACGCAACGTGCAACCGAATTTTTGCACAGGGCTAAATACCTGCTAGGAAACATAAGAAGAGCCTGCTAGATCAGGCCAATGGCCCATTTAGTCCAACATCCTGTTCTCACAGTGGCCAAACAGTTGCCAAGGGAAACCCTCAAGTAGGACCCGAGTGCAAAAAGCACTCTCCCCTCCTGCAGTTCCAGCAGCTGGTATTTGGAAGCATACTGCCTCCACCTATGGAGGTAGAGCATAGCCATCATGGCTAGCAGTCATTGCTAGCCTTTTCCTCCATGAATTTGTCTAATCCTCTTTTAAATCCATCCAAACGTCTTCTCATTTTTCATGAATGTGGAACCTGAGGCTCTCAAGATGTTGCTGGAGTCCAGCTCCCATCAGCCCCAGGCAGTATGGCCAATGATCAAGGATGAGGAGAGTTGAAGTCCAGCAACATCTGGAGCACCACCTGTTCCCCATCCCTGCTATATTGTATTGCAATTCCTGAGGCAGAGAGTAAGATTCCTCCTACGTGTATCAGCCACACATCAGACACACAGAGGGAAAAGCACATTCTTTGTGGCTGCTTGCCAGCCCAGAGGCAAAGAGTTGTTCATAAGCTAGCATTATTAATGGCAATAGGATGTGAAAGTTGGACAGTGAAAAAAGTGGATAAGAGAAAAATCAACTCATTTGAAATTGGTGTTGGAGGAGAGCACAGCATACCAGGGCACACATGTAGAGGAAAGAATCATTTGTAAATAATAATTTGCAACCATAGTGTGAAATCGGATATATATCAAGACACAGTATGAAGAAATATTTATATAAGCATGAATGTTAAAGATATTTATTAATTACACAACCTGTAAAGATATGTATAGTGCCATCCTATGCATGTTTACTCACAAGCAAGCCCCAATATATGCAGTGGGGGCTTACACAGACAGGGAAGCATGCACAGCACTGCAATTCAGTGATAAGGAACTTCACTCACCCAATCCAAAATTCAGAATCATGCCATGTTATAATAATAATAATAAAATTTTATTTCTGAGTCGCCTATCTGGCCAAAAAATGGCCACTCTAGGCGACGTACAATCCATTAATAAAATACAATATAGCAATAATTAAACACAATAATTAATAGGTTAAAACCAAGAACTATAATTAACAGCAGCAGCAAAACTAACTCGCCACAGAAATCCCATAGGCCTGCCTGAAGAGCCAGGTCTTTAAGGCCCGGCGGAAAACATTCAGGGAAGGGGCATGATGAAGATCGAATGGGAGGGAGTTCCAGAGAGTGGGGGCCGCCACCAAAAATGCCCTCTCTCTAGTCCTCACCAGCCGAGCTGATTTAGCTGATGGAACTGAGAGAAGGCCCTGTGTGGCTGATCTTGTTTGGCGGCATAATTGGTGATACTGGAGGCGCTCCTTCAGATAAGCTGGGCCGAGACCGTATAGGGATTTAAAGGTCATCACCAACACCTTGAATTGGGCCCGGTAAGCAACTGGCAGCCAGTGCAGATCTACCAACACTGGGGTGATGTGATCATAGCTATGGCTGTTCTTAATTAAACGTGCAGCCGCATTCTGTATTAGTTGCAGTTTCCGGGCCGTTTTCAAGGGTAACCCCACGTAGAGCGCATTACAGTAATCCAAGCGAGAGGAGACCAAGGCATGTACCACCAGCAGGAGCAACAGGAAGGTAAGGTCGCAGCCTTCGTATAAGAAGTAATTGATACCAAGCTGCCCGGCTTACCGCAGAAATTTGAGCCTCCATAGACAGCTGGCAGTCAAGAATGACCTCAAGGCTGCGAACCTGGTCTTTTAGGGGCAATCTTACCCCATTGAATACCAGGTCTATATAACCTAACCTTGCTTTATCTCCCACCAGTAGCACCTCAGTCTTGTCAGGGTTTAGCCTCAGTCTGTTTCTTCCCATCCAACCACTCACAGATTCCAGGCAATTGGACATGGTCTTCACAGCCAACTCTGGTGAGGACTTGAACGAGAGATAGAGCTGAGTGTCATCTGCATATTGGTGACACTGCAGCCCAAATCTCCTGATGATAGGCCCCAGCGGCTTTACATAGATATTGAATAGTATAGGGGAGAGGATAGAGCCCTGTGGCACTCCACAAGTGAGAGGCCAAGGGTCAGAGACCTCATCCCCCAATGCTACCCGTTGGTGTCTATTGGAGAGAAAGGAGCGGAACCACCATAAAATGGTGCCCTTTATACCCAATCCCTCCAGACGATCCAACAGGATACCATGGTCAACGGTATCAAAAGCCGCCAAGAGGTCAAGGAGGACGAAGGTGTATTCATCCCTATCTAATGCCCTCCTCATATCATCCACCAGAGCGACCAAGGCTGTTTCAGTTCCATGTCCAGTCCTGAAGCCCGATTGGAATGGATCTAAATAATCCACTTCATCCAAGTGTGTCTGTAGCTGATTGGCGACCACTCGTTCAATCACCTTGCCCAGAAACGGTAAATTTGAGATTGGGCGAAAGTTGTTCAGATCTTGGGGGTCCAAGGAGGACTTTTTTAAGATGGGTTTTATTATTGCCTCCTTGAGGGCTAATGGCATTACACCCTCTTCCAAGGATGCATTTACCACTGCCTTGACTCCCTCGCTCAACCTCTCTTTGCAGCTCATAATGAGCCACGATGGGCAAGGATCAAGTAAACAAGTGGTTGGCTTCACAGTTAAGAGCACCTTGTTCACATCCTCAGAAGGAAGAGGCTGAAATCAAACCCACAAGACTGGATTGCAATTGGCCGACTCTGGACCGCTTACTGCATCCACGGTGTACGTGATTAAGCTCCTTAAATGCTCAATTTTATCGGCAAAGTGCTTTGCAAATATGTCACAGGAGGTTTTTGAATATTCCATGGGCTCCTGAGTAACTGGACCGACCAGACTTCGGACCACTTGGAATAACCTCCTGGGACAGCACTCTGCGGACGCAATAGAGGCAGCAAAGAAATCCCTCTTTGTTGCCTTTGTTGCCACATGGTAGGCAGCTATTGCTGCTCTGACCTGTGTCTGATCATCTTTGGAGCGAGATTTCCACCACCGGTGCTCTAGTCGTCTCACCTCCTGTCTCAATTTTCGCAGTCCTGGAGTGTACCACGGCGCCAATTGAGTTCTATTCAGGGGGAGAGGATGTTTCGGAGCCAACTGGTCTAATGCCCCAGCGAGTTCTCTATTCCACTCCATCACCAGGGTTTCGACCAGGCGTCCTTCGGCAGGCTCCAATTCCCCCAGGGCATTCAGGAATCCATCCGGATCCATCAGGCGTCTGGAGCGGACCATCCTAATGGGTCCTTTTCCCCTGCAGAGGGTGTGTGTTAAGCTGCTTTGCAACTGTTTTATACTTGTTTGTGGTTATTGGATTTTAAAGGCTTTATTTCTTGTTGTGAGGTGCGTTGGTTTCCAACCCTACCTCACAGGGTTGTTGGAAATATTCCATACACACACACACTGGAAATGTAAAAATACATACACCCCATATAATAATTTATTGTCAAAACCAGTTAGTCATTGCAGAACATTTTTGTTTTAAAAAAGGTATTAGTTTTCCGCCAAATAAAAGCAGTGATACCTAAGTAAACTCTGCCTAACTGCTTTAAAAAAAGGATCAGTGGGGGAGAGAAAGATCTACAACACAGTCCTTTTTATGTTCACTCAAAAATCCCATTGATTTTTCAGCACAATCCTAACCATGTCTACTCAAAAATAAGTCCTACTGAACTCAGTGGGGATAGCTCCCAGGTATCTGGAATTAGCATTGTAGCTTTACTCCCAGAAAAGCTTCATATTGGGAAGGCTTTCAAAACAGGTTATGAATAAGACGAATAAACTGATCTCTTCAACAGTTCAGTAAAATTTAAACTTGTTTGACTCCTTAATTAGAAAAGTATAACACTGCAGTATGTACACTTTTTAAAACTTCTGTTCAAAAATTATTTGAAAGATAAAATGTATAATATGCCACTTTTTGCAAGTAATTAAAAAACACTGCATGTACACTTTTATGTCTACCAAGATCCTGCTGTGATCTTCTGTTGTTATGCAATTCTAGGGATTAGAGCAGCCAGTACTAACAGATGTTGTGGGGGTGGGCAGCTGACATTTTGGTTTATATCTTTTAAACTAGACCACCTAGAAACTTACTTTTTTAAAAAAATGAAAGCTAAGAGTCCAAAGATTAAGGTGACATACCTGGAGGTGCAGAGAGAACACATAAAAAACTGGAGTCTTCAGGCAAAAACTGGAGACCTGGCAACCCTACTCACGATACAGTATATGAGAATATATCCCAAAAGCATGTACCAGGGAAAGTTAGTAATTGTCAAGCAAGAAATGGAGAGCATCAACATTACAATACTTGGCATGAGAGAATTAAAATAGATGGGAATGGGACATTTTCAATCAGGCAACTACAAAATATTTTATGCAGGAAATGAGAAATTAAGAAGAAACAGGGTTGCTTTAATGGTGAGAAGTGATGTAGCAAAAGCAATTAAGAGCCATAACGCAAGGTCTGAGCAAGTGATATCAACGAGATCAAATGGGAAACCTATTAACATAACCACCGTCCAAGCCTACACTCCAACGGCAAACACAGAAGAGGAATTGGAGAGACTTTATGCAGAAGTACAGGAAGAAATTGATCACACACCAAAACAAGATGTGCTGATAATCATGGGGGATTGGAATGCAAAAGTAGGGAACAGAGAAGAACTAGGAATTGTGAGGAAATGGGGCTTAGGAGATAGAAATGAAGCAGAAGAAAGACTTCTTGAATTCTGTGAAGCCAGTAATTTGTTTCTTGCAAACACATTTTTTGAGCAACCAAAAAGATGACTTCACCAAATGGTCAATATAGGAATCAAATTAATTATATAATTGATAGCAGAAGATGGAGAAGTTCCACACTTTCTGCAAAAACAAGACAGAAACATGATCAGAACCCTAAATGCAATAATACAGCGACTATATTACAATAGTTATGGTATAGACATAGAAGAGGACAACAAAAAGGGAAGAACAAGAGCCCTATCCCAAAAGATTAGAGAAATTAAAGGGAAATTTAAACCATGGGTAGGGATGTTGAATAATCAACAGGGGAACACACTGACTGACCGAGATGAAATAAAATGAAGAGGGAAGCAATACACTAAAAACTATAAAAGAGATGCAAGAATGATAGATTCATTCATGGAGGAACCATATGATGAAGAACCAGAAATTTTAGAATGTGAGGTGAAAGCTGCTCATAAAATACTTGGAAGAAACAGAGTTGCTATAAGTTAGTGACACTGAATCTGTCCAAATTTTGACAAAAAATTGTCAAGAAATATGGAAAACTAAACAATGGCCCACAGACTGGAAGTGTTCAATATATAGCCCAATTCCAAAGAAAGGGGATCCCCAAGAATGCAGTAATTATCAAACTATTGCCTTAATATCCCATGCAAGTAAAGTAATGCTCAAGATTCTACAACAAAGGCTCTTATCATATATGGAGCGAGAAATGCCCAGTGTCCAAGCTGGATTTAGAAAAGGAAGAGGTAACAGAGATCATATTGCAAGCATATGTGGGATAATGGAATGGACCAAGGAATTTCAGAAGAAAATCACAGATTACAGCAAAGCCTTCGATTGTATAGATCATGAAAAACTATGGAATACGTTAAAAGAAATAGGGGTGCCACAGCATCCAATTGTCCTGATGCGCAACCTGTACTCTGGACAAGAGGCTACTGTAAGGACAGAACATGAGAAACCGATTGGTTCCTCATCTGAAAGGGTGTGAGACAGAGGAGTATTTTGTCACCCTATTTGTTTAATCTACATGCAGAACATATCATACAGAAAGCATGATTGTACTAAGATGAAGGAGGTGTGAAAATTGGAAGAAGAAATATCAATAATTTAAGATATGCAGACAATACCATACTACTAACAGAAACCAGTAATGATTTGAAACAAATGCTGATGAAAGTTAAAGAGGAAAGCACAAAAGCAGGACTAGAGCTGAAAATCAAGTAGACTAAAGAAATGACAGCAGAAGATTTATGTAACTTTAAAGCTGACAATGAGGACATTAAACTTGTCAAGGATTATCAATATCTTGGCAGAGTCATTAACCAAACTGGAGACAATAGTCAAGAAATCAGAAGGGGAGGACAGCTATGAGAGAACTAGAAAAGGTCCTCAAATGCAAACGTGTATCACTGAACACTAAAATCAGGATCATTCAGACCATGGTATTCCCGATCTCTATGTATGGATGTGAGTTGGACAGTGAAAAAAGTGGATAAGAGAAACATTAACTCATTTGAAATGGGGTGTTGGAGGAACTTTGCAGATACCATGGACCACAAAAAAGACAAATAATTGGGTGTTAGAACAAATTAAACCAGAACTATCACTAGAAGCTAAAATGATGAAACTGAGGTTATCATACTTTGGACACATCATGAGAAGACATGATAAGAACATAAGAACATAAGAACATAAGAACATAAGAAGAGCCTGCTGGATCAGGCCAGTGGCCCATCTAGTCCAGCATCCTGTTCTCACAGTGGCCAACCAGGTGCCTGGGGGAAGCCTGCAAGCAGGACCCGAGTGCAAGAACACTCTCCCCTCCTGAGGCTTCCGGCAACTGGTTTTCAGAAGCATGCTGCCTCTGACTAGGGTGGCACAGCACAGCCATCATGGCTAGTAGCCATTGATAGCCCTGTCCTCCATGAATTTGTCTAATCTTCTTTTAAAGCCGTCCAAGCTGGTGGCCATTACTGCATCTTGTAGGAGCAAATTCCATAGTTTAACTATGCGCTGAGTAAAGAAGTACTTCCTTTTGTCTGTCCTGAATCTTCCAACATTCAGCTTCTTTGAATGTCCACGAGTTCTAGTATTATGAGAGAGGGAGAAGAACTTTTCTCTATCCACTTGCTCAATGCCATGCATAATTTTATACACTTCTATCATGTCTCCGCTGACCCGCCTTTTCTCTAAACTAAAAAGCCCCAAATGCTGCAACCTTTCCTCGTAAGGGAGTCGCTCCATCCCCTTGATCATTCTGGTTGCCCTCTTCTGAACCTTTTCCAACTCTATAATATCCTTTTTGAGATGAGGCGACCAGAACTGTACACAGTATTCCAAATGCGGCCGCACCATAGATTTTTACAACGGCATTATGATATCGGCTGTTTTATTTTCAATACCTTTCCTAATTATTACTAGCATGGAATTTGCCTTTTTCACAGCTGCCGCACACTGGGTCGACTTTTTCATCGTGCTGTCCACTACAACCCCGAGGTCTCTCTCCTGGTTGGTCACCGCCAGTTCAGACCCCATGAGCGTATATGTGAAATTAAGATTTTTTGCTCCAATATGCATAATTTTACACTTGTTTATATTGAATTGCATTTGCCATTTTTCCGCCCATTCACTCAGTTTGGAGAGGTCTTTTTGGAGCTCTTCGCAATCCCTTTTTGTTTTAACAACCCTGAACAATTTAGTGTCGTCAGCAAACTTGGCCACTTCACTGCTCAGTCCTAATTCTAAGTCATTAATGAACAAGTTGAAAAGTACAGGTCCCAATACCGATCCTTGAGGGACTCCACTTTCTACAGCCCTCCATTGGGAGAACTGTCCGTTTATTCCTACTCTCTGCTTTCTGCTTCTTAACCAATTCCTTATCCACAAGAGGACCTCTCCTCTTATTCCATGACTGCTAAGCTTCCTCAGAAGCCTTTGGTGAGGTACCTTGTCAAACGCTTTTTGAAAGTCTAAGTACACTATGTCCACTGGATCACCTCTATCTATATGCTTGTTGACACTCTCAAAGAATTCTAATAGGTTACTGAGACAGGACTTTCCCTTGCAGAAGCCATGCTGGCTCTGCTTCAGCAAGGCTTGTTCTTCTATGTGCTTAGTTAATCTAGCTTTAATAATACTTTCTACCAGTTTTCCAGGGACAGAAGTTAAGCTAACTGGCCTGTAATTTCCGGGATCCCCTCTGGATCCCTTTTTGAAGATTGGCGTTACATTTGCCACTTTCCAGTCCTCAGGCACGGAGGAGGACCCGAGGGACAAGTTACATATTTTAGTTAGCAGATCAGCAATTTCACCTTTGAGTTCTTTGAGAACTCTCGGGTGGATGCCATCCGGGCCTGGTGATTTGTCAGTTTTTATATTGTCTATTAAGCCTAGAACTTCCTCTCTCGTTACCACTATCTGTCTCAGTTCCTCAGAATCCCTTCCTGCAAATGTTAGTTCAGGTTCAGGGATCTGCCCTATATCTTCCACTGTGAAGACAGATGCAAAGAATTTATTTAGCTTCTCTGCAATCTCCTTATCGTTCTTTAGTACACCTTTGACTCCCTTATCATCCAAGGGTCCAATTGTCTCCCTAGATGGTCTCCTGCTTTGAATGTATTTATAGAATGTTTTGTTGTTGGTTTTTATGTTCTTAGCAATGTGCTCCTCAAATTCTTTTTTAGCATCCCTTATTGTCTTCTTGCATTTCTTTTGCCAGAGTTTGTGTTCTTTTTTATTTTCTGCATTTGGACAAGACTTCCATTTTCTGAAGGAAGACTTTTTGCCTCTAAGAGCTTCCTTGACTTTGCTCGTTAACCATGCTGGCATCTTCTTGGCCCTGGCGGTACCTTTTCTGATCTGTGGTATGCACTCCAGTTGAGCTTCTAATATAGTGTTTTTAAACAACTTCCAAGCATTTTCGAGTGATGTGACCCTCTGGACTTTGTTTTTCAGCTTTCTTTTTACCAATCCCCTCATTTTTGTGAAGTTTCCTCTTTTGAAGTCAAATGTGACCGTGTTGGATTTTCTTGGCAATTGGCCAGTTACATGTATGTTTAATTTAATAGCACTGTGGTCACTGCTCCCAATCGGTTCAACAACACTTACATCTCGTACCAGGTCCCAGTCCCCACTGAGGATTAAGTCCAGGGTTGCCGTCCCTCTGGTCGGTTCCATGACCTACTGGTCTAGGGAATAGTCATTTAGAATATCTAGAAACTTTGCTTCTTTGTCATGACTGGAACACATATGCAGCCAGTCTATGTCCGGGTAGTTGAAGTCACCCATTACTACCACATTTCCTAGTTTGGATGCTTCCTCAATTTCATATCTCATCTCAAGGTCTCCCTGAGCATTTTGATCAGGGGGACGATAGATCGTTCCCAGTATTAAGTCCCTCCTGGGGCATGGTATCACTACCCACAACGATTCTGTGGAGGAGTCTGCCTCTTTTTGGGTTTCGAGCTTGCTGGATTCAATGCCTTCTTTCACGTATAGAGCGACTCCGCGACCAATACATCCTTCCCTGTCCTTCCGATATAGTTTATATCCAGGGATAACCGTATCCCACTGGTTTTCTCCATTCCACCAGGTCTCCGTTATGCTCACTATATCAATGCTCTCCTCTAAGACCAAGCACTCCAGTTCTCCCATCTTGGTTCGGAGGCTCCTAGCATTAGCGTACAGGCACTTGTAAGCAGTGTCTCTCTTCAAGTGTCTTTGGCACTTGTGGTTTGGCCTGTGGTAATTTTGCTCTTCTGAATTTATATCCTGTGCCCCTGCTCTCACAATGCCTACTTCTAGGCCTACCCCTTTTAAAATGTCATCATTTCTTTGGTTTTTATCCCGGGGGGAGGTTTATTCCAAACCGGACCTTTCTCAGATCCTGTCGGGTTTCCCCCCTCAGTCAGTTTAAAAGCTGCTCTGCTACCTTTTTAATTTTAAGTGCCAGGAGTCTGGTTCCATTCTGGTTCAAGTGGAGCCCGTCCCTTTTGTACAGGCCCGGCTTGTCCCAAAATGCTCCCCAGTGCCTAACAAATCCAAACCCTTCCACCCGACACCATCGTCTCATCCACGTATTGAGACTGCGAAGCTGGGCCTGGCTGGCTGGTCCTGCGCGTGGAACCGGTAGCATTTCAGAGAAAGCCACCTTGGAGGTCCTGGCTTTCAGCATCCTACCTAGCAACCTAAATTTTGCTTCCAGGACCTCACGGCTGCATTTCCCCATGTCGTTGGTGCCAACGTGCACCACGACCACTGACTCCTTCCCAGCACTGTCTACCAAATATCTAAACGATGGGCTATATCCGCAACCTTCGCACCGGGCAGGCAAAACACCTTGCGGTCTACACGCCCATCACACACCCCACTGTCTATGTTCCTAATGATCGAATCACCCACTACAAGGATCCCTCCACCCCCTGGAGATATATCCTCGGCACGAGAGGACAGCTGCTCATCCCCCAAGGAATGGGTCCCTTCTAAGGGATCGTTTCCCTCTTCCTCAGCTGGATGCTCTCCTTCCCCGAGACCATCGTTCTCTAGAAAAGATTCACTAGAAAAGATTCTAGATTCACTAGAAAAGACCATAATGCTGGGAAAAACAGAAGGGAGTAGAAAAAGAGGAAGGCCAAACAAGAGATGGGTTGATTCCATAAAGGAAGCCAGAGACCTGAACTTCCAAGGTCTGAACAGGGTGGTTTATAACAGATGCCGTCGGAGGTCACTGATTTATAGGGTCTCCATAAGTCATAATCGACTTGAAGGCACAGAACAACAATAATCCCAGAAGCTTTTGAGACCCATAGGCTTTTATATGGGTGTGTCTGTGCTCTCGGGATAAACATCTCAATTAGTCTTAGCAGCTGAAAAACAACCAAGCAAATCTGTGGTGGTGATGATAGCATGTGTAAAGGACAACACCATAAAACTAACTGATTTCTAGCTCAAAACAGTTTTAAATGCAATTAAGACTAATTAGTCTTAAATGCAGTTAAGACTAATATCTCTGAAACCAACTTGACAGTCCCCTTAAACACACACACTCAGTGCGAGAGAGCCTTTTTAAATATATTTCTAACTATTAAGTTAGATGCAAAATTAAACAATTGAAAAGCAGTTCTTCTTAAGCCAAAAAGTAAGTCAGAATGTGAAAGAAAGAAAGAAAAAGATTGTGAAAGAAAACCAGTATAGTAATCCATCTAGAGTTTATCTTGTGAATCCTATCATTGCATCTATCCCCTGTAGCCAGATCTTGGAAAAGTTACTTTTTTGAACTACAGCTCCCATCAGCCCAATCCAGTGGCCATGCTGGCTGGGGCTGATGGGAGTTGTAGTTCAAAAAAGTAACTTTTCCAAGCTCTGCCTGTAACCTATCTTTGGGAAACTGTCACCTTCAAAAACAGAAGACTGTCAGGGCTTACTGTGTTATACAGAATAGCTGCTTTCAGCAGTCAGTGAATTCATGGAAAGGTGCTCCCCCCTCCCAATGTGTTCAGCTGACGTGTGAGACCCAACAGCACAACAGTGGATGCAGCAAGACTTCCCCTTGGCTTACTGTGATGTGCAAACCAGGCCAGCATCTGCAGTTGTTAAATGATGGTGAACTGGAAGCCACAGCTTATTCACCTTTCTGAACAGTAATTTTTCATCATGCATTTCCAAAACTTGCCATGAACCCTGCTATGGGGACCACACAAACAACTCTACTATTGCCACCAACCTAATGTTAAAAGAAGAAGAAATAATAAAGTTTTCATTGATGGCCAGGTCTAAAGTCATGCATTGGGTGAGGAGGTTTATTGCATTTTTGTTTTGCCAATTTCCAGCAAACAGGATTGAGGATTTTCCCACCTTGAGACAACCCTAAGAAACATCATTGCTTGGGCAGTCAGAAGCATTGATTTTGTACATTACATGACTGAGTCAAAAGGCTATTGCTAAACACAACTTGACACATTACATTTTTCCTACACAGCAATTACCTCCATATAATTAAAAGGTTTACACCAGTAAATTATCATGTCTGAAGATGGTCTGACTGATTACTTTGCTGTCACTTGCAAACCACTGTATGGAGTGTCATCCAAACATGCATTTATTCCCAATTAGAAACTTGTGCTATTGAATTTGGCTAATCCTCTTTTAAAGCCATCCAAGTTAGTGGAGTGACTTCCATAGTATTAACTATAGAAATGGCATCTAAAAGGTGTCCTCAAAGGAAATGAGTTTAAACCAGCCGCTTCCAAGCTGCAGTAAGGTTACTGGCAAAGGCCAGTATCCAAAGCACCGTCAACTGTGTTGTGGGTACTTTGCAATTCCCCCTTCAAGTGGCAGTGTGCTGCATCCCAAAGCCACCTCCTAAAGGTCACGGTCTCTCCACAGCAGCATCTCATGCATTGTGAGGGATTACTTTTCCCCTCTGCAAGGATGGGGGACCTATTAAGTTGGTCTGCCCCCAGAGACAAATGCATCTGGATGATTTCCAAAGGGCTCTGGGGAGTTTTCCGGCTGATAGGGCTGGCGCTCCTCTCAAAACCCTAGTTGAACTGTGGAATACAGAAATGACCAGGGCGGTTGACAGGATTGCTCCTGAGCGCCCTCTCCTGTGTAGAGCTTGTATGGCTCCATGGTATACCCCAGAGCTGAGAGCAATGAAACAATATAGGAGACGGTTTAAGTGCAGATGGAGATGAACTCCTGGTGGATGCAATTACACACTGGTAAGTGCCTATGGCAAGCTGTATTTAGGGGCAGTGAGGGCAGCAAAAAAACAATATTTTGTTGCCACTATCAAATCATCAATCTGCCGCCCAGAGGAGCTCTTCAGAATTGTCCGGGGGCTCAGAGCTTGGAAAAGTTACTTTTTTGAACTACAACTCCCATCAGCCCCAGCCAGCATGGCCACTGGATTGGGCTGATGGGAGGGCTTCAGTTGTCCATGCTCTGGTAACCTCCAAGTTCATTAGGGCTGCCTTTGAAGATGTTTCAGAAACTGCAGCTTGTGCAAAATGCAGTGGCCAGATTGGTAACAGGGACCAGATGGTTCAAACATATAAAACTGATTCTGGCCCGCTTATATTGTCTGCTTGTATGTTTCTGAGCTCGTTTCAAGGTCCTGTTTTAACCTATAAAGCCTTACATGGCTTAGGACCACAATACCTGATGGAACGCCTCTCCCAACATGAACCCACTACACTCAACATCCAAGGCCCTCCTCAGGGTACCTCCTCTGAGGGAAGCTGGGAGTCTGGCAACAAGGGAGAGGGCCTTTTCAGTGATGGCCCCCAAATTATGGAATGATGTTGCTGACGAGATGCGCCTGGCGCCAACACTGTTATCTTTTCGGCACCAGGTCAAGACTTTCCTCTTCTCCCAGGCATTTTAGCATGTGTTTTTTAATTGCTTTTTAAAAATGTGTTTTTAAATTTATATATTTGTTTTTAATGTTTTTAATTGTTGTAAACCACCCAGAGAGCTTTGGCTATGGGGCAGTATACAAATGCAATAAATAAATAAATTGCTGCCAAGAGAAATAACCACCGTTCCATATGTATATGTGTGAATGCACTTTCCTTGTCTGCATAGGCTTCTCTAGAATCCCAGGCAAAGAGTGTTGTTTGCTAAACAAAGTCTTCAACAAATGACAGAAGCTACCACTGGGACCTTATATATCTGAACACAAATGGAAAGAACTCTTAAAAGCTTTCCCCACAAAAGTATTTTGACTGTGCTGAACACCAAATTGGAGAGTTTTATATCATTTTTTTAAAAGTACAGCTTGAGGCAGAGCAGAAAATGGCACCCTCCCCACCAAGTCTAGATACATAGTACTTGAGACCAGTCAGGTCATTTTGGCACCTGAGGTAGAAAATCCCACAAACACCTCTCCCTTTCTCTGGCAGTAAAAGTACAATAGTGATAATTTAATAATGAATAATTTGTCACCCTTTCATGATACCCAAAATGAGTTGCCTGAGGTAGCAGCCTCAATCTGCCTAATGGAAGGGCTAGCCCTGCCACTCTGCTTAAAATAAGCCTCACCAATTAAAATTGTTCCTTATGTATTAATCAAGCCAATTAATTAATCAAGCCAATTTAATAAGCCAATTAAAACGTGCAGCTGTAGTGGATATAATATGTATAATTTTTCATTCTCAAGATGGCCATAATTACTAATTTCAGGATAAGAATGTATGTTCAATATGTGCTTGCAAGACACAGATCTATTCTCTTTTTGTCTCTAATGCTATTATCTGCCTCAGGCTTTTAAACAAGGCAGGCCACATATTCCAGTCAGTCAGATCGAGCCAAATATAGTGATGCAGCTGAAACTTGAAATTAGTCGATTCATAAGTTGAATCTAGCATGTTTGTAATTTTGATTGTGTCATGAGCCCTGACTTTGATCCAATGAACTTAAATATTTTCATAACTGAAACTGAGACTGATTGTAGGTTAATTCATTTTTTCGGTACCTGCGTAGTCTGCATGATGTGGGCACATACACAAAGGAGCAGGTCCCCAAATTATGCAAAAACCACAAAGTCAACAAGATCCATAAACAAAATAAGAAGTAGTCAGTGCAATTGATAAAAATAACAATATATAAAAATAAAAATAATGGTACGTAGAAACACAGATGAAATAGATTCATGTTATAGTAGCCAAAAAGAAACTGAAAATATAAATATCCTTGTGAACATGATTCTAAGAAGAGTTAATTCCCAAAATTCAACAGTGCTGTGCCTCTATTCTTTATAATTTGATCATTACAATATGCATTTATTTCATATGTGTTTTTATGTACCATTGTTGTAGTTACTGAATTGTTATTTCTATCTGTTACGACTACCTCTCATAATGTGTACGGGTCCCATTGACTTCATCTGTGTTTATTGCATGATGCAAGAGCAGCCCTGTAGCCAACCTTCCTTGTTAGATGGGACAGCCACTTTTCTGGGTGGGGCATTTTGGGGGACAGCTGCATAGTGCCAGCCAATTTCCCCCTCCTCGCTGGTAGAAAGGATGTTAGGGCAGACCATGGGAAAGGAAAGGCAGTGACCTTCCCCCTCACTTATCCTCCATCCAAGAGTGTGTTAACTTACATGAATTAAGTTTAATCTATTAAACTGTCTCACTCTTTTTTGAGAGATCCCCAGGAATCAAAAGCTTAACAGTGAACTCCTGAGCTTGGCTTTGATGCTGGGTTAGGTATCTTAGTTTGAGACTCCACCCAAAAAACAAAGTTTTCCATACCACAAGTTTAGGGAAAGGTGGAAAGAAAATACTTTAGGATGTATTTGTTAACTCCTCCTTGAGAGTCCTGCTTTTTAGTCTTGTTCCTGACCTTCAGATTTTCATTTCTGTTGGACAATCAAGGAAAAACGTTTTAACTGGCTGCTATATAAAGGACTATACTAAGCAATTGGAGAATAATTGTGGAAAGCAACTGGATTTTTTTTTCATGGTTGCTGGGTTGATTTTTTTCTGTCCAGAAACCCTGAAAAGGCTACATGCGGAGTTGGACATATTGGGCCTTAGTTACAGCTTATGTGGCCAACCAGCTAGGTAACTGACTATTACTTACTGCAGGCCAACAAACATGCTTCTTTAATGCTGGCTAGGTAGAGAACACAACTGCAACTGAAAAGCAAAGCAAAGCAAAGTCTAAGGGGTGGAGTCTAAATCTGGCCCATAATACAAAGTTATATTTAACTCATCAAAGGTCATGTTACAGGCTGTTTTTTCAGGATCACTTAAGTAATGATAGGGTGATTATTATTATGAAAAATCCACCCTCAGTCAGGGAAAGTCTTGAGTGAGCAGACTTTGGGGGGCTCTTCCAGCTGAAGCTTTTGTTGTGTACTCACCCTATCTTATTCATTGAATTTTTCAGAGGGTCCTGTTCTTGAATTGCTCCTGTTCTTAAAACAAGCTGTCTTTCTTTAAATGGAGGTTGTCATTGTCTGTCATGACATAATTTTTTTTAAAATCCTGGTGAGGGGGAAGCACAGCTCTAGGCGGTGATATCCCCATTACCCCCCGCCCCCGCCCGGCTACAGGTCTGTGTGTGTGCAACCATCTTTTTTGTGTACAGTCCCTGGAAGCAACATGTGCTCAGTTTCTGCTTCTGGACTTCTCATAGGCATCTGACCACTGTGAGAACAGGATGTTGGACTAGATGGGCCATTGGCCTGATCCAGCAGGATCTTCTTATGTTTTTATGTTCATTTCTAGGGACATTTCTGACCTGGTTTTGAAGTCACATTCCAGGAGAGGCTCTTACCTCAGAGAAGCTCTTAGTTTTAAGGAAGTTACCATTAAAGGAAAATAAAGAAGAAAATGTTTTAAAAGCACTCAGACCAACTCTATTACTGTTAATTTAAATACAAAGATACTTCAAAATCTCATAATAATGGAAAACCTTTGACTGAATTCTTAACATTGGATTCATAACTCAGCGAGCAAGTTGCAAATTATAATAGGGTCAGTTTGCCCATCAGAGACAAATCTAGACAACTTTGCAGTAGATTTCTGAGGGGTGGGGGAGGTAACCTTGTATTACCAAAGTTCATTTCATTGATGTCTTCTCCTGAGTCATCTAGAAATGTGAACATTTTAATGTGGGAACTGCAAGGCGTATTGAGGTTCTGGAAGCAGCTACAGTGTCTGGGCTTTTTTCTGAGGAAAACAATCTAGAAAAAATATATCTTGTATACTATATGCAAGGATCTTGAATCAGAGGTGGGCCCGTGATAATGCTCTGGGAAGTGACCCTGATGTTGTATTGGAACATATTTCTAGGCCATTAGTTCAAGATGCAGTTGTTGTCCTTGAGCTGCAATAAAAAGTGCATTAATGCTTGAGATTCTGTTTTCTCATTGCCAGCAATAGAAGCTGATGCCCTTGCAAGCATGAGAGCAATATCTCTGTGGTCCATGATGCACAACCAAAAGGGAGTGTTCTGTTGTCTGAAGCTGACCTGAGGCTGCTACTTTAGAACTACTTTCATTATACAAATGATTAGCCTTCCTTTTCTAGATATTGTTCTTTGAAAAATCCTATAAGATGAAAGGTACTACTGTAGTAAGGAAAGCAAGAAGACATCTTTCAAACAAAACAGCACCCTTCACTGCCAAATACAGCAATACCTCAGTTAACAAATCCTCCTGGAAAGAAGCTCCTTTTAACAGTGTTTTTTGGCTGCGGGGGAGGGCGGCGGCGCACACCCTGACATAGTCAGAATGTGGCTCCTTGTCTACTGGATTGTGGCTGCTGCAGACAGCTCTCTCACACGTGGCTGGAATGGTGCTCCTTGCCAAGTGGCACAGGCACCTCTGCAGTAAAGTGCTTCGGGTGTCCTGGAAGCACTGCTTACTGCAGACGCAGCTGCTCAAGTGTAGGGGAGGATGGCAGGGAGAGAGAGAAAGACAGAGAGACCAATCATGGGGGGATGCTGCCCCTTGCCTGCTTGCTCGAGTGTATGGAGAGAACTGAGCTTAAAGCTTTAGATTGCTATAGCAAGATGCTACATGATAAAAGAAAAAAGGCAAGAGAGACATCCCTGGATGCATTTTGGAAGAAGCCTTCAAGTGGTCTGTATGCAAGGCTTACCTGACCTGGTTGTTTCATTTCAGACATGTACGTTGTTAGTTCTGAATAAAAAGTTTGCTGAAATATGTAGAACTGCTCTTCTTTCTTGTGGTGTGGAAACCTCTCTCTATTTTTTCCATGTTATTCCTACCTCTGGCACCAAAATTTCTGTTAAATAAGAAATGTCCATGAATGCATGTATTTTGTCAACTGAGGTATTACTGTATAGCCTGCAGTTTATTTTAGCCAACACAGTTAACCTCAATTCAAAGAGCTCAAGATAACAAGCCGTTTTTGAATTACCAAAGCAAAGAAATCATCACTGTAGGATTTTCAGTATCCTTCACTTAACTGAAGTACAGAGAAAGTAAACTGCAGTAAGACTCTTTTTGATGCAGTGGATACATGTCTGTGTAATGCATTCTTACAGAGAAGATAATTGTACAATGACAGAGAAGCGCTGATGCGTTTACTAAGCATGAAACTAACTGCAGCTCTTGTGAATTGTAGATTCGGTCCCTTCCCACATTTTAACATTCCTTCCATTGGGATGAGAGAGCAACCAGGAACTTACAAAGAATGAAGGAATGTAAATACAGACCTACACACCTGCCTATGTGCTTGTGCAAGGAAGCAGCTTCCTTAACAGCTGGTGCAGTTTGCAAGTTCAGCAATGGATAGCTGGCATAGTCAAATATATTCAGGGAACTATAACCTAAGCACTCATGTCTAGTCAGATTGGGAATTGAAATCTTAATGGTTGCTGCGGCTGTAACTTTCCAGAATGCACTGCACTGCACCAAGCAAGCATTTGCTGTATGGAGCAATTTGTCTCCCAAGAAGGATAAAATATAGGATGGTATTTACAGCAACCCCCAGCTAGCTTATAAAAAGTGTTTTATGGAGAGCTGTTACCACAGAGAGCGCTACTGTACACAAAGTGCCTCTGGTGATTTTTTCTCTCTCTCCCCCGTAGCTAGAAGGGATCACTGAGAGCTTCAGAATTTGCAAACTCTGAGGGGAGAAGAGGTAAATTGATAGATAATTAAGATAAAACACACCCAAAACACCTGGCAATGATAGGCTGAATACACTCTACTACTGTGTGTGGGGTACATAGGAGCTTAAAAAAGCTACCATATACTAAATCAGAAAATTGGTCCACCTAACTCAGTACTGTCTACACTGACTAGCAGCAGCTGTCCAGGGTTTCAGGCAGGGAGTGTCTCCCAGGCCTACTGGAAGATGCTGGGGATTGAACCTGGGATCTTCTTCATGCAAAGCAGATACTCTAACCACTGAGCTATGGCCCTTCTCCAAATGTAGTAGATGGTGTGCTGGACTTGAACCTGGGAAACCACAATTCTAATCTCCCCTCACTTTGCTCTAATCGTTCTCTCTCACCCTAAACTCCCTTGTATGGTTATTGTTAGCCTTACTCAGGAAAAAGCCCAGCTGAACTCAGTGGGACTTACTTCTGGGCAAACATGTATAGGATTGCACTGTAAGTGACTTGAAATAATTTGTATACAGTACTTGTATTTTGCCCACTGACAATAGCTAGTATAATAATACCGACCTTGGTTATCTGTACAAAGGTGGAACAGAAAAGATCACAAAATGAGTGTCATGCCAGATCTTAGAGAAAGCAGACATTTCAAAAGCTTTCAGTGCCTTTAATGTAAATGCCAGGGGGGGGGGAGTTCATTTAGGAAATAATGTCCTTTCCGTAATCTAGCTTGCTTTTTCTTCATAAAAGATGTAATCACATACGTCTGATACTGTAGATTGACAGCAGTTGTCTTAAAAAAGTAAAGTATCAGGTCTTCACACAGGAACGAGAAAGATTTTACTACTGAAAATCTGTTTGGATGGTTACCACACACATACACACACTAAAACATTGCTATAATCTGGATCTTTGTAGGCAAGGCGTGGAGCAGTTAATGTAATCCAAAGAGAAGAGGCTGGGCATTCCTGTGCCTAGTAAGCAAAGAAGCTCAGATCCTCACTTCAGGGCATTTTCAAGTAAGTTTCCTCTTAGGAGCAAGACATAGAACAATCCCAGTAAAACAAATGGAGATTGCCCTGCAGCATACATGAACTTTGCATACAAATTTGTTTTTTACTCATCTTTTGAAGAAGTAGAATGAAGGATCATGTGGAGGGGAAAGCCACAATAGTTTATTCAACCTCCCTTTTCTACAGATAAAAAGACTTAGCAGTGTACACTCTTACAGACGTGGATGGTTACTGTCACTTAAGAACATAATGCAGCAGTGGGGCTGGGGCTGTGTGGATGCTATGGTGCAGCCACTCTGGTGCTCCTGCCCTTCCGTGCACCCATACAGTCCCATCTTAGGCATTTCCCTACACTGCCCCCAGTCCCAATAATCTGCAGTGATGCCACTGTCAGGAGGAAGGACGAGTGGCACTGCTATACCACACCAGCTGCTCCTGCACTCTGATGTTTACTTATTTAAAAGTATTTATACTAAGGCAGTTTACCACCAGCTAAAATACACATTCATTAAAATCAATACATTAAACAGTATACAGTAACTCCAGCAGCATCTGCAACTAACTGAAGTGCAGCAGGCCATAGACTAACAGGCCCCAAAGGCCTGAATAAATAAATAATTTTTCAACAAGCGCTGGAAACACATTACTGCTGGCACTTGTCAAATCTGTGAGGCGAGACAATTCCATCGAGCAGGCATCACAACTGAGAGGGCCCTCCCTCTTGGCAAAGGTAAGATGGACACCTGCAGGTTGCAGGTGAGCAAGGTCTTGGTAATGTGGCAGTTAACAAGCAAAATGATCCTGCTCTTTCTGTGAAGTGTGATTGTGTGTACCAAGATAATCTGAAGTAGGACTTTCAGCATATTTTCCCTGTAGTATTCAAAATGGTACATGTCATGATTATTGTGCATTGGTATCATGTAGAACAGGGGTAAGTGGCAGGCAAGCTTCCCCTAAGTAAAAGTTCTGTGCACACCATCAACCTTGTACATGGCTTGATTTGATCAAGGCTCAGTCCCCAAACTTGGTCTTGTTCCTGGAGCAAGTGAAGTCATAACTAGGAATGCTTCTGAGCATATACAAAGTTAATGTCTTTATTGAACCACAACAAGCTGCCACATATTGGCATTTAGGAAGGAAGATATTTGGGGTTGGATGGTACAGTTCCTTGGTATTTTTGACACTAGATACTTTTCTCTTTAGAGTTAAGGACTGCAGAAAACAGGTAATGCAGCTATGCACAAAAGTTATGTGCCTGCTACATCATTTGTAGTACAGAAAGCTACCATGGATATATTTTACATACCCCTGGCTCACATCTCCTGACTTCTTAACCAAGTAAATAACAAAATTATATAAAAAAAATCCCAGGAAGTGCTGCAATACTGCTTTTGCATCTCTTACTACTTTCCCCCCTTTCATTATTGCAATATTGATATTAATTATTTTGCTTTCTTTCCGTGCAGCTGGACAATCTAGACGAACAAGCAGCACAAATCAGGCGGGAGTTAGATGGTCGTCTCCAAATGGCAGATCAGATTGCCAAGGTAACAGTCCTGACAATGCTACTACTGTTATGACTGGGTCATTCCCACACGGGCTGTGTTTGTAAAGACAATTGTGTGTTGATTTGTGTATTGCTACCCAGAGAGTAATCTGTGACAAATCAGAGGTATCTGTGGCCAAACTAGCTAAGGCATCATGCGTGGCTTTTCAAACGGTAAATATTATCAGGTCTGGGTAGGGGATTTGCACAGTCTGAAATCTCTGGAGAGTTACTGCCAATAAGTGTGGACAGTATGGAGCTAGATAGAATGAAAGTCTGACTTGGTATCAGATGGCCTCCTATGTTATTGTACTAGTGGTGATCTTTAGAGGAGAAAAGAAAAAGAAGATAGAAAAAGAAGCAATTGATGAAGCATGGCTTGTTACAACAAGGGTATCAATTACAAGAGGAACAAGTTTTGTGTTTGTGCAATGGGAACACAGGAACGCTATCTTACACTGAGTCAGACTGTTGGTCCATCTTGTTCACTATTGTCAACACTGACTGGCAGCAGTTCTGCAGGGTTTCAGGCAGGGGTCTATCCCAGCCCAACCTGGAGATTCTGGGGATTGAGCCTGGGACCTTCTGCATGCAAAGCATGGCCTCTGTTATTCAGCTGTGGCCCTTTCCCTGGGGCACCGGAAAATCCTGAGTTGCTGAGTCTCTTCTGGAGAGACTTTGGAAAATATTCTAAGCCACAATAGGGAAAACTCACCAGCTGCTGCATCACATCACTCTTGTTTATTCTAGGAGAGAGAAAAAATGGGATATGTGTCCAAGCCTTCCTCTCTGCAAGAACAAGTATGATATAATGTTTTCCTGACAAGCCCAGATGTGTCCCTAGTGCTTTTGACAGCCCATACAGCAAAATATATTACCAATTCCAGATCCCTCCAGTTCATTTTAGAGAAGCACAGATGTACAAGAAATCCCTCCAGAGTAAACCACAAATCCCTGAAGGATAAATGCCTCATTCAGTGTTTATGTACCAGCATTTGTAGGCTTCTTTGCAGAACTTCAGGATAGGCTACTTTTTCAGGGAGATTTCTTAGCAAAACAGTCATGAGACACCCAGTGAGCCTGTGTGTTATAAACAGTTGTTGCTGTTCACTGTTTAGCACCAACATTTGGAGGAACACCATTCACTTTCCCTCTTTGCCCTTACATTGCGTATTCTTTTCAAAGTCATTGCCACAGAAGGCAGGAAGTCCCAGAAAATAAAGCCCACTTTAAAGATACAGACAAATGAGGTAGAACAAAGTGGATACTTGCAAAAATTAGTAGTAGAACCCATATATTTCTTCTTATTTCCCAACCCCGCTTGAAATGGAAGATTTGCCCTCTTTCTCCTTGAGGACTGTGTTCCAATTTGGGAACACTTTAAAGGTAATTTTGTTTGTTTAGTGTATTGTTTACCATGCTTTTAAACGAATGGTAAAAAGATACAGGAAAAAAATACCTATTGATCTTTATGAACAGAGATGCAATTCTGCATTTCTGGAAGGGGGACAGAAAAATTCTGATTATATGTAAGTTGATGCCTGAGCTGGGGACCTTTCCAATACAGCCACTCTTCAGAACAATGCTACAGGAAGCCTACTTTTGTACACTTATGGTATGCAAAGGATTAGGAGCCCTTTTGTTAAAAAAAAATAAATTATGAGCATGCTTCTGCCTTCACTTCTCCAGCTCACTTTAAAAGAAAAAGAAAAAAGGAATGATGCAGATATCCCTACGCAGCTCAAGTCAGAATTTCCTTCATAGAGGGAAACCAGCTGAATACCATTTGCTGTGGGGAACATGAGCAGGAGAAGACTGTTACGCTAATGTCCTGCGTGTGGTCTTCTTGTAGGTGTCTGTTTAGCCATTTTTAGGACAGAATGCTGGATAGATGGGCCTTTGGTCTGATCTACCCAGGCAGTTCTTATGTTCATCTTTTCTGGACATGTGTGTTTGGGCTAACAAGATTGTAAAGCCTCCCAGCACAGTATTTGTTTATTTTCACGATTTGTATGCTGCCCTCCCGAAAAGATAATGGCCTTGGGTGGCTTCAATAAATAATAGAAGCAATGTGACTATAAGGTAAACCATAACACTTCAGCATTTTGCTAGGATGCAAGCAGCCAGCATCAATAAACTGTACCGCAAATGAATGTCACTGCCCAAGTCTCTCTGGCTAGAGAGTTGCCATTCTTTTAAATGGAGCAACCCTATTAACAGATATACATATATATATAAAGCAAGAGTTCAGTTTGCAGTCACAGTTAAACTCTATGACAGTATACAAAGTAGATGTGTTCCTGGACATTACTTCTTTAACAGAAACTTTTACACCAGCAGTAGGAATAACATGGAAAGAATAGGATAGACTCCTACACCTGCTCATAGATGGTGGGGGCAGCTTCAACAGGGGCTTTAAAGGGTGCCTACCCAGCACCCTCCCTCATATTCCCCGCCTTCCCCTTGCTCCTCCTCCTTCCCTTTCGCCCTCCCTTCTTTCTCCTCTGAATCACATTGGATTCTTCCCTCCCCAGCCCTGGGAGAAAGCAAGAGATATCTTTAATGCAAAACAAACACACAGGTTTATCAGTTTCACCCTAGCAAAGCAAAAGCACAGGCTTAACAGTTTATGGAAATCAAAGCAAAGACACCGGGTGGCCACTTTCACCTTATATAAAGCAAAGGCACAGGCTTGCAAGTTTATCCACAGCAAAGCAAAGCTTGTCAGTTTCACCTTTTTAAAAAAGCCTTCTTTAAAAGAAGCTTCCTTCATGGAGGATTGATTAACTGAAGTATTACTGTATCTAAGGTCTCATGCTTCTATTTTGAGACAAAGGGACAGCTCAAGTACCCTTAAACTGATAAGTCACAAATCACAAGAGGTAAAGTTAGGTAAATTAGATTACAACAATGTGTTTTACGTGGGGCTGCCTTTGAAGACAGTTTGGAAACAGCAGCTGGTGCAGAATTCAGCAGCCAGGCTGCTCACGGGAACAAGATGGTTTGAGCACATCACTAATTCCGGCACAACTGCACTGGTTACCTATTAGTTTCCGGGCTCAACTTTTATATATATATATTTATTATTTGATTTATACCCTGCCCTTCCTCCCAGCAGGAGCCCAATTCAAAGTGCTGGTTTTGACCTATAAAGCCTTATGCAGCTCAGGACCCCAATACCTCAGTAACCACCTCTTTGTACGTGTACCAACTGAGACCCTGCGCTTAGCATGGGAAGCCCTTTCTCGTGTGCCTCCTCCAAAGGAAGTGCAGAGAGTGGTAACACAAGAACGTTTAATTTTTATTAAATGTAAGTCGCTTTGAGTGCACATATTTGTGTAGAAAAGCAGCTAACAAATTTAATAAACAACTAATAAAGGCCAACTCTCCTGGTTGGTAAACTCCCAGATTAAGAGTACTTTGGGTTTATTCATATGGGAGCATAACTTCGTGCTAAAGACACTGTTTTTACCTCCATTTTCTGTTTGCACTGTCTACAGTAAGAGATCAATGTCAGCTGCAAACATGGTGTTTTCTAGTCACACTTGAGGGGAAGCATCAATCATACAGTTTCCTAAAGACACACCCTCTAATTTAACATTCCCACTCCTTCTCGTTACCTGGCAACCAAGCATACTCAGTTTGTTCTACCAGTAAGTTTCATTTTTTTTTAAAAGTGTGATTATTTGTATTTTCACTGGTACAATACAGCTGAAATACAAATCTTTGTTTGAGTAGTGTTATGCTTTTGTGCACAAGTTAGAGGGGAAAAGAAAAGAAAGGCACTGTTTGCAGCAACATAAAAAAAGCATTGCAGAACGGGGGAGAGCAGTTATAAATTGCAGGAAAGAAAATGAAAGAAGGGAGGGGAAGGGAGTGGATGTGGAGAAGGGAAAGATTGACACACCCATCTAAAAGGATTGGAACAAAGTGTTTGCAAACCCTAGAGATTTTTTATTTATTTATTTATTTTGTTCGATTTTTATACCGCCCAAAGCCAGAGGCTCTCAGGGCAGTGTACAGCATAAAGTAAATACAATACAAAAATACAATAAAATGACATTAAAAACACTAAAAACATACATTTTAAGCATTTAACAGCCTGGTATATATTAACAACAGTAAAATATGTTAAAATGCCTGGGAGAATAAAAAGGGTTTAACCTGGCGCCAAAAAGATAGAAGTGTAGGCGCCAGGCGCACCTCGTCGCAGACACTATTCCATAGATACAGAGTAAAGATGTTTTTTCTTCCATTTTCAGATTATCAGAGGATTAGGTTAGTACGAATTTAAAGGGGGGAAACAGCGTGATAGCTTCTGTTTGCCAGTAACATCATGTGAACCATGCAAATTTTAAAAAAATGCAAGTAGCACCAGATACACAGTAAAACCTTGTGTAGATGAGCCCTGAGTCTCGGGATAGAAACATCAGGCCTTGACGTATGTCATGGGGCTGGATTAAGAACCTCAAGTTCAAATAGTTGGAAAGCTCACAGGCTGGCCTTAGACAAATCATTATATGTTTAACTAGATACTGTCCCTTATGCTGTGGCTGTGGGTAAAGACACACTTACTGTTCTCCTATTCCAGTACGTTTCCACCTCTCTTTTCTGAAAACTGGGGCACATGACGCTAGCCAAACCCTACCCCCTTTTTACTACAAAACCTGGTGCAATCAGCTTGAGTGAGTTTTTTAAACAATTTGCTTCAAAGAGATTTTGCAGCTGATCACAGCTGTTGCTTCTCCAGGTGTGCTCAATGGAAATGCTTTGTTTAGAGTTGCCAGGCTCAGGGCCTGAGAATGATTCTGTATCTTTAAGAGAAGAGAAAATTCAGCCAAGTGCAGGTTTTCTTGCAACACTGTAATGGGAAAAAACACAAGGTGAAATTCTCCCTTCCCCCTGCACAACTTTTAAAGATACAGGGGGAAGGGAGAATTTCACCTTGTGTTTTTTCCCATTACAGTGTTGCAAGAAAACCTGCACTTGGCTGAATTTTCTCTTCTCTTAAAGATACAGAATCATTCTCAGGCCCTGAGCCTGGCAACCCTATTTGTTGTAGGCAACTAGTAACTAGTGTGCTCATAGCCTAAATTATTTTCAAGCTTTAAACTTGTGACAGGAGGCTCTCTGAGGCCACATCTGCACCATACATTTAAAGCACTATTATATCACCTCAAATAGGCATGGGTTCCCCCAAAGAACCCTGGAAACTGTAGCTTGTTAAAAGAGCTAAGAGCTGTTAGGAGTCTCCTATTCCCCTCACAAAGCTACAGTTCCAAGAGTTCTTGGGGGAGAAGGATTCATCACTCAGGTCCATTCATGTCAATGGATCTACTCTGAGTAAACCACTCTGGAAAGTGTAGCTTTGTAAGGGGAATAGGGATCTTCAAAAAATTCTCAGCACCCTTAACAAGCTACAGTTTCCAGGATTCTTTGGCGAAAGACATGGCTGTTAAAGTGGCTTAATAGCGTTTTAAATGTATGGGGTGGTATTCAACTAAGTTTTACTTGGAGTATACCCATTAAAATTAATGAACATGACTAAGGGTGCAATCCAACTCACCCTTTTGCCAGGCTGGGGTGAGTTGGCTGCTGCAGAGCACTGGCTGCACCAGGAGGCTCCTGGCTGTGTCAGGCTCTGCCAGCGGCAGCCCTTCACTGTGGTGGAGATGTGGCTCTGCCAGGAGCTTGCCGGCGCCACCAAGGTTCCGTCAGGGTCAGCCAGCCTGGTGGACAGAGGCCTGGCGGAATGCGTTGGAAGGCCTGAAAATGGGGCATTCCAGAGGTGGGGGGAGGAGCCATGGGGGGTTACATGAGTTTCTTCTTGACCCCTTGACCCCTCCTGATCCCCCTTCAAACTCCGCTGGCCAAAAGACTGGCAGAGTAAAATACTTTTTTTAATGCCTTATTGTGGCCTACAAGGAGCACTTACTCCCCAAGAGGCCTGTTCACCAGAGCCAGTGCTTTCCAGCCAGCTTGAGCGCACAGCTCCTGACAGAGCTCACATTCAGCCAGGCCAGTGGCTTCCAAATGGGAGGAGGATCCCACAGAGCTTTCCACAAGCTCCTCCTCCACCAGCCCCCAGCAGTTGGATTGCTCTGTTAGTTAAGTGCATTAATGTCAATGGGTCTACTCTGAGTAAAACTTAGTTGACTAGCACCCATGGTGTGGTTGTGATCTGTGTTAATTTGCCTGACAGAAAACCTTCCATAAAGAAGGAAATATCTTTCTTCCTTTTTTTAAAAAAAGTGAAAGTCTTTTAACAATCCTTGAATTTGGTGGGAAACCAACAAATATTGGCAATTTGCTTAAAGACGTTTTCCTGGGAGAACTATAGCTTTATTGTTTTTTATTGCTATGAGTCCTTTTTAATGAACTTCTTTTTATTAGTGGATTTTATGTCTTAAGTCAGAAGACATTTATTAAAATCATCTGCTTAGTTCAGTCTCCAGAGCTCTTTCCAGAACTGAACTTTGTGTGCAAAACTGCTGATTGCTGAAATTCAACAGCAGAAAACCTCAGAGGCAAAGACATTCTTGGAGAATGATTCCCAGATGATTCAGTGATACCAGTCACAGAAGTCTTCCCCAACCTGGTGCCCTCATCACTGACCATTAACCATGCTGGCTGGGGATGATGAGAGTTGGAGTATGGAGGGGCCCATGTTGGGGAAGCCTAGGTGAGTGGAACAGGCAGAGTCACAACAAGGACTATACGTGTGCACTAGGCATGTTTATGGGATGTGAGTCCTGGCAAATTTGTGGGATACTAGTGCTCACTCTCTTTGCTCAGGAGAGAGGATATTTCCAAGGGTGTGTTGTGTCTGCTTCAGTAGATATCGCAGCACACATGCAAATCATTATACTATGCTACAGATTCTGCTTCCCACTAGAGCATCACAGGTGCTTGTCACATTTTAGAGATAACTGAAAGGAATTAGCTTGCAAAGGTGATTTAATGCCAGCTTTTCCCACTGGGTATTTTGAAAGCTAGCTTTATTGGTATGGTGGTAACCAGGATAACACAGACATCCTGCCTGTTTGTTTGACACAATAGTACTTATATTCAGCTAGTAGAATTGGGTAGGGGAGGAATCCATGAATTCTTTTTCTCTAACTGCATAAGTATTGGGCATAATGTCTTCGATAGATAATATCTTAAGCAGCTGATCAAGCAGTTGCAGCACTTTATCACTTTGCTGGATTACTCACTCTCAAGCCCTATGTCCATTCAGGGTCCAATTAGACATTGAGCTAAATCATACTCAGAATAGACTCATTGACAGTAATCTAAGTTAGTCATGCCCATTAATTGCAGTGGGTCTACTCTGAGTAGGACTAACATTGGATACAACTAATTACAGGCAAAGTGTGGCTGTCACCAACTAGAAGGTATATGGCTGCTGCCAATCCTCACAACTCCCTGTCTGGTAACTTGTCCAGTAACATATAGTAAAAGCAACACAGTATCATTGCATTCAGCATTTCTCCAAAAGGAGGGGTGGGAAACTGCAGGATGCAATGGGACCATGCCCCATATTCCTTTTATTGGATGTTTCAAAGGAGCCACATGAGGAAACTACAAGGGTTGGCAATACCTATATAACTTCTAGTTAGACCTTCTGCATTGAACTCTAATGGTTCCAGAATTGACTGAGATACTTGCTGTTTCCAGGCATTCTGAACAGGGCTTAAAGCAGGGGAGGTGAACCTGTGGTCCTCCAGATATTGTTGAATTCCAGCTCCCATCAGCCCCTGCCAGAATTGCCAAGAGTCAGAAATGATGGGAGTTGTCATCCAGCACCATCTGGAGGGCCACAGCTTCCCCATGCCTGGCTTAAAGCAATAGGCAAGGAGCATGCATGGATGCACTAGCTCCATCCCCACCCTTATTGCCCTCTGCACGTTCTAGGGTGACTGTCTGCAGGAGGGAAGCCACCTCTGCACATGGAAGCTCCTTTGCACTTCAGAACTCTGATTTTGCCAAATTTCAAAATGCCCAGAAGCCTCTGCATGTAGAGAGAGAGAGCTTCCCCACTGTAGACAGTCACTCTAGAACATGCAGAAGGCGAGAATGACAAGGTTGGGGGCTGAGCTAGCTCATGCGCACTCTCTGCTCCTCGTGTGTTGCCTTAAAGCAGAACACCTAAGTAGAGCTTCTGTCCCTTTTTAGACACTAGGTCAATTCTCAGCACATGCAGTGAACATTTGTATGACAGTCTCTGCTGTATGTGGATTCAAAAGAATGTCTTCAATGTGCCTCTTGCATGTGTGTAGACTTTTTCAGAGTTTCTGGTTGCTTGGAACACTTCCTATGTGTCTACAAGAATATGCCTATAGGCATATTACAGAAATGTGGACAAATGCATATATGGACACACACACACACACACAGAGAGAGAGAGAGAGAGAGAGATTCCTCTTGCAGTATGTAGACAATGAGTCATGCTGACTGAATAGGGCCAGGAAATCTCCCTGAATGGAACAAAAGGCAGAATATTAGTATATGAGATTCTCTATGTATCACTGTCAATGAAATCCACAAAATACTACAGAAGTCATAGGAACATAGGGAGCTGCCATATACCAAGTCAAACCATTGCTGCATCTAACTTGGGGTAGAAACACACTCACTGTTCTGCTGGTTCCAGTGCATTTCTGCCTCTCTCTTCTGAAAATGGGACACACAACACTAGGCAAATCCTGCCCTTTTTACGATAAAACTGGTAGGAATAGCTTGAGTGTTTTTTTTAATAAATTCAGCTTCATGGAGAGTTTGCAACTGATTGGCAGATCACCCTGTTTCCCCTCCAGCCTTCCTACCATACTTGCGTGTTTCTCAGGATGTCCAATGGAGACATTTGGGTTAGATACTGCCCATTGTCCTTTTGTTAAAAGATAAATTCACTGGCGATAGATAGTTAAAACTCTGGCTCAAGGCATGATTGCAGAAATCAGATACTGATTAGTATAAAGTGTGTTCATAACTCATGACAAAAAAACAGGCAGGACATAAAATGGGATAGCTGTATTGTCTGAGAGGTGAGCAGAATGACTTTTGTGATTGATTTCAGTGTATATTAACATGCAAATTGATTCTTAAAATCCTGTGCTAGTAGGTTGTCTGTGGACAGAGACAGGAGTCTTTCTAAAACATCTTGGAGAGGCTGTGCAGTCCAGCATTCCCCAACCTGGTGCCTTCCAAATGTTTTGGACTACAGCTTCCACCATCCCCGACATCTGGCCATGCTGTCTGCGGCTGATGGCAGTTGTGGCCCAAAACCAGGTTGGGGAAGAGGTTAACATAAGAACATAAGAACATAAGGAGAGCCTGCTGGATCAGGCCAGTGGCCCATCTAGTCCAGCATCCTGTTCTCACAGTGACCAACCAGGTGCCTGGGGGAAGCCCGCAAGCAGGACCCGAGTGCAAGAACACTCTCCCCTCCTGAGGCTTCCGGCAACTGGTTTTCAGAAGCATGCTGCCTCTGACTAGGGTGGCACAGCACAGCCATCACGGCTAGTAGCCATTGATAGCCCTGTCCTCCATGAATTTGTCTAATCTTCTTTTAAAGCCATCCAAGCTGGTGGCCATTACTGCATCTTGTGAGAGCAAATTCCATAGTTTAACTATGCGCTGAGTAAAGAAGTACTTCCTTTTGTCTGTCCTGAATCTTCCAACATTCAGCTTCTTTGAATGTCCATGAGTTCTAGTATTATGAGAGAGGGAGAAGAACTTTTCTCTATCCACTTTCTCAATGCCATGCATAATTTTATACACTTCTATCATGTCTCCTCTGACCCGCCTTTTCTCTAAACTGAAAAGCCCCAAATGCTGCAACCTTTCCTCGTAAGGGAGTCGCTCCATCCCCTTGATCATTCTGGTTGCCCTCTTCTGAACCTTTTCCAACTCTATAATATCCTATTTGAGATGAGGCGACCAGAACTGTACACAGTATTCCAAATGCGGCCGCACCATAGATTTATACAACGGCAAGATGATATCGACTGTTTTATTTTCAATACCTTTCCTAATTATCGCTAGCATGGAATTTGCCTTTTTCACAGCTGCCGCACACTGGGTCGACATTTTCATCGTGCTGTCCACTACAACCCCGAGGTCTCTCTCCTGGTCGGTCACCGCCAGTTCAGACCCCATGAGCGTATATGTGAAATTCAGATTTTTTGCTCCAATATGCATAATTTTACACTTGTTTATATTGAGAATTGCATTTGCCATTTTTCCGCCCATTCACTCAGTTTGGAGAGGTCTTTTTGGAGCTCTTCGCAATCCCTTTTTGTTTTAACAACCCTGAACAATTTAGTGTCGTCAGCAAACTTGGCCACTTCACTGCTCAGTCCTAATTCTAGGTCATTAATGAACAAGTTGAAAAGTACAGGTCCCAATACCGATCCTTGAGGGACTCCACTTTCTACAGCCCTCCATTGGGAGAACTGTCCGTTTATTCCTACTCTCTGCTTTCTGCTTCTTAAGGTTGATGTAGGGGGAGCATCAGGGACGTTCCGTGTTTAATAGCTGCCTTGGATTAGAGCTTTGCTTTCTTTGGAGGAAAAGTTTACACAGCTGGGTCTCAGGACTGAAGGTTCTGAAGCATCTCTCCCACTTCCTGTTGCTGTGTCATCAGCAGGGAGGTTGGGACTGCATGAGCACACTAGTAGAAACCATCCAGTGCCCTTGTGGATGTACCTACACAGCCTCAGCCTCGTTGCCACCCTCCCCTGCCCCATCCCATTAAGCAGCCACACCAGCCACTCCTGATGTGGAATGCAACATGATTTGGATTACACTTAGCATGGCCAGGTGAAAAAGAGGACAGGGTTCCTGCATCTCCAATAGCTGGGTAAAAGAGGGAATTTCTTCTCTGAAGAAGCAGATGAAGCTTGGATGACAGGCTACATCTGCTGAAATTCCCTCCTCTAGGCAAGTATTCTTCTTCTCTTTTTCACCTGGCCACCCTAGTTATATCTTCAATATTGGGAGCTTGCAGGAAATAACAGTCAGCTCAGAGAACAATGATTAATAAACACACTTGATTGGTCAGTGTATGTTCACATCTCATGTTGGCCAAACCATCTGTACATTAAACCACAGTTCAGAAGTTGAGAGGAACATATTGTCCTTGTGGTCCTGATTAATCCTAATGGGTAGCAATTTCCAAGTTCAGGTTTTTTCTTCCAGAAATTGTTCCAGTTTCTCAGCCAGTAATTTCAGCACTGCTAAAAAGGATAGTAGCTATTCTATAGAAGAAAAATCACTCTTCAGCAGGCAGTAAGAACTTCCCTACTTAATCAAGGCAACCTCCAACTTAGGTAAACTGTCATTATAACAAACATTATCTTATGTGCTTGACAGAAACCTCTAGCATTCTGTAAGTCTTTAAACAAGCAAGTCTAGAAACGTTTGGCTTTAGGTCATACAGATGTCAAGTAGGCATAGACATAAATAGGCATGCAAAGGGATTTACATTCAGAACCACATTGCATGGACCACTGTGAAATGGGGGAGAGGGGAGAGAAACTGTGTGATGCTATAAAGATTCCTCTGGTGCCTTCTCAACCCCTGCAGTTCCTCAGGGTCTCCCATCAGCAAGTTCTTTTAGTCCTCCCTGCATCCTCAGCACCATCACTGTGGGAGGTATTTCAGCTCAAACATAGTGCACCAGAATTGAATTCCCCCTTGCTCCCTTTCCCCCTTGAAATTTCCAATTCCCTCCCACTAATTACCACTTTGAGCCCCCAAAGTGATTGTAGGTTGGGACTTGGGCTGCCAGTTCTTCCACTTCCACTGGAGTTCAATTTGAACGTGTCCTGCCCGCTGAAGTCAGACACAAACTCAGAGGCGTGCTTTTTAATAGATTTAATAGAAAGTTTCAGTTCAGAGTTCTTCGTGAATCAACTTACAGGTTACACAGAATTCAGCATAATTACTAGGAGTAGCTAGGCATGATTACACTGCACTAAGACATCGCAGCAACTAGTCACGCCCCCTCACCATGCTTAAGTAAGGATGGGCGGGCACCCTACTTGCGCGAACTGAGTGTCACTGTTGAGAACGCATGCACACTCGAATGCTCCTCCCCAGAGGGGCCACGGGGGAGTGTTGAGTTTGCAGGCACAACAGCCTCCGTGAATGAGGTGAGGGTAACTGCTCTGCCTCAGCAAGATCCTCCCCATCACAGGGAGGGGTTTGCACTGTGGCGGCAGCAAAGCAGGTGTCAGAAGGGGGTGAACATTGGATGAAGAGGCAAGTACCTGACTGGGCTGAGCCTCCTCACTGGCAACTGGAGCTATAGGGGTGGAGCTGTCCATGGCATGAGAACTTTCAGAGTCCAGCACGCCTGTAGGCCCATCACTGCAATCATCATCCCATTCAAAGTCCTCCTCCTCCTCATTCTCACCGGTCCACCCCCTTTCTGTGGGGCTCATGACAAAAGGGGAAGGAAGGGCTTCACTTCCTTTTGTCCCAGAAACTGTAGGTGAGGGATTTGGGCTCAGTGATAGTACTCAATAAACCTCTCATTTCTGCTCAAGGCTAGTTCCTGTGCCCTGCCGCTGACAGTAGGAACCATCTTCTGCCATACAATCCCATCCAGTGTAGGCTTTCAATATATCCACATCCTTGGAATATTTATTTCTATATAAACATATGTTATTAGTAGTAGTTATATCAAATTATGGTAGTTAAAACTTGTAGCCATAATATAAGGGCATGAACAGCAAAACAGGTATATTTGGGAAGTCCACATTACCTTCTTCTCCTTGTTTATCTGTTAAATCTACCGTTAGATCTACTAATGTCATTATAAGTGCATGCTAATTTGATGCTTTTGATTATATCTTAATTTTATTTTTGTCTTTCAATTCCAGGAGCGCAAGTTTCCTAAATTTGTATCCAAAGAAATGGAAAACATGTACATTGAGGAATTGAAGTCATCGGTCAATTTGCTAATGGGAAACCTGGAAAGCATGCCAGTGTCCAAAGGTGGCTCCGAGTTCAAGTTACAAAAGCTAAAACGGAGCCACAACACCTCCATCATTGACATGGGAGAAGAAAATGAAAACCAGCTTTCAAAGTCAGATGTTGTGCTGTCCTTTTCCTTGGAGGTAAGATGTATGAAAGAAAAAGGAAAGCAAAAGGAGACAGAAACATGGTCAGAACCCTAAATGCAGTAATACAGTGAATAGTACGTAGGGACAAAGAGAAATATTACAATAGTTATTGTATAGAAATAGAAGAGGACAACAAAACAAAAGATTAGAGAAATTAAAGGGAAATTTAAACCACGAGTAGGGATGTTGAATAATCAACAGGGGAACACACTGACTGACCCAGATGAAATAAAAAGAAGATGGAAGCAATACACTAAAGAACTCTGTAAAAGAGATGCAAGGATGACAGATTCATTCACGGAGGAACCGTATGATGAAGAACCAGAAATTTTAGAATGTGAGGTGAAAGTTGCTCTTAAAATTCTTGGAAGAAAGAAATCACCAGGAACAGATGGCATACCAATAGAGTTGCTACAAGCTACTGAGACTGAAATCTGTCCAAATTTTCCCAGAAATGTGTCAAGAAATATGGAAAACTAAACAATGGCCCACAGACTGGAAGCATCTGATTGTCCTGATGTGCAACCTGTACTCTGGACAAGAGGCTACTGTAAGGACAGAATATGGAGAAACCGATTGGTTTCCAATCGGAAAGAGTGTGAGACGGGTGTATTTTATCACCCTATTTGTTTAATCTATATGAAGAACATATTATACGGAAGGCAGGATTGGACCAAGATGAAGGAGGTGGGGAAATTGAAGGGAGAAATATCAATAATTTAAGATATGCAGACAATACCGTACTACTAGCAGAAATCAGTAATGATTTGAAATGAATGCTGTTGAAAGTTAAAGAGGAAAGCACAAAAGCAGGACTACAGCTGAACGTCAAGAAGACTAAAGTAATGACAGCAGAAGATTTATGTAACTTTAAAATTGACAGTGAGGACATTCAACTTGTCAAGGATTATCAATATCTTAGCACAGTCAGTAAACAAAACGGAGACAATAGTCAAGAAATTAGAAGAAGGTTAGGACTGGGGAGGGCAGCTGTGAGAGAACTAGAGAAGGTCCTCAAATGCAAAGCTATATCACTCAACACTAAAGTCAGGATCATTCACACCATGGTATGCCTGATCTCTATGTATAGATATGAAAGTTGGACAGTGAAAAAAGCGGATAAGAGAAAAATGAACTCATTTGAAATGAGTGTTGGAGGAGAGCTTTGCACATAACATGGACCGCGAAAAAGACAAATAATTGGGTATTAGAACAAATTAAACCAGAACTATTATTAGAAGCTAAAATGATGAAACTGAGGTTATCATACTTTGGACACATAATGAGAAGACATGATTCATTCGAAAAGGCAATAATGCTGGGACAAACAGAAGGGAGTAGAACAAGAAGAAGGCCAAACAAGAGATGGATTGATTCCATAAGGGAAGCCACAGACCTGAACTTACAAGATCTGAACAGGGTGGTTTATGACAGATGCTATTGGAGGTTGCTGATTCATAGGGTTGCCATAATACATAATCGACTTGAAGGCACATAACAACAACAAGATGTATGACTTTTCTACAGATCAATTAGGCATGCTGGCAATACTCATGTAACTAAAAAAAAACCCTCTTAACAATCAATGTCTAGCTAATCAAAGCTTAAAAGAAAAGATTTGTGGGCAGAAATCAGCAAAACAGAAAATAACTCTTTAATACCTGTGCATAAAAACTGAGCAGCAACTAACAGAAATCCCTTTAACATATCTTTAGATTTGCATTCCTTGCAGCCTTGTCAGTACAGTCTACTAGGAGAACATGTAAATGTGAAGTCAAGTAAATTAAAGATTGCTCACTTACCTAAAAATATCTCATTCAAGGATAAATGATCCAAACTTTGTTGATCCAAAGGGGGACCTATTCAGATGGTCCACCCTCGGAAACATATGGAACCTGAAGGATTCCTGAATGCTCTGGGGAATTTCTGGCTGACATGGCTGGTGCGCCTGTTGAACCTGTCGCCACACTGTGGAATGGTGGAGCCATCGACACAATCTCTCCTGAATGCCCTCACTGTCACTGTGGAGCACATAGGTCACCTTGATGCTCCAGTGACCTGCGTGTGATAGGAGGATAGATAGCTAGAGTGCAGGTGGCATAAATATTGCCTGAACCTGAACAGGTGCATGTGAGGACACATTATCATACCATGGGGCAGTTGCAGTGGCAAAGAAAGCCATTACCATTGTGTACACAAGGAGCTGCCTGGCAGAGCTTTTCCAAGGGGTGAATGGGCCCTTGTCATGGGGCCAATAGAGCTCTGACACCCTTGGAAGCCAGCTATAACAACTTTGGGAGGCACTTTTGGGACAAAATTGCTCGGGTTCAGACCAAGTTACATGCCACAGTTAGAGCAAGTCCAGTAGAGCACTGTCTGTTACATCTGTACCGGATCAGTTTCCATTATTTGTTTATTGCAGCCTAAGCATGTGGACAAGCTGCTTGAAGAAGCACAGCTGACCACCTGCCTCCTTGACCCTTGCCCATCTTGACTTCTTAGATCTAGCCATGAGGGGTTGAATAGGTGGGTCCAGGGAGTGATTAATTCTTCACTGGAGTAGGGTAGAGTAGCATCTGCCTTGAAGGAGGTCATGATGCATCCCCTCAATAAGACATCCTCCTTGGCCCAGTGGCAAATATCCCTGTTTTGGACAAGTTAATGGTGGTCCAACTTCAGGCATGCTTGGAGGAGACTGAATATCTAGATCCATTTCAGTCTGGCTTTAGACTCAGTCATGGCACTGAAACTGCCTTGGCTACCCTGATCAATGACACTTGTTGAGAGAGAGATGGGGGAAATGCAACCCTGCTTTTTCTTCTTGACCTCTCAGAGGCTTTTGATCCCATTGACCATGGTATCCTCCTGGAGTGGCTCGGGGAGGTAGTGGTTGGGGGCACTGTACTTCAGTGGTTCTGCTCCTCCAGGGATATCCCCTCCAGGGATATTTCCAGAAAATAGTTATGGGAAGCTTCTGTTCAACACTGTACGAGCTTTCCTGTGGTGTTCTGCAAAAGGTTCCATCTTGTCCCTCATGCTATTTCACATCTATATCAGTGGTTCCCAACCTTTATGAGCACAGGACCCCCTTTATAAGCTGAAAAAAATTCATGACCCCCTCCCCCCAGGGAGGCAGGCTGGCTGCCAGGAAGGAAGGGGGAAAGCAGCCTTTCTTTGCAGGCTTGCTTCTTTTTGCTTCACAAAAAGCCCTCTCCTCTCATTCTAAGTAAGGGCGTTGCCAGTAGCAGCAGTGCAAGGAGATGGGAATCAGTGATAGTAATCCCCACTTCTTCCTGGTAGCCCCACCCTCAGCCTCCTTTGGCATCTGCCATGTATTTTATAGGCAGATGCCTGCCCTTAGTGTGCCTGAAAGATGCTCTGGCGCTTCAGCAAAAGGCCTCCCCTCTTGTTTGGAGCAAGGGGGAGGTGTCATCTGCAGCACCAGTGGGAAGCAGACAGTGTCGAGGGAGTTAAAACTTCTTTAAAAAATAATAATAAATAATTCATTTCTTTACTGTTCACGGCCCCCTCTGGATTACTTCACGGGCCCCCTGGGGGTCCCGGCCCCCAGGTTGGGAACCACTGATCTATATGAAGCCATATATGAAGGCATAGATCATCAGGAGTTTTGGAGTAAAGTGTGTGGAGCAATTCACTCGGAGGTGACTGGAACTGAAGCAGATTGCAAGTTTATTCAAAGCATACAGCACTGAACAGCCAAGCAGTAAACTGCAACTGACTTTCTAAAAGATGGCGCAGGACTTTATAGTCTTTCGAGGAACCAAGACTTTCAAGGAACAAAGACACATTTGGAGCATGTGGAATATACAAGAAATTCCTTTAGTTCAAAGCATCCTAATTATCTATAAGTCGCTAAGGCAGTTGTTAGGGAGTAGCTAGGACATTAGTTAAGGGAGTACTTGCTAACTAGGGGTGTAACACTTTGAAGCTGGCTATCAAGGGCATGCAAGAAACTACAAAGACATGTTCACTTAGCTAACCATTCTATCAGTTGTTTTCCCACACTCTACAGTTTTAACACTCAGACACAGGCAGAAAGCATATTTTCAGATACCCAGAATCTTCTACATCCTGGTTATTTTAATTCCACAAATGTCACCAATATTTATTTATTTATTTATTTATTTTATTTCATTTTTAAACCGCCCATAGCGAATAGCTCTCTGGGCGGTGTACAAAAGATTAAAAGTACAGTAATATGCAGAAGATACCCAGCTCTGTGCCCTCTGAATCAAGAGAAGCAGTTGAGATGCTAGACAGGTGTCTGGAGGCAGTGATGGGCTGGATGTGGGCCAACAAGCTGAAGCTGAATCCTGAAAAGACAGAAGTGTTAATGTGTTCCAAGTTCTTGAGTCCAGGAAGATGACCTGTTCTGGATGGGGTTGCACTCCCCTGGAAGCAGCAGTTTTGTAGCTTGGGGATACTCCCCGATCTAGCATTGTCACTGGAGGTTCAAGTGGCCTCAGTGGCTAGGAATGCCTATCTCTAGCTCTGATTGATTCATCAGATATGGCCCCTTTTGGAAAAGAGTTGACTTGCCCACAGTACTCCATGCTCTGGTAACTTCCAGATTGGATTATTGCAATGCATTCTAGTGGGGCTGCCCTTGAAGATGACTCAGAAGCTTCAGCTGGTCCAAAAGGCAGCGGCCAGATTACTGGCTAGGGTTCCTTTTAGAACTCATATAACCCCTGTTCTAAAACAGTTGCATTGTTTGCCAGTTCACTTCTGGGCCCAATTCAAAGTGCTCATGTTAGTGTTGAAAGCGCTAAATGACTTAGGCCCCAAATATCTTAGAGACCATCTCCCTCGCTACAGATCCTCTTGGATGTTCAGATCAGCAGAGGGAGCCTTCTTGGTAGTTCTGACGCTCTCAGAAGTGCTCTGACTGGCAGTGACTCTTCAGGGTTTTAGATGGGGGACATTCCCTGCCCTACTTGGAGATGCCAGGGACAGAACCTGGGACCTTCAGCATGCAAAGCAGATGTTCCGCCACTAAGCTACAGGCCTTCTCCAACCTGGAAAATGTTATTTGTTTGACTCTATAACAGTGCTCCTTACATGTTTTCCCCATCTCCATTTCAGCCAGCAGTACACTTTATTTTGCATATTGCAAGAAAATGTTGATTTGTTTGGGTCAAAAATAGATATTCTGGGAGAGAGTATTTTAATATTCATTAGAGTTGTTTCACAGGTCTTTTTTGATACTGGTGTCTGAATTACTAAATCTTCTTTCTTCATGTTTTTTGCATTTGATCATTGCTAATTAGAGGTGTCACCTACATTTTAGAGGACACCTTGATTTCTAAGTATCAAAAATTGCAGCAAGCACAAGTTTTACAATTTATATTCACACATATAATTTTAAAATTTATAAATGTACAGTTAATTTGAATTGAATAATGTGTGTTTGCTATGTAACATACAGGGCGGTCTCAAATTCAAAGATGGAGTAGTCCGCTCCCCTCTCTTGGCTTTTTTACACACTCCTGTTTTTTCCCCTTCTCTCCAAGAATAGTCACAGAAATATCCAATAACCCAGGAGACATCCATTGTCAGGCAAAACTCATTGATGCACCCACATCCATATTTATATCTCTTTCTAGAACAGTCCTTGCCTCTCTGTTGTATGACATGGAACCCATATGACTGCCCACTGCTCCAACATTGAGAGGAACATCATCACTTGGGCTATACTACACTGCAACCAGTTCCCAGTGCTGATCATTCCACTAATTAATTATGGGCTCACATTTTGAAAGGGGAAAACATATTTGGGCTGCACAGGCACATAGCAAGGATTTTTCAGCACTGCTTTGGTGTATATAATTTTGTGTTAGGAAAGGGGGGCAGATGGCAGGACCACAGCATAACACAGGGGCATCACAGCCATGTGCTTACAGAGCTATAGTTCTCAGTAGGGATGGAAGGATCTGTCAATTTCAGTTCTCTCGGTTTCAGTTTTTTCAGTCTTAAATTCCATTTTCCACACTTCTGCAGCAATTTACAAATTTTTTTTGAAAAAAAAATCCTCATGACAAATCTTTGGCATTTGAGTGTGAATTTCTCCTAATAACATTTCTGCATGCAGTTTTTACTAATGTGCACATTTTGCAAGCAATTTCTCCTAATGTTATGCATTTTTGTATATTATTTGTTTGTTTATTATTTATTTAATCTATATCCCACCCTTCCTTCCAGTAGGATATATATTTCAGTAATATATTTGCCAGGCTATATCTGCTTTATCCAGCTTTATTTCACTAATTTATTCATATTTATGCACACCTTCCCCAATGCATGCATTTTTAGTAAACTTTGGAGAGCTGTATTGCGAAATTCAGATGTGTGAATGTCAAAGGATGGGTTGTGTTTTAGTTGTCATATCGTTTTGGACAGTGTGAATTTGATAGATTCAGCTTTAGACGAGAACTGAATCAAAGTCCTTCTCTATCCGTAGTTCTCAGTCACACAAGTGATCCATGCCCCACATTGCAGAGAAAGATAATACAACTTTCTTCCGTAGGGTTACTACTAGCATCCTAACTCTGTGAATGGTGATCAATCAGAACCTGAGCATGAGCAAAACCTATTCACTTAAACCCTGAGTTCTGAGTCAGACTGGGAAATGGCCTTTGACTGCACACTTAGTGCATGCCTGAGTGGTCAGCAAAGGAACTATCAGGAAGATAGAATGCAAAGACATTACAGCATGGAATTTGGGACCATTCACATGACCGTGGGGCCTTCCGCAGCTGCTTGAACTCAATGCCTGTTGCTAGCCAGCCATCTGCAGCATGCCAAAAACAAAAACAGAACAAGACTGAATGTGTGATAGCAACAGCCATTGCTGGACACGGATGAAGAGAGCCAACTTGAAAAGGAATTTCAACTAGCAGCGGTTGTGTGAATTGTTGCCAATTAACCAATCCATAGTACCTATCTTCCTTGAATTAAATCAGTTAGTTATGCTACCAGGCCACCAGAAGTAGATGAATAACTTGTGGACTGATTGATCTAGTCCCCCTACAAATCAAATTTTTTGAAGAAAAAAATCTTGATATATATGTATTTTTATTAATTTTATGAAGAAATGATACATCAGTTACAGCCTCCAAACATGAGTACTGCTTAACATAAAAAGAAAATGGCATAACCAGAACAAACTTGAAATCCCCCTCCCCCTTTGCTGCAGAATATTGAATTTCAGCCCGTATATAGTGAAAATCAATAAATTCTTGAGGTAATTTTTTTTAAAGCCCAAGATAGGACACATGCACATATCAATATAAATCTTTAAAACTTATACTATTAACCACATATAATTGTAGGTGGTCCAAATTCGAGCATAATGTGGTAGAGACTCTCTACCATGTTATTTTTGATTTCTGTAAACTATAAATAGATACCAAGTTTCATAGAAATTATCTTTCTTGGTGATACCTTTGGACATTTTCAATTTGATCGTTAGTTTTTCCATGAAAGCAAGATACCATGTTTTCCTATACCAATAATCTACTGTAGCTCCTTATAATGTTTTGCAATGTGTAGCTATAGTGATCCTGGTGGCCATCAATAAGTGACCAAATAGAGTTTTGTAGATTATACCTTTGTTTGCTCCTTTGAATAGAGTCAACACTGCCAGTTATAGTGTTCTGTCTATTTGTTTGGAGATTATTATTTCAATTTCATTAAATATTAAAGTCCAAAATTTTTGTACTGAGGCACACTCCCACCACATGTGGTGGTATGTTCCAGCCATTGTGCATCCCCTCCAACATCTGGGGAAGTGTATCCAATTAATTCAAGATAGATGTATTGGTGTTAAATACCATTTGTGAGCTATTTTAACATGGTTTCTCTTATTTGATTGGAAGAGGAGAAAAAATCTTCAGCTTATAAGAACTTTGAGAGAATTCATTCTAATGTTTTTGTGTTTGTTGCTGACTTTCAAGAATTCATTGATTTACAATTAATCAATTCAGGGTTGTTATTTCTTCAGTGTACAAAATATCAATTGCTTCACATACCTGTTTTTGATGCATCCAACCTTTTATGTCTACCCCCTACATTCTTTGTCACCTAGCACAGTAGATTCTCAGGTCCATATCTCACCTGGCTGCTGCTCTCTCAGAAATGCCATATATTGCCCTTGTTTCCAGATCTGATTACTCAGTGCAGGACTTCCTCCAGGGTACTTTTCTTCTTTTTCTTTTAATAGGTTGTCATCATGGAAGTTCAGGGTCTCAAATCCTTAGCACCCAACCGCATTGTATATTGCACAATGGAAGTGGAGGGGGGAGAAAAGCTACAGACAGATCAAGCCGAGGCATCAAAACCGACGTAAGTCTTTCTTGACTTCCATTACATTTTTCCAGGATGACAGGGAAATATACCTTTCCATATGAGATCATCACTCGGACATAAATTAACAACTCCTAAGCTGTGAGTCAGCAAGGGCTTATAGCATTTTCCTCAGTCTTGTTAAAGTTAGTGAGACATATCATAAGGACTTAATTTTAAGTATAAATTGAATTGCTTTACTGAAATTAAAACCAGTGGACTCAAAAGTAGCAGAAATTCTTGCTGATTCTATATTCTGTTCTGTAAGACATTTTATTTCAGTATGACCTGAAAACTCCCAATTAAGGTAGCATGTGGCTCTTTCCTTCAGCCTCTTCCCAAAATTCCCAAGCTGATTCAGGTTACATTTTGCAAATATGAGAACTAGTCCACATACTGAGAAATATGTGCACATTAGTCAAGAATCCATCTTATTCACTGCACCAGCAGCTCAGTAGACAGAACTGCTGGAATTTTGAGCCAGCTTACACAATCCTGTGGATGAAGCTTTACCCTTTCCAGGGAATCGTATAGTGACTGAATACTAGCTAACCTTTCCTATGATGCGCTCAAGAGCCATGGTTCCATGAATTTCCTTGTTATGATTATGCCATTATATGGAGAGAGTGCATACAATGTTATTCTAACATGGATATCTGCATGTCAGTCTAATGGTTCCAGACAGTTATAAATTTGGGAAGAGGGAACTGCCTTTAAGCAATGTGTTTCTGTACAATAGAAGTGGCCAGGTAGGTATTCCTCCAGATTCACCATATATGCTGGAGATATGAGCTTTCTATACATGCTCTTGCTTATGAATGAACAAGCGGGGATGTACAATCTTTGCAATATCTAGGAATGTTCTGCCTTCAGCAGTATCTCCAAACAGCTGCTCTAATCCACTCTAAATCTATCAGGCTGTTCACATACACTGCAAAGCACATTGACCATTGTTTCTAATTTGGTCATTCTCTTTCAATATCATATTTTGCAATCATCCTCCCCTCTTCTTTAATATACCAGGTGCAGGTATATTCTAAACAACCATCTTGGAATCCTTCAGCTAAACCCTCATTGTCATTTAGGCTGTCAATCAACAGTGCAACTGTCTAGACAAGCTTTTAAGCTTTTGCTGTTTCCTGTGCATCTCTATTTGCTTTAGGGTTGCCACTGAAATTTGCAAAAGTGTGGAATGTGGATTAAATATTAAGTTTCCAGTAATTCAAACTCCTTCTGTGAAAAATGCGATGTATTTCAATAATATTTTTTTACATCAAGAAATTTGCATTGCTTCTGGACTTCCCAGGAGGATCCCTACGCCTGTGCAGCCTCTGAGACGAGTTCCGTCTTGGATGAAACTTATCCAGTTTAAATTCAGTCAGAAGGCTCTTTTCTGACTGGGAATAATTTCTTCCGGTTAAAGAAGAAACGTGAGATTTCCCACATAGCTTTGTTTTGATTGTTGGAGTCTGGAATTCGTCAGAATTGTCTGTCTTCCAGCAGCTCAGACAGAGCGAGGATTTTTATGCTAGCTCAGCTGGATAAGTGACCCGTTTTTTTTTATACGGATTAACAGGCAAACATCCTCCTGTCTACATTCATCATTTTCTTATCTATTCAGCTAAAGAGATTTGTCAAAGTAACAGCAATTGAGATAACCTAGGTGAGGTAAGACTTTCCTTTTTTTATTCACGGAACTAAGGGGGAAGAAAATATAAATAACTTATCTTTTTTTTATTGCAAAAAGCTGACATGGAAAATAGCATTTTAAAGATTACAACGGACGAGAGATTTCTGATTGGAAGAGATAAGAAATCTTTTTGATTTATGGCTGGGACTATTTTTCCTGATCTACTTTTTGTTTGACGAATCTGCTCATTCTCTCTGCTACTAGCTATTTCGACGCTGTGAACTAAAGCCGTTCTTACACTTCCGGGCAGATAAGAGATAAGGGCTGTCTAGCGTGTGACGTTAGTTTGTTGGAAAGATTAACTCCTTTGTAACTGGTTAAAGAAATAAGCTGCTCTTTGTTTGGGACATTGAAAATTGAAGGAGTTTTGTTCCTTTGGCTTTAAGAATGACAATTAAGAAGATCATGGATGTACAAGAAGGGACTTTATCTCTAGACATGTTTCAGAAAATAATGAATGGGATTAACTCAATAAAACAAGAACTGAGAAATAATAGACAAGCGTGGAGAATTGAATTTCACGAAATGAGACAGGAGCTGAAAGAAACTCAGGATTCTATGAGAAAGGAGAATAAAGATAGATCTGGAAAACAAAAAAAGGATGAAAGAGAAATTAAAGGCAAGGTTCAAACTATGGAGATTGGCTTAATTGTGGACATGAAAAAAGATTTGGATTTCCTGGCTGTGATGGATCCTGGAGACAAATATTACAGTTTGGAATTCAGCGCTGTCCCTGAAGGAATTGAAGAGATTGGAGATAAAGATATTATCGGTTCAAAAAAATTCTTGGACTGGAAGGATTTGATGGAACTTGAAATGGAGAAAGTTAACAGAATTAATCCCTGTTTTGTGTCAATGGAAAAACCTTCAAGAGATGTACTAGTGTATCATGTGGAAAAGAGGAACAGAGATGCGGCTTTGCAACAATACTTCAGTGATACGTTTGGATTTAATGGCAAGAAAATATCTGTGATGGAGGAAATTCCTATCAGACTTTTATTATATGACTATGACAGCAAGATTTTTGGGTGCGTAAAGATGGAAGATGGAAGATGGACCCAATATGGATAATGACAGAAGAGCGATTTAAAATTACTGGACTTAGTAGATTTGATGAGTTGGATTAATTGGCATGTTTATTTAGAAAAAAAAATTGATTGACATATATTTCAAGGATTGGAAACTTCTCTTTGACTTTTTGTGGAAGATTAAAATGATATGATGTTAATGAGATTTGAAACCAACTAAGATAACCGTTGGAGGAAGGTGATTTTATAATCTATTAAGAGATAGGTTTGTTATATATTATAGATTTATAGCTGAACTATGACAAATCGGAAGTCAATATTCTTTCTTTTATATATATATATATATATATATATTCTTTTTGTATTGTACTAGTTATTGATTTGTGTTGTTTTCTTTTTGTATTGTTTTGGTTTTGAAAATTGGAATAAAAATTAATTGAAAAAAAAAAGAAATTTGCATTGCTTCCAAGCTAGCATTATGTATTCTTGTAATAGCTGTATTCTCATTCTGTTTTATTATTCTCATTTTTGAAAACAATTCTTTTCCACCCTTCCTCTCAAAGGAGCCCAGGGCAGCAAACAATACAGCAATCAAACCTGTCACACCAAACCATCTGCACTCTTGCAATATTTAACTCTTTTGTACCCTAGTAATGCTGTATGGCAAGCTTAAAATACACATGTGCATTCACTGCACCACAACAGTTTGGTGGTTCTGTGTTATGTGAAGACTGTGAGGGGTGGGGGGGAAAGTGAATATTACAAATCCCATTTGATAGTTCAAATACAGATCTGCTCAATTCAGGTGTAGATCCTAAAATTCCATTAAAAATTGTTCCACTTTCTGGATCAGAAAAACCTAGCTAATTTTGCGGACAGAGAGATGGAGATTCAAAGCAGCGCTGATTTCCCTACCTAAATAAGATCTTTGTCATGTATTCTGTCACTTCTCCTGCACCAAATGCACAAGAGTTTATGCTTTTTATTTCTTCCCATCAGTTAAATTATTGAGACTGCCAGCACTTCCAGACTGTTGCTATTTTGGGGTGCGATTCAATCACATCACCAAATTCAGGTTGGCAGTTAAAGTTGATTTGGTGCTCTAGTGCAACAAACCCACTCCCCATCACCAGTCAGACTTTTTGCAATAAGAAGAGTGCCAGGAAAATGCACTGGAAAATGTGGGATACCATTTTCTTGATGTAACATCATATAACCTCCTTGCAAACAAATCAAAATGAATGCTCAATAAACAACAGACAACATTGCACAAACAACTCAGGATGAGTGCTTAATAAACAGATCATCTGGAAGAGAGCTGTCTTTTGTGCTGGTTATCCTTCGCAAAAAATATTTGGATAAAATGTATGGTAAAACTTTCATAAAGTCACCAAATCAAGTATCAAGAGCCATTTATCCCAATCCTATTTCATGCTGCAAGCAATCCTGTCCCTAAAGCAGCCTTAAGTGGAAACTTCCCTGTGATGTTCATAAAAACAAATTGTGATAAGATGTTCTTTAATTCCCTTAACAATGTAAGGTGTTTCTAAGGGTTTTGTTTTGTTTTGTTTTTTATCTTTACCTTTTTACTTGTATCTTTGCCATGAATATAGACCTTATTTGCTACAATTAAAATCAGGTAGGCAGTTTGGGGTATCATGGTTTAAAATGTTTCTTCAAAAACCTGCCCAATATTTACCTTCCCTGTTTTTCAAAGGAAACAAGGTTTAAAAAAATAGCCTCACTTCAAGAGATCTGACAAAGAAAAGACCCTGTCATGTCACATTTGTTCCTGGTATTTGTACCTGATCCACAGAAATTAGGGCTGCAGTCCTATACTCACTTACCTGGCAGTAAGTCCCCCTAGAGTCAATGGGGTTTATTTCTGAGTAGATGCATGGGACTGCACCGTAAATTCTTCATCTCCAGTTTGCTGAGGACACTGAATACCCTTGAGAAACAAGTTTGCATTCAACAGGTTTGATTAATCTGCTTCGCTTAGGTTTCTGGAGATGCTGAGTCAGCTATGCCTCTTTCAAATACTCAGAGGCTGCTTATCACCATTCACTCACATAAACAAGAAACAAATCAGATAATGAATGTTATCTTTAGTTTTGAGTTATTACTAGTAACCATGGACAATTAAAATGCAGAACCTGGGGAAGCTTCTTTATCAAAAGCTTCCTTGAGGCCCTTGTAGTTTCACAGCACCAACAGTTTCTGTTCCATCCAAGAACGTAAGAACATCAAGCAGAACCCTGCTGGATCTTGCCAAAGGCCCATCTAGTCCAGCTCTCTGTTCTCACAGTGGCCAACCAGATCTCTATGGGGAGCCCACAAGCACGATCTGAGCACAAGAGTGCTCTTCCAACCTGTAATTCCCAGCAGCTGGAACTCCCTTGCTTTTCAAATTTTCTACCTTCATAGAACTCCGTATCAATATATTTGCTGAAGGACCTTTATTTATTTATTTATTTATTTATTTATTTAATATCTCACTCTTCCTCCTAGAAGGACCCCAGGGCAGCAAACAAAAACACTAAAAACACTCTAGAACATATTAAAAACAAAAGACTTGAAAACATATTAAAACAAAATATCTTTGAAAACATATTCAAACAAAGCATCTTTTTTTAAAAAAACATCTTCAGAACATATTTTTTTAAAAGAGCTTTAAAAACCTTTAAAAAATTAACTCCAACACAGACGCAGACTGGGATAAGTTCTCTACTTAAAAGGCTTACTTGCCAAATAACCCCACATAAAGCAGGCCCTAGGGTTAGGCAGAGTGAGGTGGCTGCCTCAAGCAACGGATGCTGTGGTAGCAGAATAAGCATAAGCATTCCCCATGAGCTAGCATTTATTTATTTATTTATATCCTGCCCTTCCTCCCAGTAGGAGCCCAGAGCGGTGAACAAAAGCACTAAAAACACTTTAAAAAAATCATAAACACAGACTTTAAACTATATTAAAACAAAACATATTTAAAAACATTTTGAAAAAGCTTTTAAAAATCTTTTAAAAAATTAAAAAGCAATTCCAACACAGACGCAGACTGGGATAAGGTCTCAACTTAACAAGCATGTGCTGAGCCACTTAAGCTAGACTGCTGCCCTCAGGCACAAAGGAGGACATTGTCCCATCCATAGGCACCCACAGAGAAGGGTGCAACTGCCCTCGGAAGAATTGTAATCCCCAGATTCCTAGCTTGAGGTAAAATGTAAAGGCACTATTCTTCCCATTTTTTTGTGAAAAACTAGCCTGTTCCCACCTTTCAGTGTTTTACTTGTCATCCCCCTGGGAAAAATCTTGTGGATGCCCAAGGTTCCACCCTAAACTGTTATTACTGACCGAAGTACCTTATAGATTTAAAGTGGTGTATAAATGATGAATAGTAATAACCCCAATATATCTTAACTAGTTCCCAGTTACCATTTTTCTTTAGTGCCACTGCTGTGTTTGTGTGCAGATGTGGCCATTTTAAAAGTTGGTCATTTTCAGCCTACAGAATTCTCATCTGACTTCTTGGTTTTCTAGGATGTGCTTCCCTTGACAGGAGAACAGACTTTCAGTGTGAGAACTTGTGTTAAAATCTGAAGGGGAATGTTCAGAATGTAGTAATGTCTATGTTTTAAAGGTCACATGGTCAACACTGTATTGGAATGAAAGGCAGACTATCTGTGATGTATTTTGCAAGATTCATCTTTACTTAAGAGGCTAAAGCTTTTGACTCACACAGGGGTCCTTCATCACAAGTGTGGAAAACAAATTTTAAAATTGTTTGAACATAGTAGCATTCAAAATACTGTGTTCAGATCTGAAGACCTATGCCTGATGAACATCTGTGTCATTTGAAAACCTTTCTCTTCTTTTCAGTATGCCCAGTAATCATACCCACACTATTTAGTGTCCTATGAAAGATCCAGGGTACACATGGAACTCTTGTGCCTGTGGCCTATCCCATTCATCTCAATGGAGAAGCAGATTGTTATGTGCAAGGTATGCATAGATGAATGTATTTCCATTGAAATGAATGGGGCGGAGGTGAGCAGCTGGGAGAATATTCACTATATTGGGGCAAGCATCTTACTATGTGCATATAAAAACAGTTAAGTTTATTTTTCAAGAGGGGGTGAATGCTCATACAAGTAAATTCTAACATTGTTTTCTCAAATCATTACTGCAGTTCTGTTTTTACTCTTTTGTTCCCTCCACTCATTGTAAAGCAGCATTAAGTCTGAATTCTTTATTTGTTTTTGGAACAGCTAGTAAATTTTAAATGAGAAATGTTGCTGTAATGTCTTCTACGTTATGTATAAAGCAAAAATCTGATCATCAAGAAATTCACAAGAGACTATGGCTAGTTTAGGGGTGCAGGTAGCTGCAGCTTGGGGGGGAGAAGAGACACGGGAGACCATCTACAGCTCACTAGTGCCATCTAGTAGTTGAAGAGCAACATGACATGATTCAGTGAGGACCCCTGTCAATGCATGGTGTTCCTCTGTGTGTGTGTATCTGCGTGTGCGCCTTTGTTGGCATGAACCGGTCAGTGAGCAGTTAAGCTGGAAATGAGTTATATACCAAGACACTTCAATTTCTTCACTTTAAAGGTCACCGTTATTTCAACTTCTCTAGACGTTTCTTCAAGATAAGACATGCAGCTAATTGGTATGGGGTCAAGGAAGCAGGCAGAGATAAACAGCACAGTCAAGCACAAATGAGGCCTAAAGCAGGCATTGTCCAGCAAACCATGATGGGCATTAGATTCGTTTCCATCACCACTGCCCCATCCCTGATGATTGAAGCTGTCCTGTAGCAAGAATTATTTGAAGCCTTCATTAGATACTCCAAAAAAAGCCATTCTGGTCTTCTTGGTTTCCTTTTTGTTATTGTTGTATTATTTCCCCACCCCCACCTCATTCCCCCCATATCCCTCTCTCTTATTAAATCCCAGGATTACATTTCGCATATGGCAATTACTTCAGCAAATTTGTACAGCTATCAACACTTATTGCATCTTTGCTCATAAATTATGTATTTGTTTAATAGATTTATGAGATGCCCCATAAAATAAATTCTCTAGGCATCCACCAGGATAAAATAAATAAATGTACAGTTAAAAAAATACTATAGTAAAATGTGTCCTCCCCTCCAATGTGCATCTGGCCTCATCGTTGCATACATTTTAATGTCAGATCAAGATGCTCCTTTTCCCCCAGTCCCTTGAGGGTGGTGAATGTGATAGCCCTCCCATTGCAGTACTGTTGCTGTTTCCTATTGTAGTTGGTTAGGTTTAATCTATGGTGTAGTAATATTTACATATTACACCATGGATGGGAAACCTGTGGTGCTCCAGGCATTTATTGGACAACAATTCCCATCATCCGTGCAAATTAGCCATGCTGGCTGAAGTTGATGGGAGCTGGAGTTTACTGGAATTGAGCTGTGAACCCCCTGGGAAGAGCAGGCTGTTTACCTTGGCCTTTGACACCCAAGATGTATATTTTTAGGACCCACCCTATTTTTTGATGTTTGTGAGTGTTAGTTGTTTTAAATTATTTTTAAGGATGTATAAGAATTAATAATAATAGCATATAAATAAATAAATCCACAATAAGTTCCACCAACATATTAAACGCAAATGCAAAATTAGCACAGTAAAATATCATACGCAGCATAGAAAACAGCCATCAATTGCATGTATTAAAACCACTAACCATACCACTAGGACTTCAAACTAGATGTCCAAAGATTACAAGCGCATGAAGAAGCTTGTAGCTTACAGCAGAAGAACAATAATTGAGTAGCACTAAGGAGCCACACATCTGAAAGCAGCCATGGTAAAATAAGAATGTGCATGATATAGCATATAAATTTTAATGCAGGGGTGGCCTTAGGGGTGGGCAAGCTGGGCAGTTGCCCGGATGCCAAGTTGAGCTGAGGGGGCGCCAAGCTGAGCCGTGTGGCTGTTTCTTAACGTACTGTTTGCAGTGAGCTAGGGTGTCAAAAAGCAAGTGTCTATAACCTTTTTTTTCAAGGTTCTGCAGGTTGGTTGGGTAACTACCAAAAAAAATCTTCATTTTATAAGCTTTAAAGTATACATCTTTTTCATTTTCCACTTTGATGTCATTTGCGCTAGATAAAAATCAATGGAATGTAGCTTTCCTTTGAGGCAATGTCAACAAGCACTTAGCACAATAATTAATTAGTTAGTTAGTTAATTAAAGCAATGAGCTGTAAGAGATCAGCTGGATAGCTTTTATATAACTTTTTATTATTTTTAAAGATAAAAATAATGGATATTCTAACATAAAGAATGCTTATCAAAAGACAGAAACTGCTACAAAACAAGCAATATTATGAGTAAAACCTGTGATAGTTTTGCTCTGTTGCATGGTGCACTGCCACTGCTCAGAATGTGGCTTTTCAAGCTGTGACTTGTGCAAACAACAGCACAGTGGCTGAGAGATCAAGGTCTTGAGCAACGTCATTCTCGATGGATAATATAGTAAGGGATGTGAACCTCTCTTCCGCCATAGTAGATCACAAGTACATTTGACAAGGGTGTCCATTGTCTGGGGTCTCAGATCCCTTACTTTTCTGAGGGCAGGGTCCCAGAAGGTCCCTATGTCTCTAACATTCTACAAGCCAATCAGCATAAAAGGGAAGTGTGTTAGCTACTGTGAAGAGTCTTCTATTTATTTATTTATTTATTTTATTACATTTCTAGACCGCCCTATAGCAATAAGCTCCCAGGGCGGTGAACAGCATAATAAAACAGATTAAAATACAAGCGGATGTAAATACAATACAGTACACAATAAAACATAATTAAAATTCCAAATTTAAATTCAATTTTAAAATTTTTTAAATTTTTAAAATGCCTGGGCAAAGAGGTAGGTCTTTACCTGGCGCCGAAAAGATAACAGAGAAGGCGCCAGGCGTATCTCGTCAGGGAGGGCGTTCCATAGTTCGGGGGCCACCACCAAGAAGGCCCTAGCTCTAGTTGTCGTTCTCCGTGCCTCCTTATGCGTTGGGACATGGAGAAGGGCCTTCGACGTCGAGCGCAGTGACCGGGTAGGTACATAGCGGGAGAGGCGTTCCGCCAGGTATCGCGGTCCGATGCCGTTAAGGGCTTTATAGGTAAGAACCAACACTTTGAATCTGGCCTGGAAACATATTGGTAGCCAGTGCAGCTGGGCCAGAACAGGTGTTATATGATCAAATTTTTTAGTCCCAGTAAGGACTCTGGCCGCAGCATTCTGCACCAGCTGAAGTTTCCGAACCGTCTTCAGAGGTAACCCTACGTAGAGTGCATTACAGTAGTCCAATCTAGAGGTTACCAGAGCATGGATAACTGTGGCGAGGTTCTCCCTCTCCAGATAGGGTCGTAGTTGGGCTACCAGCCGAAGCTGGTAGAACGCATTCCGTGCCACTGAGGCTACTTGAGCCTCCAGTGACAGGAGCGGATCTAATAAGACCCCCAAACTACAGACCTGCTCCTTTAGGGGGAGTGTAATCCCATCTAGGGCAGGTGGGACATCATCCATCTGGGCAGAGAGCCCCCCCACCAACAGCATCTCAGTCTTGTCAGGATTGAGTCTCAGTTTGTTAGCTCTCATCCAGTCCATTATCGCGGCCAGGCAGCGGTTTAGTACATTAACAGCCTCACCTGAGGAAGATGAAAAGGAGAAGTAGAGCTGCGTATCATCAGCATATTGCTGGAAACGCACTCCAAATCTCCTAATGACCTCACCCAGCGGCTTCATATAGATATTAAAGAGCATGGGGGACAGAACTGAACCCTGTGGGACCCCATATTGGAGTATCCAGGGGTTCGAGTAATGCTCCCCAAGCACCAACTTCTGGAGACGATTCTCGAGGTAGGAGCACAGCCACTGCCAAGCAGTGCCTCCAACTCCTAAGTCCGCAAGACGTCCCAGAAGGATACCATGGTCGATGGTATCAAAAGCCGCCGAGAGATCAAGGAGAACCAACAGAGTTACACTCCCTCTGTCTTTCTCCCGACAGAGGTCATCATACAGGGCGACCAAGGCTGTTTCTGTACCAAACCCCGGCTGAAAGCCCGATTGACATGGATCCAGATAATCAGTTTCATCCAAGAGAGCCTGGAGCTGGCGAGCGACCACACGCTCTAAGACCTTGCCCAAGAATGGAACATTTGCTACCGGTCTATAGTTGTCAAAATTTTCAGGGTCCAAGGAAGGTTTCTTTAGGAGCGGTCTCACCACTGCCTGTTTCAGGCAGGGTGGTACCACTCCCTCTCGTAGGGAGGCATTGATCACCTCCTTGGCCCATCCAGCTGTTCCGTTCCTGCTAGCTTTTATTAGCCATGAGGGGCAAGGATCCAGAGCAGAAGTGGTCGCCCGCACCTGTCCAAGCACCTTGTCCACATCCTCGAGCTGTACCAACTGAAACTCATCCAATAAAACAGGACAAGACTGTGCTCCGGACACCTCATTAGGCTCAACTGCTACAATATTGGAGTCAAGGTCCCGGCAGATGTTCGTGATCTTATCTTGGAAGTGTCTCGCAAACTCATTACAGCGGGCTATTGATGGTATTATTGCGTTCTGAGGCCCAGAGTGTAAAAGTCCCCGAACAACTTTATAAAGTTCCGCTGGGCGGTTAGAAGATGACTGAATGGAGGCAGCAAAGTACTGCTTCTTCGCTGCCCTCACCACCTTCACATAGAGCTTGGTAGAGACCTTCACAAGTGCAAGACCACAGCCGTCGGGAGTTCGTCTCCATTTGCACTCAAGCCTTCTCCTTTCTTGCTTCATCACTCTTAGCTCCGGGGTGAACCACGGAGCCACTTGAGCTCTGCAGAGGAGAGGGCGCACCGGGGCGATCGTGTCAACTGCCCGGGTCATTTCCGTATTCCACAGATTGACCAGGGTTTCGACAGGAGCGTCAGTTTTATCATCCGGAAAACTCCCCAGAGCCTTCTGAAAGCCTTCAGGATTCATTAGCCTCCGGGGACGGACCATCTTAATTGGTCCTCCACCCTTGCAGAGGGGAGAAAACATTGTGAGCCTACACCTCAATAGGCGATGATCTGACCATGACAGAGGAATAGATGTAAAATCCCTTACTCCCAGATCACCATCCCCTGTTCCAGTAGCAAAAATTAAGTCTAGAGTGTGTCCCGAAATATGCGTAGGGCCAGTAACAAATTGAGACAGCCCCATGGCTGTCATGGAGGCCATGAAGTCCTGAGCCGCCCCAGACAAAGTGGTCTCAGCATGAATGTTGAGATCCCCCAATACCAAAAATTTGGGGGATCGCAACACCAGACTCGAGACCACTTCCGTCAGCTCAGTTAGGGAGGCTGTTGGGCAGCAGGGTGGATGGTACACCAACAGTATTCCCAGTCTGTCTCGCTGGCCCAACGTAATATGAAGACACTCCAGATCATTAGCTACCTGGATAGGGTGCCTAACAAGAGGGATGGAACTTCTATAGACCACAGCGATTCCCCCTCCCCGACCCTCGGATCTACCCAGATGCTGAACCGAGTACCCAGGTGGGCACAGCTGGGAGAGATTGATGCCTCCCAGATTGCTCACCCAGGTCTCGGTAATAAACGCCAGATCGGCTGCCTCATCCATAATTAAATCATGGATGAGGGAAGCTTTATTATTTACTGATCTGGCATTAAGAAGCAGCAACTGGAGATCCGAGAGTTGGCTGATAGAACTACCAGCAATCCTGTGGATGTGGGGAGGACCGGAACACGGTACAGCCACTAATTGTCTGGGCCGAGTTCCCCTCAACTGGCATGTCCTCCTCACAACACCATACCTCCCATTACCCGTCACTATGCTAACAGGGGCCCCCTCTGGTCCCCCCTCCCAATACCCTATCCTCCCGCCCAGGCACATAGTAAAATAAAATAAAAATACACACACACTCACAACATACAGTCATACCAGCATCCACTCATCCAATTCAGGTCTACACGACAACCACAGTCCCGTACTCCCTGCGCACCAACGCAGCTCTCAAACCGTTCTTCTTCCCGGACAAAGCACCGCCTGCAAAAGGTCCAGATGACAGTACAATGCAAGGCAAAGGACCACTAAGGCAAGCGCAAGCCACAAAGGTAGAGATGGAACCACACCAGCAGCAAAGAACGCCAGCCAGTCACGGGAATCATGGAGCGCAAACGACAATAGGAATGAGCGCAGCAACAGCAGCAGCGATGAAGGGCACAGCCAGGCCCCGATGGAAAACCAAAGCTGCCGCCCAGCAATGCCCGGCCACAGTCCCCACAGCAGCAGGACGACCAAAGCCACACAAGCAGAAAACGAAGCCCGGCAACAAGGACAGCGTGGACACAGCAGCTGCGGCAGCGAAGACAGCGACGACAGCGGGAGGCGACAAAGGCACAGCATGAGCGACAACAGCAGGAAGCGCCGCAACAGCGGCAACAAAGAGCACAACGATGCAAGCGGCAGGAGACAGGGCAACGGCATGCAACCACAAGCAGAGCCCACAAGCCGCGGCCGAAACCGCCGGCAGCAACAGGAAGCGCCGCGCCGCGGCTCGACACCAGCTGGAAAGGTAGGAGGCCTTGCTCAGCCCCGACTTCAATTTTTACTCCTCCTACTTCGACGGCAGCAACAGGGAGCGCCGCGCCACGGCCCGACACCAGCTGGGAAGGCAGGAGGCCCCGCTCAGCCCCGGCTTCGATTCCACTGCGGCGCCGTGGCCCGACACCAGCTGGGAAGGTAGGAGGCCTTGCTCAGCCCCGGCTTCGATTTTACCTCTCCTACTTCGAGCCCAGCCGTCCTCGGCATCCACAATATAGTCACTATTCTCGGGGGGGGGGAAATGGGTGGCACCAAAATCTTTCACACATTCAGTTACTCTCCACACACTCCCAAATAAGCGTAGATGGCGTTCAAAAGATGTTAAAAGATATTTAAAAAAGGCAAGCGGCAGGAGCTCCAAACATAGGCTCCTCCACCTACACCACCATCTTATTGCCTAACATGCTTCCTTGTCCTTCCCTGCTGATTGGAGCCAATCAGAATGAAAGAAGGTGAGTCAGCCACTGAGAAGGTTCTTCTCAGTAGTTAACATTCACCCATTTCATGCTTATGGGCTCCTAGGGACATTGGTTGTCGTGAGAAGGCATTAACAAGGATCTCATTCTCAAACCAGCACCAAAAAGGGTGGGAGGGGGCATGGCTGTGACTAACATGAAGGGACTGTGCACTTCTAAATTTCCCACTACATTACTGAATCTTGATGACCTTCAGTTTGGAGAACCTATGCTAGCCACTGGCAACTGTAGATGGAAGGGTCAGGAGAATGTATAGTGCTACCCAGGCCTCTCGTTGGAGGCAGAGCTCTCACCATTTTCTACATTAATGGAAACTGGATTGTCTACACTCCTCATTAAGTACTCCCAGTCCCACATTCACACTATCACTTCATGAAGAACGCAGGCTAAAGCAACATCTTCATACTATTTGCATCTTTCAGCAACTGAACCTGCTGCTGTGTGTTGCTTTTTTGGTTCTGAGCCCCAGTCAGCTTTTTAGAAGATATTTTCAAAAATACCCCAGTCAAGACATTTATATACCCCACCATGGTAGGTGGTATAGTGGTGTCAACCTCACTTGTGCTACAAAACTGGTTGACATACAAAGCAGTTGCTATGCTTCGTCATAAGATTACTACAGCTCTATAATTTGGGCAGTGGTAATTTTTAAAGTAAAAAAAAAACACAGCAAAGGAAAAAGACTGAAGAAGAAGCTACAGCCTGGGAGGCTGTAATACATGGTGATGCTGTCCCTTGAACACTAGTTATACTACTCTATCAGCGGGCTTGCTTCTTATAACTAAGGAAACAGTATTGGAGCTCAAGGAGGAGAGCTTGCAGCAGGAGTGCACTGAAAGTAGAGCAGCAAATAAGAGGTAGCTCACTCTGGGCATTTTTCATAGACATTGCTGGGGGAAAGCCTAGTAGCAAGCCCTGTTACACTGCTATATTTGCGATCCTGCACAAGCCATACAACTTGGTAACACTGCGATGCCCCCAGAGAGGGGGGCAACCGGGACAATTTGTTCCAGGCCCACACAAAGCAAGGGGCCCCTGCCTCAGTTCCTGTGCATACCATTAACCCCTGCCCTGACTAGGGTTGCCATATTGCCCGGATAGCCGGGTTTTACCCGGATTCTATGCATGCCACCCGGCGCCCGGCTAGCCCCTTACATGGCCCGGATTCTCAGCTTTAATTTAAAAAAAAAAAGTTTCTAGGTGGTCCGGTTCTCGAGATATACATAAAAATGTTAGCCACCCCCCTCGACTGTTAAATCTTTCTTTAAACAGTACTGTACTATAGCATTTTGTAGCTTTAACCCCGCCCGTTCAGCATTGCAGCCAATCAGGGATTGTGTTTCAGTTTCATTGACCTCAGGCAGTGTCTAGAAAGCAAAATGGTGGTTTCACACACCACCACCCCGTTTATCTGTAAATCTCATAAATTGGGTAAGTATATACATTTCAGTTTTTTTTCCTCTTGTGTGCAGGAGTCAGAGCTTGGGCAGTGTTTTGAAAACCTTCCCAATACTTGCTTTTTGTAAAAGCAATGCTAATCCCATATGCCCAAAGTAAATCCCATTTAATTCAATAGGACTTACTTTGAGTAGACATGTTATGAATGTGCTGAAAATCAATGGGACTTTGGAGTGAATGTAAAAAAGAATTATGCTTGTGTTCTAACTCTTTCTGACTCCAGTCCAATTTTAAAGCAAGTAGGCAGGGCTTACTTAGGTATTACAGTTTTTATTCTGTAGGAAAGTAATACTGATTTTTTAAAAACTAACACTGATTTTTCTGCAATGACCAACTGGTTTGACAATAAACTATTATATGGGCTGTATGTATTTATACATCTGCTGTGTGTGCGTGTGCGTGTATGGAGTCTTTCCAACACCTCTGTGAGGTAGGGTTGGAAACCAATGCAGCTCACAAGAAGAAATAAAGCCATTTAAAATCCAATGACCATAAAACAAGTATAAACAGTTGCAAAACAGCGTAAAGTGGCATGATTCGGAATTTTGGGTTGTGTGAATGAAGTTGCTTATCACCTGAGGTTGCAGTTCTGTCCCTGTTTGAGTAAGCCCCACTGAATACGCTGGGACTTGCTTCTGAATAAATAAACTTAGGATTGCACTATAAATATCTTTACAGTTTGTGTAAATAATAAATATATTTGATAGTCATGCTTATATACATATTTCTTCATTTATTATATTTTTGGTTTTTGGTTAGGAATCCTGACTGGTTGTGAGATGCTTAGTTTTTTGCCTTATAGGAATCTTGTTGTGGTTGGTATGGTATTACATTTAGGAAAGTGTTACTGCCTTCTGTGTTTTTTTTTCCTGTTTGCATTTCACTTATCTTTAACCTCACTCCGTTACAGCCATAGAAGCAACAGCAGCATATGCAAGATAATTAACTCCCATTAGTGATAAGAACAAGAATTTATAATTATTATTTCAATTAAAACAAGAGGCTTCTCAATACTTTGAAGAGGACCAGATATTTATTTTCTTTCTGAGCCCAGGACTGGGTCTTTCATGATGCCCAGGGAGCAGGAGAGTAGTCGATAAGACAGACATCCTGGCATTGGTAATCTAATTAGCAAGGTATGTGTGGGGTTGTTGCACACTTCCAGGCCCAGTTTCATTTTCAGTATGGAGGTGGAACCTGTGTAGATGTGGTTGATCAAAGGGAGAAGAAATTTTGAGTTAAGCAAAGCTCTGCTTTTATAAAACCTAAGAAACATACAGATACTTTGAATGTCTGAGTGCCTGCACCAATGGAATACTGGAGGAACTTGTAAAACTTGCTGCAACAGTATTTAGAACTGAGCATGTGGTGTGAAAGACTCCTTTTCCTAACATTTTGGCTTGTTTTTCTCCACCCACCACATCTCTGAAATATATTGTATATGTTATGGTTAACCGTGCTGCTGCCCTGACTTACTTTATGTTTGTTGCTATTTTGTGTTTTTATTATGTTTTTATATTGATTGTGTATTTTTATTGTTTTTATTATATTTACTATATTTGTAAGCTGTGCTGAGCTCTGTTTTTAACAGCAAAAGAGCAGGATATAAATTCTCTTAATCAATCAATAAATACTCCATAGTGTTGGAAACTAGAGTCTAGGCATTTAAGGCTGAAAATGTTGCTTAAAAAAAAAGATTTCTCACATCTTTCCCCAGTTTGTGGTGGTAATTCCTAGGCACAAAAACAAAACAACTGGACAATCCAAATATTAATATGCAAATATTTGCATAATATGCAAATAATATGCAAATAATTTGCATAATATGCAAATTAACCTGCCCGGATTTGTGGAACTGGAATATGGCAACCCTAGCCCTGACCCTACCACATTGTTCACCAGAATTCTTGGTATTTTGTTTAAAGTTTTCATAGAAAGAGAAAATGGTATATTTGAGTGTAAGATGACACTGAATCTCAAAATGGGACATAATGGGACCTCCCTGGCCACTGTAGCAGAGCTTGGAAAAGTTTTTTGAACCATAGCTCCCATCAGCCCAATCCAGTGGCCATGCTGGCTGGGGCTGCTGGGAGCTGTAGTTCAAAAAAGTAACTTTTCCAAGCTCTGCACTGTAGTGAAATGTGTCTTTAGGTTAGATGCACAGCAAAGAAAGAGTTAACTTTCTCTAGAGGGTATTACACACCCTAGGGGAGCTAGAATGATTTAGTTACTGGAGTTAGTTAGTCAGTGTTGCAATGCTCGGTGAGGCCTAGCACAGAACAAGCTCAGATGTTTTTAAGAACTATTAAATAAAGAAGATCTGTTTTATCCTTGGTCTCATCCTGATCAATATAACATGGTGTCAGAAGTTAAGAAATCCTCATAATGTCTCCAGAGTAGCAGAGCTCCTGGAACAACTGGGAAAAAAAAAACCAAAGGAAAGCAATGGCAAAGTTTTCCCCACCAGAGGCCTTTGATTTCACCAGGCCTGCAGCATGGCCAGATTGGAAGCAGAGGTTTTCCAGATACCGCATTGCTACAAAACTGAATGAAGAGAAGGAAGAAATTTAGGTATGCTCCTTGATTTATGCCATGGCCAGCAAGCAGAGCAGATATTTAAATCATTTGAGTTTGCTGCTGCGGAGGCCCAGGATGACTATCTCCTAGTCCTGGGGAAATTTGATGAATATTTTTTGCCAAAGAAAAATCTCATTCATGAGAGGGCATACTTTCACCAGAGACATCAGAAACCAGGGGAATCTGCAGAGGCCTACATAAGATGGCTACATGAGAAAGCTGATGAATGTGCTTTTGGGGACACCAGGAGTGAAATGCTCAGAGACCGATTGGTAGTGGGAATTTTGGATAAAGACCTGTCCCAGAAGCTGCAGATGGAATCCAATCTCACTTTGGAGATGGCTGTGTGTGCTATTCACACTGCCAGAACAATATCAGTTCCACTACTACCCAAAATAAAGGCAGAACTGGATAGAATGGTTTACTGTGAAGTCATAGAACCTATCACAGAACCTACTGATTGGTGTGCACCAATGGTTCCAGTACCAAAAAAAGACAGAACAGTACGCATATGTGTGGATCTAAAACAACTAAATAAAACTGTCAAGCGGGAAAAGTACATTCTTCCTACTATGGATGATACCCTGCCACAGTTAGCTGGTTCCCGTGTATTTTCATTGCTTGATGGTGCAAGTGGATTCTGGCAGATCCGCCTAGCAGCCAACACTGCTAAATTGACTACATTCATCACTTCTTCAAGAGATTGGCATTTGGAATTTCCAGTGCACCTGATCTGTTTCAGAGAGAAATGTCGAAGTGTTTATGGACGATGTGCTGATTTATGGTGCCACAATGGGAGAACATGATGAAAGATTGGCCAAAGACTTAGCAACAGTAAAGGCAGCAGGGTTAAGACTCAGCAACAGCAAATGCATCTTATGCCAGAAAGACCTTACATATCTTGGACACTGCATAAATGAGCATGGTGTGAGTCCAGATCCTAAGAAAGTAGAAGCCATTTCCACAATCAAACCTCCAGACTCCATCATAGGACTGAAAAAATTTTTGGGCATGGTACATTATTTAGGACGCTCCTTGCCAAATTTGGCAGAGAAACTACACCCATTAAATACACTTTTGAAAGCAGACAGCACATGGTGCTGGGGTCCAAGCCAAGAAAAGGCCTTCTCAACAGTGAAAAAACTCTTTAACAGAGGCTCCAGTACACGAAGTTAACTGGCAGACCATAGTGAGTGCTGATGCCAGCAGTTATGGCCTGGGAGGAGTACTACTCCAAAATCATGATGGAGAGTTGAAACCAGTGGCCTGTTGCTCAAGAACGCTAACAGAAGCTGAGACCTGATATGCTCAGCTAGAAAAGGGATGTCTAGCTGCTCTTTGGGTTTGTGAAAAATTCTCAAAATATCTCTGTGGGCTAGAATCATTTACATTCTGGACAGACCATAAACCCTTGGTACCGCTGATAAATTGCAAAGACCTGGATCGAGTACCAATATGATCTCAGTGACTCCTTTTAGGCATGATGAGGTACAATCCTCAACCAGAATACAGACAAGGCAAGACTCTTGTTATAGCAGACACACTGTCAAGAAATCCACTGGAAACTCCAGACCCTGAAACAACCCAGTTAACTGAGGAAATCAAAGTCTATGTAAATCTTCTACAAGCTTCTAAACCAGTATCAACTACAGTCCTTCAACGCATTCAAGCACACTGACCCAGACCTTTCAATGGTGCTGAAATTTGTCAGAACTGTTTGGCCATTGTACTTGTCTGAAGTGACAACTAACCTTAAACCTTTCTTTGCAGAAAAGGAAAGCCTTACAGAGTTGGAAGGAACAGTCCTATTTGGTGTCATTCCTGCTACAATGCGACAGGAAATATTGGGAAAACTCCATGAAGGTCATCAAGGAATCACTAAGTGCAGAGAACGTGCAAGAATGACTGTTTGGTGGCCACGAATAGGGCAAGACCTCAAGGCAATAACAGCGAACTGTGAGTTTTGCCAGACAAATAAACCTTCACAATGGAAGGAACCACTCATTACCACTCCATTGCCAGATAGACCATGGAAGAGAGTGGGAACAGACATCTGTGAGTTACGAGGACAAAAGTACTTAGTCGCAATAGACTATTTCCCCAGATACATAGAGATTGCAAACATGCCTGATTCAACAAGCTCTACTGTTATCATTTGCCTGAAAAATATATTTGCCAGATGGAGATGCCCAAATGAACTAGTAACAGATAATGGACTGCAATTTGCAGGGAGTTTACTTTGCTTGCAAAGAAATATGACTTTTGTGACATTACAACCAGTCCCCATTACCCACAAGCCAATGGGGAAGCAGAGAGAGATAAGTGAATCTTATGTCAGGAAGATCCCTTCCTAGCACTGCTAAGCTACCGAGCAACACCTATCAATACAATTTATTTATTTATTTTATTTATTATTTCAATTTATATACCGCCCTTAGCAGAATAGCTCTCAGGGCGGTGAACAAACAAGATAAAATACAATATATCATAATAAAAATCATAAAAACATATACAAACAAACAACAAAAAACACTACAAAAACACAATACGACAAAAATTAAAAATACGGATTAAAAGATTAAAATGGTTAAGAAAATTAAAATGCCTGGGAGCATAAAAAGGTCTTTACATGGTGCCGAAAAGATAAAAGTGTAGGCGCCAGGCGTACCTCTTCGGGGAGGCTGTTCCACAACTCAGGGGCCACCACAGAAAAGGCCCTAGATCTAGTAACCACCCTCCGGGCTTCCCGATGGGTTGGTACCCGGAGGAGGGCCTTAGATTCTGAACGAAGTGAACGGGTAGGTTCGTATCGAGAGAGGCGTTCCACAAGGTATTGAGGTCCCACGCCGTGTAAGGCTTTATAGGTAAGAACCAGCACCTTGAATCTCACCCGGAAGCAAATAGGAAGCCAGTGCAGACGCGCCAAGACAGGTGTTATATGCGAAGACCGACTGGTCCTCGTCAGTAGTCTGGCAGCTGCGTTCTGCACCAGCTGAAGCTTCCGAACTGTCTTCAAGGGCAGCCCTACGTAGAGCGCATTACAGTAATCCAATCTTGAAGTTACCAGAGCGTGGACAACGGAGGCGAGGTCGTCCCTGTCCAGATAGGGGCATAGTTGGGCTACCAGACGAAGATGGTAAAACGCATTCCGTGCCACCGAGGCCACTTGGGCCTCGAGAGACAGGGAAGAGTCGAGAAGAACCCCCAAACTACGTACCTGTTCCTTCAGGGGGAGTGTAACCCCATCCAGAACAGGGTTAACATCCACCATCTGAGCAGTGAAGGCATTCACCAACAATGTCTCGGTCTTGTCTGGATTGAGTCTCAGTTTATTAGCTCTCATCCAGTCCATTATCGCGGTCAGGCAACGGTTCAGCACATCAACAGACTCACCTGAAGAAGATGAAAAGGAGAAATAGAGCTGCGTGTCATCAGCATACTGATGGCAACGCACTCCAAAACTCCTGATGACTGCACCCAGCGGCTGCATGTAGATGTTGAAAAGCACAATGAAGTGCAGTCCTGCACAACTGATAGTGGGAAGACAAGTAAGAACACCAATTCCAACCATAGAAGCAAAACTGTATCCTAAGTGGCCTGATTTGGGAAAGGTCCATGTCACAAACAACATGGCTAAAAGAAACTACAAATATTACTACCACAGACATTATGGAGTGAAGACACTTCCAAAATTACAACCCGGTTCACAAGTAAGACTGAAACTGGACAACCAGAAAGGATGGTCTGAAGCAGCAACAGTCCAGAGCCAAAGTCAAACACCCAAGATCTTATGTTGTCACTACCAACGATGGAACATTCCGAAGGAACAGGAAACATCTACAGTTGGTTCCCAAACCACAACCAACAAAGTGAGAATTCAGAGGCAGAAATACAAGAAGAGCAGAATTTATTGCCAGAACAACCTCAAAAGACTGAGAACAAATAACTGACAAATTCTTGTGAGCAAGCATTATCTGCCAAAGACAGCCTATCTCTTGAGAGTCCGAAGAGAGTGACATCCAGAGGAAGAGTAATTCAAAAACCAGAATGTTATAGAGATTAAATGTTATTCTACATAATGTTTGCTGATAGGAAAACCCCCACAAAATAAGTTAGAACTCAAAGAAAGGGTGATGTAGTGAAATGTGTCTAGGTTAGATGCACAGCAAAGAGTTACCTTTCTCTAGAAGGTATTACACACCCTAGGGGGAGCTAGACTGATTTAGTTACTGGAGTTAGTTGGTCAGTGTTGTGGTGCTGGGTGAAGCCTAGCACAGAACAAGCTCAGATGTTTTACTGTTTAAGAATTATTAAATGAAGAAGCTCTTATTTTATTCTCAGTCTCATCCTGATCAATATAACAGCTATGATGAAGTAAATATTTTACATCTTTGTGTATAAAACAGAATAATAGCTGCTAATCTGAGACTTTAGCTGGCTGTAAAATGTATCCTTGAGAGACTGGAAGGGAAGGACCTGCTTATTAGCTGGGGCTGCAGCCCGACTGTAAGGGAATCTATACCAATCATGATAAGGTAAAATCTTTCTTTATGTCTGCAGTAATAGAGATAAGATTCCTCAGGCAGGCTTATTATTGGCCCAGCCCAAGTCGACCTGGTTGCAGATTTTGTTGTCATGAGAGAAGGAACAGAGAAAGCTTTAAGGAGGCCCAGCAGGAAAAGCATTAAAGTAGTGAGTGAGTGAACCACCACCTAAGGTTCTCAGTGAATGTGCCACTGGAGTGTAATTTTCTGGGGCAGTTATCACATGGAAAGGCACAGGCCCAGGGCCGGCTCCAGGAATGCCGGGGCCCTTGGGCATCAGCCTGCCCTGGGCCCCTCCGCTCCCCTTCCGCGATCTGTGGCAGGAGCCGTGCTACAGATCGCAAGACAGTCCAGAGCTTTCGAGCCACCCGCTGAGCTGCCCGCCATGCCCGCCATCCCCCCTTCACCTACCTTGCTCTGCTGTTCTTTGCAGCTGCGTGCGCTGCGTGCGCAGGGTTGCCATCAAACAAGATGGCGGCCGAGGTTTTCGTAAGGGACTGAAGCCTCTACCGCCATCTTGGTTGATGGCACGCAGCGCGCGCATTGCTGCCATCAACCAAGATGGTGGCAGAGGCTTCAGTCCTTTACTGAAACCTTGGCTGCCATCTTAATTGATGGCAACCCTGCGCGTGCAACGCGTGCAGCCGCACAGAACAGCAGAGCAAGGTAGGTGAAGCGGGGGGATGGTGAGCATGGCGGGCGGCTCCTATCCTGCGATCCTGATCGTGGAAGGGGAGCAGAGGGCCCATCGGAAGCTCCTGTAGCTCCAGGGCCCTCGGGCCAGTGCCCAACTTGGCCGCCCTTTAGAACCGGCCCTGCACAGGCCATAAGGGAGGAATCCTTCCTGAGTGAGTAATGGAGAAGCGGAAGACCACAACCAGAAGACCTGTGAGATTGAGCCACTGGAAGCAGAAAGAAGCTCTGCTAGTAGTGGTTTGGAATTTGAAGGAGGTACTCAGGAGAACTATCCAATTCCTATTCTGTTATCCTCATGTAAGAAAAAATGAAGTACATCTATCATTTTGCATGATCCCAGGGCAAGGAGGAGCTGTGGCTTACAGGCAATAATTCTCACGTGTGGCCCTCAGCTGTGTACACACATGAATGGGTCCTTGTACATGCAGCAGGGCCCCCAACATCACACCAGCTCCCATAAATCCTCTGGATGGCTCTGCAAAGCTGACCACAGGAGGCACCAAAGGCATTCCTCACCAGCCCTGCTCTAGTGGCCCACAAAAGAACTTGACTTATATAATAAAAACAAATCAGGAGTTCCAAAACAGTAGGGATTTGCCACACAGACAGAAGTAGCTTTGCTAGCCTTTGCCCTTCTTAGTGCCTCTAAAGCAACAAAATAAAATCAAATAAGGTGTCAAAATAGTGCAGGCATTCTGGACTCTTATCACTAGTCACTGATGAACTCACAGGTGGACCCAGCAAGTGTCTATGGCACTCAACAACCACATGATACACGAACTTTGCAAGAGATGCGGAAGCTACATAGTTGGTTGCATTTTCCTCCCTGCAGGCTGAGTATTGGGCATATTAGATATCCCTACAGCAGAAATGCTACAAAATGGAATATATTTAGATCTGGTGGAACAAGTTAATAACAATCACAGCAGTGTTTTGTTTTGTTTTAAAAGACCCCTTGTTTGCATATCCTTCATCTTGAAGATGTGCGCAAACACTTTTTTCATGGATATTCTCTCTCTCTCACTCACACACACACAACCTGACAAAGATAAATACTGAGAATTCTCTATGATCTCTGAAATCCCTTCTTGCATTGATTCTGTGTAGTCTAAAAAGCAACCCAAAGGGGAAATAAATTCCATTGTCATTTATTTGTGGCTGATTTGCCTTGTAGCAAACCAGCCAATCACACTCTGTTTCTCATCTCTGGAAAGACTTTACTGACTTTGCTATCTAGGTATTTTCTAAAGCTAATATTTTATGGATGCTAATACAAAACCTTGTGAGCAGAAGCTGTGCACTTAGCATGAATGCAAATAATATTTTAGTGGCCCGAATTAGGCCAAACATCACTATGGCAACTAATGACATCATCCTAAAATCTAGCTTCCCCTAAATCCCATTACTAAATTGTCATTACTGTAATGAAGTGGACATTTCTCAGTTTTATTAAGTATGAATTTATAAGCATCACCAAGGTTTGCTACGTGTGTTTACTCTCATTTAGTTTATTCCCTCTGTGACTAATGCTGTTCTCATAAAGAAAAGCTAATGAAAATTACTGTTTGCATTTGGTTAGTAACATTTGTTGATAACATATGGTTTGGGAACACTTCAGCAAATAAGAAGCTTTTAATAGTAAGCAGAGATAGGCATTGTAGAAAGCAAATGCTCTTAAAATACACAGTGTAAGGTTGTGGGAGGGGTTTTTGCCCATTACACTTCTTACACCTCCATTACATTAAGTCTGTTTCTTCATTCTTGTTTTCATTTTCTTCAGCAAAAATGGTTCTCAAGGGGGGAAGATGCCACCAGGAGAAAGATATTCAGAGAAGAAACTAAGCCTTGTTACTCTAAAATGCATGCAACCAAAAAAAACCTAAGACTGTTCCTTTCTCCTGATCAGTTTAATACCAGTAATTGTGAGAAAATTGCTATTTAGTTGCCATTAATAAATATCTAATGTCCTTTTATTCCCACCAAGTTTGGTTACTGGTGGAATTGTTGAACCAGGAAGTTTCATATTTTGAATACCACTGAGAAATAGGGTTAATTGTTATTAGGTATTTCTCACCATTAGATGCATCAACATGAAAAATTTAAGTCCTGTAGAGCTTGATCATAAAGTGACATTCAGTAGCAGCCAGAAAGAGGTTAATTTGAGAGCAAATCTATGAGGAAGCAAACAATTTAATTTGTTGGCCTTGCTCAGCAGAAGTTGCACAGAGCCCAGATGCACAGTCATGGCCAACTGTATTCAGAAAAGAAGAGAACATAAACAGATTTTATTTCTGTGTTAGGTATGGGAAAAATATTCTTCCCAGTAGTTTCTCAATGTAAAAAAGATTGTTTGCTCAATGTTGGCATCTCAGATTTTCCAGTTTTGAGAGGTGACAATTGTTCCAAGCAAACTAATTTAGCTGTGAGGATATATGACTCTTTTCAACTATTTTCAGATTTTTAAAATATTTTTAATGTTTGAAATGTTTTTTAAGTATTGTTTTGTTGTTTGCCCCATTGAGCTCCTGTGGAAGAAAGGATGAGATAGACAATAAATAAATAGGAACATAGGAAGCTGCCTTATACAAAGCGAGGCCATTGGTCTAACTCAGCATTGTCTTCACAGACTAGCAGCACAATGTCAGAACTGCAGACAGGGTTCTCTTCCAGCCCTACCTGGAGATGCCAGGGATTGAACCTAAGACCTTCTGCATGCAAAGCAGATGCTCTACCACTGACCTATGGTAAATTCCAGTTACCTATTTGAAAGAAAAATGGGGTGAGGAGCAAACTACTGTTGAGAATTGATCCCAGAAAGAAAATTCACCAACTGAATCTTGTCCCCAATGGAATCTGCAACCTGTCTGTAGATTCTAAGCACTGACAATACAACAAAAGCCCACTGGCTTATTGTGTTGTACTGTGCCTAACACTTGCACTAATTGCCTGGCAAACCACCCACAGGTGGCTCCTAGGGAGCAATGTTTCTCCCCTTTGGAACCAATGCACAAGGATTATTGAAGCCCCTGAGAGTGGCATAAGCTGCATCACCTTATTCTAGGCGAGCAGAGAAGACCTGGCAAAATTGGGCTCATAAACTATATGTTCTTTACATTATCTAAAGGTTGTGTCACACAGCCATTTTAAGCAATGATGGCTGAAGCTATCTATGTTGCCTTTTTTCACCTTCTTGAATAATGTTGTGAGTGCTTCAATTTTACATTTTACTTATGTTTATCTTATTTTATTTTATTTACACTCTGCCCTTCAGTTTGCAGTGAAACTTTCAAATTTGCTTACAGATAAAATAATTTTAAAAAACAATAATTTCAGTAACATCATCAGATACATCAATTTAGCAGAAGGCAGTGTACAAAAATCAGGAGCAATAAAAGCAGCTGACAACCAAAATTAAATGGCCAGTATTGAATAGATAGAAAAGTCAATGCCAAGAGAGCCCATCTTGGGACAGAGCTCCAGAAATGAGGTTTCACCACCAAGAAAGGTTTTTCTGGTCACTACCAAACTCACCTCAGAAGGAAAGGCTTTTAAAATGATCTGTGTTCAGGCACGTTCATGTGGAAGGAGTATGGTTTTTTAGAACTAGTCCTTAAGGTCTTTTAGTTGGTCCTTTCAGTTAATGTGTAAGTTGGTAGTCCTTTAGATCCTACACATGTCTCTTTGCTTGGGAACACAAAAGCAGGTTATAAATATTTAAAATAAATAAATGTCCTTTTTTTTAAGTGTAGTGATCTTGGTACATACTAAATCATTCACAAGATTGGTCACAACACCAAAATGCTCCTGGAAATCAACATCTAGTGTCGTCTCCATAAAACAACTATGTAGAATATGTCAGAAGCAGCTTTGGAAGATGACATGCTAAAGGTTTATGAAATTACATACATTGGAGAGAGTGAATACAGTGAAATTATTTCCTCTGCCTCTGTAGTGAAGCTTAAGGACCTCCAGTGAAAGTGATCGGCATCAGATTTGAGACAAGCAAAAGGAGATACTCCTCCATACAACACATATAAAAAATATTATGTATTTAATATTTCTAACCCACCTCTCATCAAAAAGATCTCAAGGCAAGGTACAAGCAGTATAAAATACTGAACTTAAAACCATAAATATGCCACATTCCAAACCAGTGTAAATATCAACAGGGATAAAAACAGTAAATAACAGCAATCTTCAAAAGAACAGAGTGGCTCCATCCTCCAAACTAAATTCACAGCTAACAACCTATAAATGCCTGAGTAAAATAGATGCAATATGAGCTTGTGCTGAAAAGAAAAAAGGGCTAGTAACAACTGTAATTTCGAAGGGAGGCCATTCCATAACCAGGACACCACTACAGAGAACTTATGCAAATGCTTGCTTTGTGATATTAACTGCAACACAGCTAAGAATGGCTCTTTCCCAGGATGCTCTGCTTGCAAGCTTTCTGGGGGTATATGGCAAGCTGCTGTTGAAATACACATGAACTGTCTGTCTGATCCAGAAAATTCTTAGTGAAACAATAGTCATACAGTTACTAAGCTGAAAGATAACTTCCTACCTTAGAACAAGTGGTAAATTCCACAAGTTCTGCTGATGAACTCCTTGCATATATTTTTAATGTAAATCTAACTCTTTGCCGTTTAAGATCTTTGTTCTGTGACTTGTCTTCGGTGGACAATATTAGGGTGCGGGTTTTGCCCTTCTCTCCCCAGTTTTGATTCCTGAGATCCTTTCTAGAAATGAGAGTATACTCCAGCTCCTGCCACCTGCTCTCTTCTGATGTCCTTCTTCTGCATCCTTCACCACATCATTGCATTCCTCTGTACCTCCTCCAATTCCACATCATTCTTCTTGAATTAGTGGTTCTCAGAGTGTCAGAGGATCCAGCTTCCCACTTACATCACATAACTAATGTAAACTAGTTTACGTTTAACTCCTAGTTTTCTTTTAAATAGGAAAAAGACCAGTTAAGAGAAAGTCTCTTTGATATATAGTCCCCCTCTCCATTTATCTCTGACCACGATAAGAACACAGCTCACTTTAAGAGAGTGCCATAAAATGCTTGCTGTAGGGAAAATGGGAAAAAGTAAAATATATTTCAGCTTTCTGTAGACACTGTTTTGTGCTAGGAATTTTAAAATCTCAGTCTTCATTTTACCACAGCTTGGAGACTTGATAAAACTATTTTTGGAAATTTACAATTTCCTTTGAAGGCTGATATTTTCTCTGATTAGAATGGTAGAGATAGCACTTGCATTTCCAGCCTTGATCCCAAGCAGTCACATGTATCTTTACCTAGAGTCCCTCGACGTTATCACTGTGAAGACCTGTTCCCATGCTCCCTGCATATTAGGAGATAAAGCACATTAGGCTGATGAATGCGTTAAAGTCAAGACATGTGTCACCAGATTCTGGGCACTGCTTAGCTTTAAATCACTGGTGCAACTCATCTAAGCTTCATAACTATCCTGTGACACCTTATTTACTATGTACATGTGCAGATGCTTTGCTGTTTTCTCATCACCCAGGTGTACTTTTATGCAGTCAATTGGAGTATAGTTCAAGCTGCTGTTATTCGAGTCTAAGTCAGAAATGTGAAGGCCCAGGGGGAAAATGGAAAAACTCAGGTGGGGGAGTGTTTCTCCTTTCTCCCCTAATTTTTCTGTGTGTTTTTCTTCTGAAAAATTGAATTTTTCTGAGGTGTTTTTTTCCACATCTCTAGTTCAAGGTGCTATAAAGAGTTAAAATGCCTCTGCATAACGGCATCAAAACTTGCCAGAGGTAATTTGGGTGTGCTCTTGGATCTGTTTCTGGATGTTCAGTTGTTGGCAACTGGCAGATATGCCAACTGTATACATTGCTTAAAGCATCAGTTTTACCCATAGTGACACATACCTTAGTTACATTTCACCTGGATTATTCAGTTGGATCTCTGCTCTATGTAGTGCTGCCTTTTGTGGTTGAAAACTGCAAACGGTCTAGAATGCTGTAGCTAGACTACTGTATGGGACCAGTTATTGGAATTATCTTATTTACGGTTGCCATATTGTCCAGTTAGCCGGGTTTTACCGAGATTATAGCCCTGCTACCGGGTGCCCCCTTAGCCCATTAGGTGGCCCGGATTTTTAAAAACCAAACTTCTAGAAGGGTTGCTGGATCTCCGGGCTGACCCTGCCTGGGCTCCCCAACCCTTGCCTTTGCCCTCTGGCCTGACGGGGACAGACTGAATCTCCGGGTAGGTGCCCAGCCGCAGAGAGGGAACTAGCTTGCCTGCATACAATCATCCCCTCCCCAAGATTGCATCAGGTAAGAGGCAGGGATTGTAGCTTCATTGTGTGGCTTGACTCCAGAGTAGCTAGGTGGGAAGTGGCGGCAGCAGCAGTAGCAGCATGCAACAGTGGGGAGGTGGCATCTGGCAACCGCTGCCCATTCTGTGCGCCAAGCAACCAGGGATGGGGGAGTCACCTCCAGAGCGAAGCAGCAGCATTAACAGCAACCTGCACTTCTTCCTGCTCCCTTGCTTTAGACTCTTCAGCTTCCGCCCACGTTCCTTCCTCTCTGGCCAGCTGAGCAAGTTGGAGACATGATTTCCCTTCTTCTCCTACTCCCTCCCCTCCACCTGATTCGAGCACCTCACTCTTCCCAGGAGGCTGCTGGTGGTAATAAAGTGTCTCTTTGTGTCTTGGGTGAGGGCAGCGTTTGGAAGCATGGGGGGGGGGCTCAGCCAGCTCAGACCTGTAAACAGATCACCTGTTGTCTGCAGGTCTTGCTTTCTTTGAAATCCAGGGAGGCTGAGTTTTTGAAGTTGAGAGCCAATGTAGGATAGTGGTTAGAGTGTTGGATGAAGACCTGAGAGATTTAGGGTTTGAATCGCTACTTAGCCATGAAGCTTGCTGGGTGATCCTGGGCCAGTCCTTGCCCTTCTGCCTAACCTATGTCACAGGGTTGTTGTGGCAGTTAAATGAGAAGGGCTAGAACTGTGTACTCCACCTTGAGCTCCTTGGAGAAAAGGTGGGATTTAAATGCTAATGCTAATAATAATAATAATAGGACATTCCCAAGAAAGAATTTCCTCCCAAAAGACAAGCTTTTTTTGTTTTGTTTTGAGTGCTCTGATATCTGTGTCCTGGTTAAGGTGTGTATCCAGCCTTGATGTGCTTATGGAAGGGGTGTGCAAGTAGTGCCCCCTCCAAGTGTGGAGGCTTGGACAAACACTGTTATGGAAAACCACAGTCTGTGTAAAAGTATATATTTGGAAATGCCACTGGTGTGATCCTAAGCATATTTACTTAATGATGTCATATTGAACTTGAACGTCACAAAATATTTTAGTCACGTCCATAAACACCTATGTAACATTGTGTCTGGAGCCTTAGAGCGGATAACACATTATTAAGAATCACTTTCCATAATTGTAAAGAGGTATGTCTACGTATGTGCATCCCAGGCACCTAAATGAGGGTGAGAGCAGCATAGGAACATAGGCAAATGCCTTACACCAGGTTCCCATTTTTTTCTTGAAAAGTTCCAATTTTATTCTTTTTATTATATTTGTAAGCTGCCCTGAGTTCTGTTTTTAACAGTGGAAAAGCAGGGTATAAATCTGAATGAATGAATGAATGAATAAATAAATATTCCATAGTATTGGAAACCAGAGTCTAGGCATTTAAGGATGAAAATGTACGGGCTTTTTAAAAAAAAAGATTCCTCACATCTCCTTCAGTTTTTGTTGGTAATTACTAGGTACAAAAACAAAACAACTGGATAATGCAACTATTAATATGTTTTATTCTTGTAACTGTTGGAATTATGTAGTGAGTCACCTTCAGCATGATTTGCTATGGAAAGGCAGCATACAAATAAATGATAATGAAGATCCAAAAAGATTTAATTACAGTATCTGTGCTACGATATCTTTTTACTTAGAAGAAATCACTTCCTAAATGAAGTCATTCAGTCTGGAGACAGTATACTCCCCTCCCCACCGAAGTGATTCACAAACATGCAAATTCTGTTTGTCAGAGATAATAATAGGACAACTATATGAGTGTGTATACCATGGATAACAACACCTCTGTCAAACTACCTTCAATTCCTATTGTTTCTCTTCAGCTTCAGTAAATATAGGTTGGATATGGACTGAATTTTACAACTTGTTGAATTTTCCATGACTACGCTGCCCTCTGCTGGTTATCTCCTTCAAGAATGGGATAAAATTGACGCTGCTTATACTACAAATGTCTCATTCATTGTCCAGAGTGCTTTACAGGCTCTTTCTTGTTTTTCCTTCATAGCACCTCTGAGAGTTGGACTGCAATGTCTCATTTTTTACAAAAGGAAGACTGAGGTTGAAAAATTGCTTATTTGCTCAAAGCCAGACAGTTCATTCGCATTATGGATTTACACATACCACCTTTCAGTGTAAAGTTCTCAAAACAGTTTACACAATTAAAATGGGCAACAGTGAAAAACTCCTAAAATATCTTTTATTCTTCAGTTGTCATTACAGTTTATCTGGTGCTTTTTTCCCTTGTACAAGATATTCTTTTGAACCTTGTAGGCCTCACCGGGCAACCTTGTAGGCCACACTGGACTTCTTGGCTCTTGAAACAGTCGGTGGAGGCTCTTGGTTGAAAGTGCTAAGACAACAGAGAGAGTTTTTAAAAAGTCCTCTTCCCATTCCTCTTGCTCCTTTTATTGCCAGTCCAGTCCTGCAGTAGCCCTCAGTCTCCCTACTATTGAAGTGTGTTACTTAACACCAGGCCTGGGTATCACAACACATAAAGTGTCCAAAGAGGCCAAGACTTCTTCTCTGGGCAGATGGTATCACTGGCTCTTAGATCTCAGGGCTATTAGTTATTTCATTTCATTTACCAGATTTATAAACCACTCTTATCACAGTGTAAATACCCAGTGTGGGTTTCAATAAGATCTCTAAAAACAAGATACAATAATGATAAAATATTAATAAAAGTGGTATTAATATAAAAAATACTGGTTACAGATGTGAGCAATAGATCAGCAGGTTAAACCCTTAACATCAGAACAAACCAGTTCATCCAAAAGCCTGAAAGAATAAGAAAGTTTCAAGCAAGCATTGGAAAATCTTGTTGTAGCCATCCTCGCCTCCAGGGGGAGTGTATTCCACAGGGATAAGTCACTGCCTCATGTCTCCATATAATGAGCGTCACCCACTGAGGACTACTAAATAAGCAGGACTCTTAAAACCAGAACTACCAGATCCATGTCCACTGAGCCACACTAAGTCTCAATCTACTTGTCCCATGAAATGTTATTAGACTGAATTACTAGCCCTGAATTTTTAGTGTTTCTACTACTGTATTAAAGTTTGGATATAATCACATAATTGTGCTGAATGCTTCCCTGTTACATTATGCCTGTTACAAAGGCATGAAGCACAAATAATTAAGGATGCTAGGAATATCCTTCATTTCCTGTGCTTCAAAGTTCGCAAATAGTCTGATGGGATGAGTCAGAAAACATAGTGTCACAATAAACAAGCTGTTGCACAGTTAAGCCAATTGTGCAACAGTGATTCAGACTGGCAAATGCTTCAGTGTGTGCAGCCAGAAATCTATGGTTTTGAATGGCCTGTCCTTTTGAAATGGGAATGATACATAATTAAGCTGGGCCTGTGTTTTTGAATAGGGAATGAGGAATAACGTGAAAGTCAAATCTGTGCTTCTTAAGGGGAATGTACAATTAAGCCCAGTCTGCTCATTTGAGTGGAAAGAAAATGAATAAATGAGCCAATTGCACATGTGATGCACAATAATGATACACAATAATGATGTATCATGTCTTTGTGAAAATTGCATAAGCATGTGTCAGACATACAATACCAATGGGAAGGCACAAATGTTTGAGAGAATACATGGAAGGTTTTACATACTTCTACAAAACGTTATTTCTCTCACTTTTGGCCTTATGAACTTACATATGACATAAGAGTTGTGATGATACTGTAGAGAAGTGACAGAAGGTTATAGAAAGTAATGCAAAGTGCCTCAGCAATTGAGCCCAATAGTTTTATTTTATTCCTGGTGAAGGTGGAGGTGAAAAACAAATCTGGATGTTTTCCATCATTGCTGCATAAATCACCAATCTACACTTAATTAAGAGGGCTGTTATACAGACCTGGTGAAGACTGTGTATTATAAATAGCTACCTCATTCTGCCCCCTCTAGGATGCACACCTTAATGTGGTGAGGGGGTTTGAGAGTGTTGAAGAAGCTGAGAGCAGTGCCGTCAGGAGTCTAGACCAAGAAGCTAGACTCCTAGCAGGGGCACCCAAGGCGGAATGGTTGAAGCTGAGACACCAGACTAAGATGCATCCAAACTCAGAGGAAGGCAATGGTAAACCACGTATGAATATCTCTTACCACAAAAACCCTATGAACAGAGTATCCAAAATGCAACACGAGATAGTGCTGGAAGATGAGACCCCCAGGTCAGAAGGCACTAAACAATGGCCCACAGACTGGAAGCGTTCAATATACGTCCCAATTCCAAAGAAAGGGGATCCCAGGGAATGCAGTAATTATCGAACTATTGCCTTAATATTCCATGCAAGTAAAGTAATGCTCAAAATTCTACAACAAAGGCTCTTACCATATATGGACCGAGAAATGCCAGATGTCCAAGCTGGATTTAGAAAGGGAAGAGGCACCAGAGATCATATGGCAAACATACTTTGGATAATGGAACGGAGCAAGGAATTTCGGAAGAAAATCACCCTGTGCTTCATAGATTACAGCAAAGCCTTTGACTGTGTAGATCATGAAAAACTATGGAATGCTTTAAAAGAAATGGGAGTGCCACAGCATCTGATTGTCCTGATGCACAACCTATACTCTGCACAAGAGAATACACAAGAGACAGAGTATGGAGAAACCGATTGGTTCCCCATCGGAAAGGGAGTGAGACAGCGATGTATTTTATCACCCTGTTTATTTACCATATGGAAAGCGGGACTGGACCAAGATGAAGGAGGTGTGAACATTGAAGGGAGAAGTTAAAGAGGAAAGCACAAAAGCAGGACTGCAGCTGAATGTCAAAAAGACTAAAGTAATGACAACAGAAGATTTATGTAATTTTAAAGTTGACAATGAGGACATTGAAGGATTCAGTACCTTGGCACAGTCATTAACCAAAATGGAGACAATAGTCAAGAAATCAGAATAAAGCTAGGACTGGGGAGGGCAGCTGTGAGAGAACTAGAAAAGGTTCTCAAATGCAAAGATGTATCACTCAACACTAAAGTCAGGATCAGTTCACACCATGGTATTCCCGATCTCTATGTATGGATGTGAAAGTTGGACAGTGAAAAAAGCGGATAAGAGAAAAAACCACTCATTTGAAATGTGGTGTTGGAGGAGAACTTTGCGCATACCATGGACTGCGAAAAAAACAAATAATTGGGTGTTAGAACAAATTAAACCAGAACTATCACTAGAAGCTAAAATGATGAAACTGAGGTTATCATACTTTGGACACATCATGAGAAGACATGATTCACTAGAAAAGATAATAATGCTGGGAAAAACAGAAGGGAGTAGAAAAAGAGGAAGGCCAAACAAGAGATGGATTGATTCCATAAAGGAAGCCACAGACCTGAACTTACAAGATTTGAACAGGGTGGTTCACGACAGATGCTATTGGAGGTCACTGATTCATGGGTCACCATAAGTCATAGTCAACTTGAAGGCACATAACAACAACAACATCCCCAGTTTGGCTGCAAATCTAGGAAACAATGATATTCTATGGGTTAAGAAGCACATAGTGAGATATTGTCAAGGAAACAAACTGCTTAGAGCAATAGTGTATTTTCTAGTAGCCCTAAAATTAGTTTCACCATCTGGGTCTTGGTTTACCTGCATGTACCTGCATGCAACCATCTTTCCTTTAAATGCAGGCACCTTGAATGCACAGTGCATGCATTCAGTTCCCTTTATTGCACACATCTAGACTTTGGGGATTTATAGAAAAGGCAACCATTCAAAACTGAATGTAATTGAACAGAACCCTTTAAACATCACTCAGCAGGGTTTGTAAATACTCACTTTATCTCAGGAGTGGGGAACCTGTGGCCCTCCAAATGCTGTTGAACTACACCTTCCATTATCCCCTGTTAGCTATGTTTGGCTGGGGCTGATGGGAACTGGAGTTCAGTAACATGTGGAAGGGCACAGGTTCTGCATCTTTACTTAGGTAAAAGTATTCCTTCCCTAATTATGAGACCTTCTGATAGCTTTTAAAATATGTTCTGTTTTTCATAAGGGCAAAGCATCTGAAACTGTCTTCTTTTGTTTTAAAATATCAGACACAAGTAATAGTCAGAAGTTTTTAAGATATGATCTCAAGGCTCAGGAACAACATGTACCACTGTTGTTCATATCTAGCAGTCCTCTTGTGTGCCTCAGAGAGACTGAGTGCACCCCGTGCATCATACTGGAAAGGTTAACAACAGAAGTATCAAAAAAATTAAAAGTGTATTATGCTTCACAGAGGAAGGTCTTGACCCATGCAGCATGATCGCAAGCCTGTTTTTTTCGGAAGGCCAACTGAGTTCACAGAGACTTTCTCTCAAATAAATGTTGCATAGGATTGCAACCTAATCAACATGGAGACCAGCAAAATCTGAAGCAGAAAATAAAAATGCTGTTAACAGAAGCATACTATCAAGGACATCTTTAGTTTACCAAGTTTGGTCCAAGGGAACTGAGTTCCCTGTAGTGCATTACTTGTTTTTACCATCTGGAACCACCTGCTTTCACATAGACATTTAACTTTGAAATTTTTCACGTATACATTTAGCTTCAAACTTGTGCACTGAAGTCTGGATTGTGGTGGTCCCACTTAGAGATCTGAGGGTGTGTGGCAACTGTTTTTCACCATTTGTTCACCATTTCACCATTTAGTCACCATGTCTGAAAATCATACTTGGCCCTCTTACATGGAATTTCCTCCATAGAAATGATATATTTTTAGAGGAGACAGTGGCACTGTACATAAGTGTAGACATTTTCCTGTTGGAAGTGGGGCAAGAGCAATTCCTGTTTTGTTCTTTTGTTTAAGCTCCAGAGGGAAGATAGGGGTCCTCCAGGCTTTGTTTACCTTTTACCTGTGATGCTCTGACTGACTTCCTTCTGTCACTAGACTGTGAAGCCTTTAGGGAAGCTTACTTGCCCCTCCTCCTTCCGCCCTTTCCATTCCTTTGTTCGCCGGCTGTCCAGGAGAGAGGAGACTCCCTTTGTCTCTCTCTCTCCGAGCATGGAGCTAACTCCCGCACTTGGGCGTTATGCCTCCAACTTAGCTAGTTAGTTAGAACTAGGTATGCCTTTTCTATCTACTACGTATTTCTATAAATAAAGTAGCTTTTCTTATTTTACTAAGTCTCAAGTCTCAATGATGCTGATGCAGGGTAAAAGCCTGCTTTCTTAGGCAAACGCATGCACACGCTGGCACACTCGCATTTCAACATCTGCTGTTACTCTCTGCTGCTGTGGTGCTGCTTTTAAACAAAATTAAGCAACACAACTACGCACAGCGCAACATTTCCTACATAAATGCTGCTCTTGTGATGAAAACACCAAGATTAAAAAATGCAGCCCTACCAGGTCAAAATATTACCAGCTGCCATTGTTTATCCCTGCTCAGCCTTCATCATTATCCACTGGCTTGCCTCTGGAGTGCCAGACACTGCCCCTAGCTCCATCAACTCACGTGTAGGAGTGTCCCTGTTTTCCTTTCTGCAACAATGGAGGAGATAGAGAAGGCAGAAGGCAACATACAGAATGGTTTGACTATGTCTTATATTTTAAACTTGCTGTTATTTATGGTGTCTCTTCACACAAAATGACAATATTAGGGCTATTTCTCAGGATTTATTAAGCTGTAGGTGAGTTTTGTTACGTGAGAGAACTACCTGCCTTCACAAGATCAAATGCTCCATTTGTTTAAAAAAATGGTAGCACAGCTGAAAGTTCAAGAAACAAAATTAAATGAGCTGTGAAGAGTATTGAAAATCCATCACAGCCATAATTAAAAGTTCCCAGTGTTCTCTCCCAGAGCTAAAGAGCAAAAGCCTTCTATGAATTGTTAAACTCAATTGCACCAATAAAGCATACTTCCTCTGAGAAAAGATTTGCAAAAACTAAAAGATTTATAGGATACCACATGCTACTTGGGATAAAGTGAAATGAATATGGCAAAACATTGCTTATGCCTTGGTCATATCCAGCTTGGACTACTGCAGTGTAGTCTTTATGGAGCTACCTTGAAGAGCATTCAGAAACTCCAGCTGGTACAAAATGCAGCAGCCTAAGTGGTCCCTAGTGTCTGCCTTTTAGAATATGTCACACCAGTTCCTTTCAGCCAATAGGCATTGTAGGCCCTGGTTTCTGCTTAGATCAGCTGCATTACAGAGTTCCCCATGGGGAACTTGGTATCGCAGCCAATCCCAGTTGGCCTGCTCTCACCGCAAACCAGCTAATTAGCAGTGACAGCAAGCCTCCCTTGCTAATGCACAATCAGAAACATGCTTTAAGGCTCCTGATTGTGCATTGGCAGCTGTGTCTCCACCTGCATTTTTCTTGACATCACATTATGACGTCAAGTGTGGAGCTGCTGGCAATAGTTTGGGGGAAACAGCCTTGTGGTCCAAATTGGAACCCTTGGTGGGCCTAATTAGGTCTAGGGGCTGGAGATTCCCCACCTCTGTGTTACTTATTAGAAAGGTGCCATCTCTGTTGACTTTTCAGCACCTACTCAAGACCTGCTTTTACCATCATGCCATTTATATGAAGATTCTTATCCCAGTCTACAGCTGTTTTGGATTTGAAATTGTTTTTATATATGAAACGGTTTTAATTGTTGTTACTGTTAATGTTTTTATTGTGAAATCGCTTCGAGGTGTTTCATAGGAAGTGATTCACAAACAGAAATAAACAAATAATACATCAACAAGCCAACAGTTTTCACAAGGATCAGTAGTTTAGTGCTGCTATACAAACTCATATTCCTTTTAAGCTTCCCAAGGTAGGCATCATGAAACACTGCCTGACATTTTGGGCAGGAATCCACAAACTGAGTCTGGGTTTGGTAACCAGCAACGATTATTTGTGTTAACTCCTCTCTTATTTTGAGTCTTCTGGCACACACAGGGAATCCATGGGAAAGAAGACATCTGATTGACACTGGAAGCCATTCAGTAGCTGCCATTTCCAAGTGCCTCACAGGCTGGAATGAGATGAGCAAATAATCATAGGAACATAAGAATAACCTGCTGGATCAGGCCAATGGCCCATCAAGTCCAGCATTCTGTTCCCACAGTAGCCAACCAGATGCTTATGGGAAGCCCACAAGCAGGACCTGAGTACAAGAGCACTCTCACCTCCTATGGTTTCCAGCAACTGTTATTTAGAACCATGCTGCCTCCAACTGTGGAGACAGAGCATAGTCTGCCCTTTTACTCCCCAACCATGTTTCAAAGGGCTCAGGGGAGGCAGAGGAGTTACTGTACAATCCTGAATGACATTATAGGGGCATAATAGAGTTTCTCTCTCTCTCTTTCCCTTCCACTCCCCATCAGGTCCTGGTCAAGCATGCCTCACTGAGACCTGCCATTACTTCCAGTGGAGGAGTTATCTGTGCATCACTTGTATAGATCCAGTAGCTCCACTCCAACCCAGGGCCCCAGTGCACAGGCTGTTCATGTTCTCAGCAGCTGACACACGTTAGGGAAGAGATTTTTGCCCATAGGTTTTTTTATGAAATCATTCCAAACTTTATTGCATAAGATAATATATATATCACCCAATGCCCATATTTCCATGCTCTTCACTGGTTCTAGTATTTATTTATTTATTATATTTTTATCCCACCCTTCACCGCAAGGAATCTTTTGGCAGGTCACATTTCAATAAAAAAGAAAACAAATGCACACATAAATATGCAAATATATACAATACAAATCAATTAATAAAACATTAAAACAAGAACTTTTTGCATTCACGTAATCTGCTCCCTATAATAAATCCTGTTGGCTTAGTATCTCAGCTTCTTTCCCTGGCATAGGCCAACTCCTTTCTCCATCAAAAACTTAGAGAAAAATGTAGGTCTTCAGCCACACCTCAGGAGAGGAACATTCCACTGCCAGGGTGCCACCACCAAGAACACCCTGCCCTCGTTCAGAGATGGAACAAGAAGAAAGGCCTCATTGGCAGACCTTAAACTTTTAGGTAAACCACTTAGATTTTAAGTAAACCAATTAGAGGTTTCAAGTAAGCAGTGTACAGATATTGTTAAATATAAATAAAGCCTAGGCAGGACGGTGCTGGGAGATGAGCTCCTTCATGTATCATTTTTCAAGAATTATATTTAATTTAAGCACTTATTTTGTAAATATTAAACTAGAAGTGGTGCATTGTTTTGCACTTAGAGTCAAGCAGTGGGGAAACCTCTCAAGCGCTCTACCGTGTGCAAAGTGTTCCATTTAATCTCTATTTATACTAGTCTGTGCATGCAAAGCCCAGGGCAGCCTCTGTACTCATAGAATTATAGGGCTAGAACATATCCAAAGAACATCAGGAACAATCTTCTGCCATTAACCAGAATCTTTCATTCTGCATCTCCTAGGAGTCTCCTTTCCTTGTATTTTCTCTGGCCATATTATACCTTGTTATGTTACGGTTACATTATCTGTTGCACCCACACTTTCAAGACACATGGAATTATAAATGAGTTATGTGTGCAAATGTATTAATGCAACAGATAACGATTTCAGTGGAACTTGGGTATACTTTCTCTAGATGGTACCCAACATCTGTCACCTACTGTCCCTCCATTCCCCTTCTTTTCCCCCCCTCTGCAATGCTGCCCAAATATCTCAAATTGTATATAAACAAGATTTCTGACATGTTTAAAAGATACGGTAAACATGGATACAGTGGGTCTACAGGGCTAACAATTTAGCTCTACCACCAAAGTTGTGTTGTTCCTTCAAGCCTCTCAACTGATAAGGTGAACCTTTGCAACAGGGAATCTTTTGTCTTTGTGGAGGCTCCCCACACAAGTAAGAACCCTGGAAGGTACAGCTTTGCTGTATCTATGTTGCTTCTAATGCTGCACAATGCCTGAATAGGGCTCTTGTGCTCTTAGATACCTTATTTATTATAGAGTCCTATTGATTGTAACCACTCACATAGCACAGTCACAGGAGACAGGTAGATATCCAGATGGCTTTGCAACTTCTATGCAACGTTTCAGTGCTAAATTATTTTCATTCGTTTTATTTTACAAACTTGAGAAATAAACAAAAATGTGTGTGTATGCGTGTGCACACGCTATGTATGTGTTTTTTTTTCCAGCTTTGGCTTCATGCTGTTCTGTTGCCTTCCCTGAGGAAACTTTGAGACATTGCTGAGTTGTTGTCTTACAGTTTTTCTTACCGTTAATTAATTAACACAATGTCACTCCTGTTGCTTTTTAATGCCTTAGACAGTCTGTGACATTTGTGTTAACCTTTTCCACCCAAAGGTGACAGTGCTGAGTTGGTGGGCTTCATTTCTTGTCTAATGCTTTTTCATTCTGGATGTTTTCACAGCTGGGGGACTCAGGGTGACTTTACCACGACACACGCCCTTCCAGCAGTGAAGGTGAAGCTTTTCACCGAGAGCACCGGTGTGCTGGCTTTAGAAGACAAAGAACTCGGTCGGGTAAGGACAGTGATGCTTCTTCAGCTTTACAGGCAGAGGAAAACGTTCCTGGCACCCATCAGCAGCAGCAGTTTTATAAATCCAAGTCACAAGAGAACACAGACTTTCTATCCTGCAGTGATGCAAGTTAGAACATTTCATCTCCGGTGCAGCTTTTAAGAACTGCAGCCTACTGAACATCCCCAAACAAGGAAGTAATATTGGCAGCTACTGGAAAAGCACACACACCTGAAAACAAATGCACATTTGCAGAACAAGAAAGAGAAGAGATTGTCCTAAAACAGAAAGGCAAGCTTTCTAGCTAGGAAAGGAAGCTGTATTTGTGAGGCAGACACAGGATGCAGCCCCCCATTAGCCATGGGAATAAAAAGATCCAGTTACAATTTATGGGTGAAAACAGGCCACAACTTTATTAGATTACAGGAAGTAAGGGGGCTTGATATGGCAGTAGGGTGAAGATCCACTTTTATCCCAACAGCCCTTGCTGTGGGAATGTTTGTGTCCCCCCCCCGCAGTTAGCCACTTGGGGTACCACCCTTTGGTGTTGGCCAGCGTTAGACCCCAGTGGTGGTGCCAATACCCCTGAGATCCTGCTGGGCAAACAGTCGGAGTGAGGGCATGCTGGATGAGGCTCGGCCCTTCCTGAGCTGGGGCTTGGCCCACACTTATTTATTTATTTATTTATTACATTTCTACCCCACCTTTCTTTTCATGATTGAAACCCAAGGCGACTTACATATGGGTTCCAAGCGGTCTTCCATCCAGGCACTGACCACACCTGACCCTGCTTAGCTTCAGCAAGGTGCTGGCTTTATGTCCCTTCAGACCATGAAAATACAAATGGACTGCCTTCAAGTCGATCCCGACTTATGGCGACCCTGTGAATAGGGATTTCATGGTAAGCGGTATTCAGAGGGGGTTTACCACTGCCTCCCTCTGAGGCTAGTCCTCCCCAGCTGGCTAGGGCCTGCTCAGCTTGCCACAGCTGCACAAGCCAGCCCCTTCCTTGTCTGCAACTGCCAGCTGGGGAGCAACTGGGCTCCTTGGGACTATGCAGCTTGCCCATGGCTGCACAGGTGGCAGGGCACGTAACCCCTGCGCCACTCACTGTGGGGGTGATCTTTAGCTGGCCCTTGACACCCAGGAGACACGAGCGGGGATTTGAACTCACAGACTCTGGACTGCCATTACTGACAGGATAATAATATTGAAAACAATACTGATAAAGAACATATAGTACCCATCAGGGAGACACAGCAATAAATACACAGCAGATGATAGAACGGTATACAAGAACTAACAGGCACAGTATACAAAAATCTGGTAACAGAGGCTCAACAGTTGTGACGACAGCACTGTAGTTAATTTGACATTTAAATAGGGCTACTATTCAGGGGGGGAGGAAGAGAACTGGGAAAGATGAACTAGAGGGATGAGAAACCTGTGCCTCTCCAGAAATTGTTGAACTCCAACTCCCATCACCCTCAGTCACTAGAGTCCATTGTCATGGATGATGGGAGCTGAAATCCAACTGTATCTTGAGGCCACCCTGGTTTTAAAAAAACAACAAAGAAAGTGAAGATGAGGAGGAAAGCGTGCAGTTGTCCTAACCTCATCTTACTGTTTTCTCTATGGCTATCTGACTCCCCTCTCCAGTATCACACCTACATTACTCATCTCCACCTCCTCTGCCCTCTGCGGGAAGTGCCAGACTAACTAAGGGCCTTCCTAGCATATTAGCATAAAGAATGCAGAAAATATCCAAGCAGAGACTGTGAAAAATAACCAAGCAGAGGCTGGTACCTCTTTCCTTCAAGACAGTTCCTTCTTCATGCTAGCAGTTTTAAAATAGTAATACCTCATTGTGTAACTGTATAATCCATTAATGCAACTGCCTGCATTTTTTGGACTCAGAGAGGAGGCTGTGGATTCTCCTTGGGGGCATGGCTATTGGGGAGGTCACCTGATGAGCTCCTGAACTTCAAAATTTACCAACCAAACCCCCTCCCCCTGCCCAAATATGACGTGCGTATTATGAAACTTTACTAATAACCCTCCTCTTTCAACAAGCCTTTTAAGAAGAGATTTTATCCATGTATGCATCTGTTGGAATCTTTTTATGATGTTTTTAAAGATTTTTAAAAGTTTTCATTTTTTTTGTTTTTAAACATGTTTTTAAGATTTTTTTAAAAAAATTTTGTTTTTAAGATGTTTTATAGATGTTTTTAGTGCTTTATTGCATGTTTCCACCCTAGGCTTCTTCTGGGAGGAAGGGTGGAATATAAATTTAACAACAACATTCCCTGCTCCTCTGATCATGTCCAGAGCATCTTTCTCTCCATAATAATACAGCAATAATAATGTAGCTATAATAATATTCCCTGTTCCACCAAGCATGTCCAGAGCGTCTTCCTCTCCCCACTAGCACACCCCAGTCTCTGCCCAAACCAGTGAGGGTGTTAAGAGAACGGCGTAGGGAGCGAGGGGGAAAAGACTCGGTTCCCAGGCAAGCTTTGAGCCGGTCTCTCTGCTGCCCCAGCTGCTTGCGCGTGGGGCTCCCGCACACTCCCTCGCCTTGCCTGCCTTTCCTCACTCACCATAGCTGGGACATATCTCCACTAGACCCTTTATGGGGGTCCCCCTTACGTTCGATCCACCAAATGCCATTTCTGTCTTGTTGTGACAGAAGCAATGTGCACCTAACAACTGAAGAAGCAATCACTGAAAGAGAGGCAAAAAACTGAGTCCCTGTTTGACTGGGAGAAAAATTCCTATCTGGCCCTGTCAACCAGCAACCCTTTTAAGAAAAGCTCAGTGAAGTACTAAAACCGAGGGATGGAGGGTAGAGAAGCAAATGCACAAGGCCTTTAGAAGCCTAGGTCTGGCCCAGCCCCTTCCACAAGCTCTCACAGGATCGCCCAGGGCTACAGGGTGAGAGCTGATACATGGGCTAATCCCCCATCTGTTGCTGCATGGAGCCACACACTGCCCCACAATGGTGCTAGGATTTCCATAAGCATTACAATCACTAAAGGGCTTCGAAGAACAGAACTGTGGAAAATTATGTCACAATTGCCAGGGGATTATGCCAAACTCCTCTTGCCCCCATTTTGTGCCTTGCTCTCCCCTGAACCACTGTTTTGTTACTGATGGGCCTCAGTATTTTTCAGTCCTCTCAAGTGGACCTTGGGGGTTGAAAGTTTGAGAACCCTTGACGTAACAGATTATTATTACGTGTGGTAGTAGAATTTATAGCATACATCTGTCATCACACTTAGAGACAAAGGTTCAATGAAGTACACTTTTTTAACATTGCAAAAGGAATTTAGAACACAGCAATTGGAAATTATATAATTTCAAGCACTGTTCTCATTACTTCAGGTACACTGGTAAGATAAAGACTCTTCTGTAAAATCACTGATCATTTATTTTTTATTGGTCAAACAGATATTTTAATTCAGGCAAGTGTGAATTCAATTGCAATGAAAAGAAGAAGGTTATGATGAAAAATCAAGAGAGATCTGCCCCATGAGTCAATGCAGGCCTCTCCCAGGTGTTTCTTTTAGAGTAGAAATTACCTCATCTGCAGACTATTACAATTTACCTCAGCTTCAGGTAGCTTGTGTGATAGACAGACAGTAAAATGCAGATTGTCCTGGAGAATACTTCACCTTAACAGCCTGGGATACAAGAATCTGCTATCGTTCAGCTGGATGATAATCAGTAAATAATTCAGCATACTAAATTTGGCAACAGAGCCCCCTGCTGAATTAACTGCAGCCTGTCCCTTTCTCCCCCTAGCTGCTCAGGTTCATAATACCAATTCTTTTTGTGATTCAGCTTGTTCCCTGGTGCTATCAGCTACACACAGAGTGCTTCTGAACGTTCCTTCTCTGTTGCTTTATGACACTTCAGTTAGTCATCATTGATTTTTCTCTCTCTCTCTACAGAGTCTGCAGCTGCACAAATTTGTCTTGGTGGCAGACATAATTGCCAATGAATCCTCTGTCTGCCTCTACTGTCTCCCCACTCAACCCCCCCCTCCGCTACTCTTCACTTCTTTTAGAATTTGGATGTAAGAACCATCCATGACTTTAAATATGAGGTCCTTTTAAGGTGGAGTGACAGATGCCTTTCCTATTAAGGTGGCTACTTCCCCTCAACTATGGGTGGAGCCTCTATGTCATGCTAGACCTATGCTAGAGTGAAGGGATCTCCATTTTCTTTCCAGTGCACATGGAATAGAATCCTGTTGCATGTCTCTCTTCACAGCAACTTTGAATGATGAATTCCTCTGGAGAGACATTAGCTGTTTATTTTAACACTGTTACATCTCAAAAGTTGGATTCTCCAAGATGCATATGTGAGAGATATCTAAACCTGCAGTACTCATGTGCTGTATTGCAAAGCTTGGAAGATAACTTTTAAAAAGGAATAAATTACTGTTATATGGCCGCAAAACAAAATAAATTACCATTACAATTGTTCTGAAAGGAGTTGATTAATTTATTGTAATCACTACGATTACAGTTAAGTTACTTAAAAAAAAAAACTATAGTGCCTACAAGATGCCGGCCTTGGCTGCTGCACACCTAAGTAGCCTAAAACAACATTAAAAACAAACAGAGAGAGAGAGAGAGAGAGGTAGTAGAATAATTATTTTTATCCATAAAATAGCAGCGGTGGTCTCTCTGCTGGTAAGGGAGGGGAGAGGGAAGGAGGCAGAGGCCACCGCTCAGATTTTTGCACGTCAAACCAAGTGCAACTCCACACACACACTCAGCCAGCAAGTGTCATCTCTGTCACTCAACCACCTCCTGGACCCTGCCGTGCCACTAACTAAGGCACACCCACTCAAGCAAACATTTTCCCCTGGGGTGCAAAACAGTTAATACACTGCAAATGCAGCAAAGTAGCCAGGGAGGGCGGTGAAGGCTGCTTCGCGCGCCACGTGCAAATGTAGTATACATACACACATCATCGTCATCTCTCACCTCCACAGTTCTTTATCTGCTGCTGCCTCCTCCTCCTCCTTCATCCACATCATTACCCTCCAACTCCTGGTAGGCCACTGGAAGAACAAGATGTTGGACTAGATGGACTATTGGCCTGATCCAACGTGCTTTTCTTATGTTCTTATAGAGAAACCTGTACAATTTTATTAGAGTACTTATATTAATTGTACATTCACATAATCAGAGGCACTAAATACCCACAGGATTCTATGATATACATTTTGCCAACATGGGTAAATAAGAGTCATGGACTTTATTTGTGGCTACTTTTGCTGAATAGACAATTTCAATAAATGGTTTCATGTTTCATATTTGGAAAGGGGTTTGCACATTGTGCTAAAGGAAGAAGATAAACTAAAGCATCCTCCCCCCCCCCCAAAAAAAAATCCTGACCAAGAAACTATCTCAGTTGTGTAATTTTCATTTGTTCAGCAGGAACTGCAGAGATTTCACTGCTTGGTTTTTTAAAATCCCAGTCATGCATGCCAATACGGATGAATATACTCCAGGCACATAGTAATTTTCATTGGGGCACAGTCCCACCCACCAGGGGAGATTAAATCATGTAACAAAGTAAGTCTGCTGAAGCCAGAAGACTCAGAGGAAGCTTTCAGCAATTTTGAGTTGCATTATTTAAACAAAAAATAGGTCTATTGCTGTAATCAGTGCTTGAGATGTTTTAATCCCATTACAGAAATAAAAAGGTATAGTCTGTTGAATCAGCAGCAGAGCTAAAGATCAATTGAATATTAGGAAGATGAAGTTGCATGTCACTATTGGGCTAGTCAGAAAAAAGATAGAAATCATCAGAGTAAATGAGAGTACATGCCCTTAAAGGTTAATGCATTAGGAGGAGATTAATCTTGGTGCAGAATAAGAACCTTGATAATGAGAATTGCAAAACAGAGGAGCTATGGTTCAGATGTAAAAATGGTAAGAACATGCCTTTACTTTTCAGGACCCCAACAGTAAAACAAATATATATACAAATTATATACATAAATAAGATACAGAATAAACCCTTGGTGGAATTTAAGTTCCCTGGTATACTTTTAATTATATCAGAGCACACACATCTGAAATCATTTCCATGACCTTCCATAACTATAATATTATGATATAATTTCCTTAATATTTTTTCCTTTTCAGATATTGTAAACTCCTTCCATTAGCTTAAAGTGTAGTTTAAAGTCTAGCTGTATTTTATCCAATAAAATGAACCTCTCTCCCTACATATGAACTTAATTGGTTTTCATGTTTTTATGCTGCAGTAACCTACAGCTGCAAGTATATATTTACATACAAGTGGTCATAATATCTGTTGTTTTTTTATGCTTTTCTTGGCATATTTAATGTTTTTTTAAACATAACAATTTAACATTTATTCTTATCGCAAATTAATAGTGTTCAATCTTCTTCCTAATGACCCACTCGTATTTAACTGAAATATATTATACAGCCACAAGAGTGGCTGTATACTATAGTCAGCATGGATTTTTCACATTCCGCATTGACTAATTGAAAATACCCCCATGTCATTCTGATGCTTCCCATAAGCTCATTTCAAAACAAAATCTTACAAAACTTACAGTCCTGAACTAAGAAACGCTTGCTTATCAACCCTCTAAATTTTCATGATGATACACAAAACAGTCAAGAGAGAATCGAGAGCTCAAAGTGTAAAAACAGAAAAACCAGACCCCTTTTGGACTTTTTTCTGTCAGAGCTCTCATAATCTGTTGAAATTAATTAAAAATCAGCCATGTTCACAGAGTACCTGTAATCCTATTACTGACCTTGCCCCATACTCTGACCTTCATCTTCTGCATTTTAAAAGTTAAAAAATGCCTGCCTGATTTTTAATTAATTTAAGAAATTTAGGTTGAACTCAATCATAATGTCAGGCATGCTCAGTAAGAACCAACTATCAGTGTTCTAAATGCCAGGCTCACAGCTGCTGGGCTTGCCTAATCAGGGGGCCACACACACACCAGACCTTTATTTCACTTTAGACAGTCATGGCTTCCCCCAAAGAATCCTGGGAACTGTAATTTGTGAAGGGTGCTGAGAAGACTCCTATTCCCTTGACAGAACCCCAGTAGCCAGAGTGGTTTAACAGTCAGCCACTCTGACTGAAGCGTAGGGGAACAGGGGGTCTCCTAGCAACTCCCAGCACCCTTCACTAGCTACACTTCCCAGGATTCTTTAGGAGAAGCCATGACTATCTAAAGGAAAATAAAGGTCTGGTGTGGATGTGGCCAGGGACAGCTTTGGTTTAAATTTGGGTGGGAGGCTACATGTACCTGCTGTAGAATAAAAAGATGGGGGAAACCCTGAAAAAGAATGATACTGTTCACAATGTTTTCCTTTTGGAAAGGAAAATGGCTTCCCCTCTGCCCAGTGCCCACCCACCCAATCTCCTCCCTCCCCCTTCTTCCTGCCCTCCTCCTCACCTCCTGCACTTCCCCCAGGTCAGTTTCACCTATCCTAAGCATGATTGCACAGGAGTAAATCCCACTGAACTCAAAAATTATTCAGATGATCAAACCTGCCCTCCCCTCCTCCCTCCTGTCCCCTCCCTCTTCACCTTCCCTCCCCCTTTCTTCAACCCTCCCTTCCCCTCTCCATCCCCTCCTTCCCCCTCCTCCTCCTTCACCTCCCCTCCCCTCAGCCCTTCCCCTCTTCCTCCCCCATGGTCAGTTTTACCTATCCTAGGACTACTACCTGGGAGACCAGGGTTCAAATCCTCACACAGCCATGAAGCTCACTGGGTGACCTTGGGCCAGTCACTGCCTCTCAGCCTCAGAGGAAGGCAATGCTAAACCACCTCTGAATACCACTTACCATGAAAACCCTATTCATAGGGTCACCATAAGTCAGAATCGACTAGAAGGCAGTCCATTTCATTTTCAAGCATGATTGCACAGGAGTAAATCCCATTGGACTCAATAAGCATGCAAATGATCAAACCTGCCCTCACCTCCTCCTCCCTCCCATCACCTCCCTTTTCCCCCTTCCCTCACTTCTCCTCCCTCCCCTTCCAGTCCTCTCCTTCCACTTCCCACTCCTTCGGCTCCCCTCTCCCCCCTTCTTCCTTCCTCTACTCTCCCCTCCTCCTCTTCCCCCATGATCAGTTTTACCTATCCTAGCCATGATTGCACAGGAGTAAATCCCATTGAACTCAATAAGCATGCATATGATCAGACCTGCCTTTCCCCTCCTTCCCGTCTCTTCCCCCTTCCTCCTCCCTTCTTCCTCCCCTCTTCCTTCTTCCTCCTCCCCTGCCCGCTCCAGGTCTCCCTCCCTCCAGTTTTACCTATCCTAAGCATGATTCCACGGGAGTAAATCCCACTGAACTCAAGAAATATGCAAATGATCAAACCTGCCCTCCTCCTCCCCCTCCTGCCTGGTCCCCTCACCTCCCCATCCCCTGTGGTCAGCTTCACCTATCCTAAGCATGAGTGCAGGGGAGTAAATCCCACTGAACTCAATAAGTATGATCAGACGCACATGTTACCAAATTCTTCCAAGCTACACAGGAAGTGGATTGAACTGTGAAAGACCAACCCAAATTGTGTTTGCATTTTGACCAATTTGTAGGGCTGTACAATATCTCAGAGAGGAGTTCAGGTCTCCTGCTCCCCTGGTGCATTCGCTATAGCTGCCCAATTTCCCTGCTTTTTAAAGTTTGATAGAAATACCTGTGGGCTATACGCTTGTTCTTAAACTGCAAGGTTTTTTGCATATTAGTGACTATAAAATCATGCTTGGTATGGAGAATGTGGACAGCAAAGTTTTTCTCCCTCTCTCATAATAATAGTACCTGAATTCATGCAATGGAACTGAGTGGTGGGAGGTTCAGGGCAGATAAACAGAAAGTACTTCACACAGTGCATCGTTAAACTATGGAATCTGCAGTTGGTAAGCCTGCCCAGAGAGAACACCGTAGACTAAAGGAGCATCTGGAAGAGGACCTTCATATTAAAGAACTCTGGTGTGTACATATGGAAGGAGACAATCTTTAGATCAGGGTTAGGGAATCATTTTCAACCCGAGGGCCACATTACCTCAAGGGCAACCTTCTGGGCACTTGATAGAGGCATGACATGGGTGGTGCCAAACACAAAACTGCATGAGCAATGATATGGTTCTCATAGTTGTGCAATAGGCTACATTTACAGCCGCACAACGGCCAGAGTTTCACACATCGCCCCTCCCATACACATGCATCTCTCCTCCATCCAGGCAAGCAAGAGGCATTATCACAGCTCAAGGACACAGTCCACCCAGGCAAAAGTGTTTGAGGAGAAGCTGCCCTGGGAAGAACAGGTGTGGCATGGCCTAGGCATAGGGAAAGTGTCTTGGGAACAGGGGATATACCCTGGAGAGAGGCCCAAGAGCCAGACAGAGAGACCTGGATGGCTCTGTTCCACAGCCGTGCTTTAGATACTGAGGTACAATGCCGCTTAATGCTTCATAGGCTGAAACCACACTTGGAACTGAGCCCAGAAGCCTTACAAAAGCAAACATCAAATTACTTTATATCACTGCACTCTCATCCTTTCTAAACCTCACCATACCCAAAATTTATTGTCTTTATCTCCTTAAGGTTGTTCTTCATCCTACACCGAATAGCCCAAAGCAATCAGAGTGGCACAAAATGGTTGTCTCCAAAAACTGCCCTGATCAGGATCTGAAAATTAAACTTGCTGTCCGAATGGATAAACCTCAAAACATGAAGCATTCTGGGTAAGTAGTCTAGCATATATCACTTTTTCTCCTGGTATTACACTTGCAAAGCAAGTGTGGCTTTGCCTTCTCCTCCCTGGGTATTTACATAAGGTTAAAAGATGAATCAGTGGCTCTCGACTTTTTGTGTTAAAGATAATTGCCATGTTTAATCATCATCATCATCATCTTTTTAATAGTTTAAAATAAATGACCCATGTAAACCACTATAATATTCTAGTTCGAATACTAAACCTATGCAGAATTTATCAGAATATTTTTCTATGTCAGAAAGGAACAGAGAAATTGCACTATTTGTTTTCTACAGATTATTGTGATATCTCCTTCCTGTGCAATGAGAAAATTCATATATATCAATTATCATTACTTACATAGAGATGTAAATCTATGTTTTGCAAATGTACCATTTTATAGAAATTCTCTGGATGTCTGTAAGAGGAGGGTACAAATAGGATTAAAATGAGTTAATTCAGTAGCAAGTAATTACTTTTTATAGTGCTATATGGATGTAAGGTATTCCACAATCCTCGTTCACTAGGAAGTATTTCATCTTTGTATGTCATTTTTCTTCATTGCAAACTTGTGAAGTAGGACCAGTAGAAAGTGACTTGTTGAAATCTACTAGGCAAAGTAGAAATTTGAACTTCTTTCTAGTTACAACATCCTCTGGATTAAATTATCTCCTATAGGAAGATCTTCTACTTAATATCTATGCAAACCAGCCCAAATTGCACATAACTTCCAGAGCCTATTCTATAGCAAAAACAATTAACACAGGCCAACATTGTGACATGTATGACATTTGGTTCTTATCCAAAGTCTAGTGACCAACCCTGTTAGACTAAGCATGCCGTTTATTTTTTCTTCCTCCAGTGTCTTGTTTAGAAATATTTCTGGGCATACCTGGAATATGTAGCTAACCAATCTGAGATTTAAATCATTGCCTGTAGATAGTCATTCAGCAGTGATATTTCATTTCTCTAGAAGCTTAAGAGTGTAACTCTGCTGATTAGCTTTGGCTTTTTGTCACATTTCTTTTTGACTCACAATTGATTCTGAAGTCTTCAGTACATTTAAATGATTAAACCATCTGCCCTGTTCTTGCAAACTGGATGCTCCAGACCTCTATGAAAGCAATTACAATTTCCTCCTAAATTCATAGAACTTTTGATCAATCCATAAATAATGTATCCTAGAAAGTGTCTGCTAAATTATGCATAATTGTACAGCATGTAGGCTAAATGCCTGTCAGTTTTATCTGTATAGATTTGGGCTTGACTGAAATGTGATGCCAGGTGGTCAAGAAGAATTTCCCTGGGCTGCATGGGCTCAGCATCTCATTTAAACCAAGTCCTCAGCTGATATTTGTAAAATGTTGGTACTTCAGGTTCCACCAAAACTAACAAATGCACAGAGAAGCACAGGGACCTGGTTTGAGCAAGATGCACAGGTGAGTCCTTCCTGCATCACATTGAAATCAGGCTTTAGGATCAAAATTAAAAGCTTGGTGCTGTGAGGGCTGCTTCACACTTTCCCATTTTCCCTAAGAGAATTAATGCTAGGGAAAGGGAAATGTGCCTTTAAAGCAATATGTGAAGTTCAGCACAAAAAAAATCATACTGCAAGAATCACACACAAAAAAGAAGCAGAACCTGAGATGTAACCCCCAAAATCACCAATGCATGAAAAAGGTTGTATCTACACTGAATAACAGGATTAACAATCAATTAACAAAATGTCACTTGCAAAATGGTTTCAGTTGACTCAATTTATCAAATAACAAACAATATTTATATATAAATATTATAACAAATATTTGTTCTCTCCATTTTGTTCATCCAGAGACAGATACCAATGCTACAGAACTTTTATTTATTTTTTAAAAATATTTATTTAAATATTTTAAACCCATACTGTTACACCAGAATTAAGGTTCGTTCCCGCTGGTTGAGGTCCAATATCAAACAACGGAGACTCAGAATTGCCAACCAAGGCCTTTTATTAACTATACGTTTGCAAAGCGGAGAGCTCACAGTAGACTTGTGTCATTCTGTGAGGTCTAAAGCATTCATGGTTTTTACAGGCAGTTATACACTCTGAGTTTCAAGCAGTTGGCAATACATGGACATTCCAAAGGTGGGAGTTAGTCATGCTCTGTGCTTTTACACTGTGCACAAGGCTACAAGATAAGCAAACTGTATCCTCTGAATCATTCATTGTATTATCCTCAGTTTTGCTGACTTCTAGCAAATGGTCAATGACCTAATGTTGCCAACTTACCAAAGGTCATTGTCATCCTTCTACATATATTGTCAGCATTTCTATAGGTACAGGAAACTTTTAATTCAAACTTCAATGTAACAATACTTCCATGGAAAAATAACAAGGCAGTGTACAACATGAAAATGCAATACTAAAATAATGACATCAATTAAACTTTAATAGCATATCAATAAAACTGGCTGGTGAAAACAAAAACCTTCAAGTTCCAAAGAAGCAGTACAGTTTTCAAAAGACACCAAAAAGAAAGCAGGGAGAAGTCCTGCCAGACTTCTATTGGCAAGGAGTTCCACAGGACAGGGCCTGACACACTAAAGTCTCGGTCCCTGGTGAAGAATGACAGAGGCTCAGGTGCAAGAGGGACTACCAAATGTGCCTTATCAGAAAATCTCAGTAACTGAGTGGAGCATAAGGAATCATACAGTCCTTAAAGTACTTTGGATCCAAGTTGTTTAGGGCTTTGTGGATTAACACAAGAACTTTGAACCTGACCTGGTAGCAAAACTTTAGGCACCAGCTGAAAACTCCTTTCTCTTTCTGTGGGCATATGGATGCATTGACATGCTGGCCTGATTAATATTTTGCAATTTATTTATTTATTTATTTATTAAACTTATTATTCGCTTTTCTTCACAAAAATGAACCCAAAGCGATGTATGTATGTACTGCCTTCAAGTCGATTCCGACATATGGCGACCCTATGAATAGGGTTTTCATGAGGCTGAGAGGCAGTGACTGGCCCAAGGTCACCCAGTGAGCTTCATGGCTATGTGGGGATTCGAACCCTGTTCTCCCAGGTTGTAGTCCAACACCTTAACTACTACGCCACACTGGCTCTCGAACCCAAAGCAACATACAATAAAAAAAGATTAAAACCGATATAAAACTAACACAACCAAAAAATTCAAAAACACAATACATGGATAAGAGGGTGGAACAACCCACCACCTAAAATGTCACTGGCTACAATGTCTGAAACCTTCCAAAAATTAAGAACTGAATGCCTGGGAGAAGAGGAAACTTTTGCTTGATGCCTAAGGATAGATAATGATGGCGCCAAGCATGCCTCCCTGGGGCAAGCATTCCATATGTGGGGGGCCACCACTGAGAAGGCCCTTTCTCTGCACCTTCCTTGGAGGGGGCACACAAAGAAGGCCCTCAGATACTGAATGCAGGGTCCAGATTAGTTCAGATTTTTAGTGTTTTATTCAATTGCATTGTATAATGAATTTTTATTTATTGTCTTATCTGTTTTGATATTGTAAACTGCCCTGGGGTTGTGTGGCAAAGGGCGGGATATATGTTTTTTGAAATATATATATATTTAATACAGCGTTAGAATTGTATTATGAAATATATGTTTTTTAATATGTATACATTCAGTCAGTTTTAAGCATTGGTTTTTATGCCATGAGTACACATCAAATAATACAATCTGTGACTGCCTGTTCTTTCTACTCATAGCATGACAAGCAGTTGCACCCCACCAATTAGTGCTCACATTGCCAGGGGATGGGTAAAGGAGAATGTTTAGAAGACTATGCGGAGCATGATTTAGCTAAAAATGGGGCAGTTACAGAGTAGATTTTATTAAGGGCCTACCTATATTTTCCCTGTAATGTGGAATTTTACAGTAAATTTTCCATAGGAGGTGGGCCATCACTACGGGTAATAGTTCCACCTATCGTGCGAAGGCAAGAATATTTTTGAAGTCAAGACTAGGGGCGTCAGGCCCCTCCCACTCTCCAGTTCATTCTTGCCTTCGTACGAACAAGTTCTCAGATAGCGTAGCTTAGCTAAGTTTCTTGTGTCTACTAGTGTGTCTGTCTGACAGTGTGTGGAGGTTGTTATCTGTAATTCCACTTCTCCCTCCCCTCTGTCTTGTCTTTAATTCGTTGTGTCTCCTGGAGAATTGTTGGGGGGGATCTTCCCTTACCCGGTCCGTTTTCCCCAGTTTTTTGAGCTTTTCAGCTCAGCAGAGACCGCGGCTGCGGTTCTCTAGCCTTTCAGGCGGGAGCTTGCAGCTGCAGCTCCCGATTTGGCCCGCTGTTTCCCTCGCTTAGGAGCCGGCTCTCGCGGCCTCCTTTTTTCCCCCTCCAGGAGCTTGTGGCTGCGGCGGCTTCATCGCTCGGTGCCGTTTTTTGCCTCCGTCTCCCGACCCTTCAATTTTCCCAGTTTTTTGAGCCTTTCAGCTCAGCAGAGACCGCGGCTGCGGTTCTCTACGCTTGTCTCTCCCGTAGCGTTTTTTCCTGTCTCAAGCCGCGCTCTGTGGAGTTCTTGGAGAGACCGCGGCTGCGGTTCTCTCCCAGGCGGGAGCTTGAGGCTGCGGCTCCCTGCCTCTTTTCCAGCCTCCTAATTTCAGCCTGCCAGGGTCCTACCTCTCCGGAGCCTGTTGATTCGGCTCTCTCAGGCTTCTCTCGGCAGTCTCTTCCTTGGGGTTATTTAGAGCCGTGAGTGCGGCTATCGGCCCCACGGCTCCTCCTGTGAGACTGTGCTGGGCAGCCCTTCCCCCAGTTCATTTCCAGACGGCCGCCATTGCTTCTTCTCCCTCCGCCATTTTTGGATCATTTTTTCCCGCTCTTTTTTCCGGGCGCCATTTTTGTTTGGATTCAAATTTCCTGCCTTTTTTGTTACCACTTATTTACCAATGGATACCTTCCCTGCAAGCTATCTGTATGTGTGTTGTATGTGGGCTGTAGACAGACTTACAAAGGGCTTACTTACACACAAATTTACTGTGATTGTACCTCAAGTCTGGAGCTTTAATTCAGTGGCTGACTCACACAAATCTAATGCGACTGTATCAGCAAGGCTGGAGCTTTAATTTCTGTGGCTGACTCACACAACTTTACTGTGACTGTATTATCAGGGCTGGAGCTTTAATTTCAGTGGCTGCCTTATATTAAATCCAAATTATATTCTGTACATCCTGCCCCCTCTGTGGCCGTGTACCACGCCTAAATCCAGCCTACAGCACTAATCTGAACTATATTTTGTACATCCTGCCCCCTCTGTGGCCGTGTACCAAGCCTAAAATACGGCCTATATTATACAGCCTATATTATTCTAACGCTGATACCACAGTGCATCCTGCCCCCTCTGTGGCCGTGCACTTAGCCATCTGCCAGTGTATCCTACCCCCTCTGTGGTCGTACACTGTGCCAGTTCGGGTCTTTACATCCTGCCCCCTCTGTGGCCGTGTACTGTACCCAAGTTAATATAAGATGGCAGAACAGCCAGGCATGTCGCAATCAGCCAATATGATGCCAGATCAGCCAGGCATGTCACAAACAGCCCAGCCGCAACACTCTAAGGTGACTAAGCCTAAGCATGTTAAAGCAATGGCTAAGACAAAACATCTTTCAAGCCATAGCAAACCAAAGTGGCCACGCTATGCCTCTGTGCCAACCCCCACCACTACCACAGCAACTCAGGCACACATAAGCAATATACTTCATTCCCCTGCTGCTTCCTCTGACGAGGAAGATTTTGCTGGCTTCCCCACTCAGCCTTTGCCTAACCAGCCTCCCTCCGTTTTACCGTCCCAAACATCTGCTCCAATAGCCACTCAGGCACAAACATCTGCCACAACTGGGCTGCTGCCGTCCCCTGATTTCCTCTCCCAACTTCAAGCCATGCTGGCTTTTTTCACCCAAATGCAGTCACCACCACAAGTTCCTGCCATACCCCAACTCAACATGGACCAACGTGCGTGTCATGAAGCTCATCCTTCCTGTTCACCTAACCCCTTTGATGTAGCCAGAGGCAGTTGTATTGACGAAGCCTCGTATGTGGAAGAGTCAACCTTCACTGACCACGTTGAAGGAGATGACTGGAGCAACTATTCAGATCATGAGGAGGATACATCGTATCGCTTGTTTAATGCTTCAGACTATCAGCCGCTGGCACGCAGGGTAGTTAATACCCTTGGTCTCCAGACTGCACCTTCAACTTCCTCCACCCCAGCTATCAAAGGGGCCAAGGTTCTCAAATCCCCTGCACCTACTGAACATTACATCCCGGTGCCGGACCCGATTGCCAAATTGGCCTCTGAAGAATGGGCTCACCCATTCCATTCTCACCGCTTCAAGAACCTGGCTGACAGGTTTTACGCCCTAGCTCCGGACTTTGCCACCAAGTTAGACGTCCCTGGCGTAGATGAACCAATCGCTCGCCTCGTTTCACGTTCTCTCTTGCCCAGGGAAGGGGAATCCCAACTAAAGGACACTACTGAGCGACGAATAGACTTTGCCCTCCGCAAAAATCATGAGGCCACTGCCCTCTCCATGCGTGCCTCCGCTTCAGCCTCCATTTTCTCCAGAGCAGCTATGATGTGGCTGGATGATCTGCTAGAGGATACTAACCCTGATCCTGTCGCCCTCAGAAGGTCACTGATAAAGTTGCATAAGACAGCAGCTTTTGTGGCCGATGCCACCTTGGATGCCACTCAATTGGGGGCACGAGCCATGACGGCTCAGATAGTCGCGCGACGGACCCTTTGGCTTCGCCACTGGCAGGCTGATTCAGCAGCCAGAATGAATCTGTCCAGGGCTCCTTACTCCGGATCTTTACTTTTCGGCGAGGAAGCTCTAAAGGCAGTGCTGGTTGATCCCAAAGACGCCCACAAACCGGTTCTGGCCACTGTCAAGAACACCGACCACAGGCCTTTCAGGCAATTTCCTTCCTTCCGTACTAACCAGCCCTTTCGAGGAACGCGGCCAGGTGGACGAGGCTGCGACTTCAGATCCTATGACCCCACTTCATTCAGGGGCTCCTGGAACCGACGCTTCCAGGGCAGAGGTCAGTACCAAGGGCGCAGGGGCAACTCATCGTCCTCATATAGGGGAGGTCCTCACCAACGCAAGCAGTATTAACACACTTCCCATAGGTGGCAGATTACTTCATTTTGGAGACCGTTGGCTGCGCCTCACTACGGTCTCCTGGATCAGGGAGCTTTTCAGTTATGGCTATGCCATAGAGTTTTGGGCAACCCCATCAGACAGATTCCATCCGTTCCCCTGCCCAAGGGCACCAGCCAGGCACAAAATCATGCAGACAGCTATACACCACCTCTTGGACATAGCGGCAATAGAACCAGTCCCCACAACTGAGAGGTCGGAAGGGGTGTACTCCCTCCTATTTGCTGTGCCAAAACGAGATCTATCATGGAGGGTGGTATTGGACCTCAAGTTTGTCAACCGTTTTGTAACATATCGCAGGTTCAAAATGGAATCACTCCACTCCATTACGGAGAGTCTGCATGAAGGAGACTTCCTGGCTTCTATCGACCTTAAGGAAGCGTATCTCCATGTGCCCATTTGCATAGCCCACAGAAAGTTTCTTCGGTTTGCTTTTGGCCACCAGCACTTTCAATATAGAGCGATGCCATTCGGCCTCTCCTCTGCTCCAAGAGTGTTTACCAAAGTGCTACTCATCCTAGTGGCTTATCTCCGGACCCAAGGGGTTCATCTCTACCCATACCTGGATGATCTGCTAATACGGGCCAAGTCTGAGGAGCTGGCTCATCATCATTTAACGATCACCCTCAATGTTTTGCAGGCCTACGGCTGGCTTGTCAACTTCGACAAAAGCCATCTCCAACCAACCCAACGCCTACTACATCTAGGGGCAATGTTGGACACCCTGCAGGCAATGGTATTCTTGGCTCCAGATCGCATCACTGCCATCACAAGCATCGCAAGGTCCCTGATGCAACAAACATCCGCAGACGTCATGCTTCTCGCCAGAGCACTCGGAATGTTCATCTCTACAATCCACATTGTGCCATGGGCTCGAGCTCACACTCGGCACCTTCAATGGACTCTGTTGCCCTTTCAAAAGGACATTGCCAGCTCCAACCATCACAAAGTTCATTTGAGCCCCGCACTGCGTCTCTCCTTCCGCTGGTGGACCAAGGTTCAACACCTCTCCAAGGGCACGTCGTTCAGGGAACCCCGCACAACCGTGGTAACCACAGATGCCAGCCTCATCAGTTGGGGAGCCCACTGCAACTCCCAGTACGTTCAGGGGGTTTGGTCCACCACAGAGCAAACTCAAAGCATCAACTGGCTGGAGCTAAAGGCTGCCCACTTAGCTCTATGTCATTTTCAGTCTCTGTTCCCTTTGGACCATGTGCTCATTCGAACAGACAACACGTGTGTCAAATCACATTTGAACAGACAGGGGGGCACCAGGTCTCATCCTCTGCAGGACTTAGCATCCCTCATCTTTGTCTGGGCAGAACAACATCTACAATCCCTGAAAGCAGAACATCTCAGAGGGATTTGGAATGTGACAGCAGACTGGCTCAGCAGACAACAGGTCTTTCCGGGAGAATGGAAACTTCATCCAGTCATTTTCCATCGTCTCCAGTGTCGGTTCGGCGCCCTCTCAGTCGACCTGTTTGCTTCCAGTCGCAATTGCCAGCTTCCCAGGTACTTTGCCCGATACCTGGACTCAACAGCGGAAGCAGTGGATGCTCTGACAACACCGTGGCCAGACGGTGTCTTGTACGCCTTTCCCCCCATACCATTGTTAGCCAAAACCTTGAGGAAGGCGCAAACCGAGAGGGCACAGCTGGTTCTGATAGCACCATTTTGGCCACGCCGACCGTGGTTCTCAGATCTTCTGGCAATGTCAATGATGGATCCTTGGACACTTCCAGTCAGGCCAGACCTTCTATCCCAGGGTCCAGTATGGCACCAGGACCCTACTTGGCTCAATCTAACAGCGTGGCGTTTGAACGGGGACATTTGAGGTCAGCTGGACTGTCTAACGCTGTGATTGATATTATTTTGGCCTCGAGAAGACCATCTACCACTCGTATTTATCAACATACCTGGGTGGCTTTCTCCAAGTGGTGCCAGTCCCACCACTATGATCCATCCCAGGCCACTGTGCATCAGGTGCTGCAATATCTCCATAGCGGCTTTATGATGGGACTTCGACCCAACACTCTATGTCGACATGCGTCCACTCTGTCGTCCATTCTCTCAGTGTCCTCTCCTGGAGCTCATATTTCCTCACATCCGTTCATCAAACGTTTTTTGAAGGGAGTCGCCCTACGCTCTCCGGCTGTTGTCCATCGGTTCCCCTCATGGAGTTTGCCGAAAGTTCTGCAGGCTTTGCAACACCCTCCGTTTGAACCCATCAGGACTGTGCCCCTACGTATGCTGTCCTTCAAGGTCTTGTTCCTGATCGCAGTCACATCTGCCAGACGCGTTTCGGAGTTGGGCGCATTGTCTTCTGCTCAACACCTCTGCGTCTTCCATAAGGACTCTGTTGTGGTGAAGACTGATCCTTCCTTCCGTCCCAAGGTTGATTCAGTTTTTCATTGCAACCAGGACATTGTTTTGCCTTCCTTTTGCCCGAATCCTACCCATCCTCTCGAGAAGGCTTGGCATTCGTTAGATGTCCGGAGGGCTCTCAAGACCTACCTGTCTAGGACCCAAGAGATTCGACGAACGGAGTCTCTGTTTGTATCCTTTCATCCAAGATCTATGGGGCATAAAGTATCCAATCCTACTTTATCCCGTTGGTTAAGGGCATGTATTACTTTAGCATATGAGTCTTTGAAGCTGTCAGTTCCAGCTAGTATAACGGCTCATTCTACCAGGTCAGCTGCCACTTCGGCTGCTTTTGCCACTAATGCTCCTGTTGCCGATATTTGTAGGGCTGCAGTCTGGTCTACCCCACACTCATTTATAAGGCATTATAAAATCGATCGTTATGCCTCTGCTGACGCATCTTTTGGCAGACGAGTGTTGCAACAGGTTCTTAATGAGGATTAACATGTGGGTGGTCCCTCCCTGTATGGGCTGCTTTGGTACATCCCGTAGTGATGGCCCACCTCCTGTGGAAAATGTACCATTGGTCTCACCTGAAAGGTGATTTTCATAGGAGTGGGCCATCACGACCCTCCCAGTTGGAGGATGACTAGATATTTCTAATGGGTTACATATTATTGTTACGCTATTATATTTAAATGTAAGAGTGAAGTCAAGATTTTTAGTTCTGTTATATTGTTATGTTAGAGTCATGTTATTATGCATGCGACTATTGTGTTATTTTGCTGGCGGGTCTGTTGGCCTTGTTCTTGTATTTTTAGATCTCTTTTTAGACTCGCTACGAATGAACTGGAGAGTGGGAGGGGCCTGACGCCCCTAGTCTTGACTTCAAAAACATTCTTGCCTTCGCACGATAGGTGGAACTATTACCCGTAGTGATGGCCCACTCCTATGAAAATCACCTTTCAGGTGAGACCAATGGTACATTTACTGTAATATGCAAACCACTGCTGTACTTTGCACATAATTTCCTGCATAGGACTAATCTCTGAGTAGGAAAATAACAATGTGCAAAGTGCCCCTCAATGGCTAATGAAAAGAATTTTTTTCAGTCTTCATGGCTTCTTATCTGTACTCTTTGAATCTTGTTCTATAGCCCAGGCCCTCTATGATTCTCAATTATTCCTCGGCCAAATCAGATGACATCTTTACCCATATTCCACCCCTACAAATGGAGGAAAATAAGAATGTGCCTTCTTTCCCTGCTTACCCAGCACACCTGTTCCACCTCCAATGCTTCTGGATTTAATGTTTGTAAGGGCCTGGTCCTACATACATTGGATTGTTACACATGTAATTCCTATTCAACCATTACCGCCACACATGGACATAAGTGGTATTGGAGGCAAGACATCAGTGCTGGGTGAACAGAAAGGAAAGGGGCACTGGCATTTCTCATTACGTATAAGGATTAGTTCGGGGTAAATGCCTGTGTTCCAGCCCCACTGCTGTTTTGCTGTTATCCAGATTTGCAATGAGACTGTAAGCATTGCTTTGCTGGACCATCATTCCAGCATTCTTTTCCCCAATAGTTAACCAGGTGAAGCTCACTGGCAAGATATGATATAATAGTCATGTCCTGTAATCTGAGGTACGTCACCTCTAATCATGGAGGTTCCCCAGGGCTTCCAGGGCCTAATAACTTTTCACAGTTCTACCTCACATGTTAATTTTTTTAAAATGTTGTGATAATACATTCCATAACTTAATTAGTCACATTCTCTAAGTTTACACAGGTGATGCTGTCACACCTGATGCTGAACAAAGTTATGACCACAGTCTAATCTATCAAAAAAGGTCAAATAGACCTGAACTAAAAGGGAGTGTTTTTCACAAATATTTTTACCTCCCATACAGAACTCAGGTTCCTTTCAGTTGTTTTTCAGAAGTGCTATGAATGGGGGCAAATGTATTAAAAACATAGCTCTTTCCCCAACACTTACTCAGATTGAGGGCAATGGTTCCTGCTTTCATTCTGAATTGGCTTTATGAGACACATAGCCAGTCCTGATTGGCTACATGATGTTATGATGTGTTATTCCACTAGGTATATGATCTATAGTTGACAGGGGTGTGTGGGTGTGGGTGTGTGTGTGTGGGTGTGTGTGGGTGTGTAAAACATCAACAACAATAAACATTTACAGCAAATATAAACAAAGTAACTTCTTTTTACATCCTATCACAGATGATGATTATATATTTATGAAGCATCATAGGCACACCCTTTAACACACTCTGATAGTTGATTTGCAATAAAATTCGTATCACTTGATACAATGATATAAATGACCATGGACTGAGATAGCAAAACACTGCAATGACAACACAAAAATATTGTTTTTCTGTTTTGCCAGTATCTATATATGGATGTGAAAGTTGGACAGTGAAAAAAGTGGATAAAAGAAAAATCAACTCATTTGAAATGTAGTGCTGGAGGAACATTTTGCAGATACCAAGGACCACGAAAAAGACAAATAATTGGGTGTTAGAACAAATTAAACCAGAACTATCACTAGAAGCTAAAATGATGAAACTGAGGTTATCATACTTTGGAGACATCATGAGAAGATATGATTCACTAGAGAAGACAATAATGCTGGGAAAACCAGAAGGGAGTAGAAAAAGCGGAAGGCCAAACAAGAGATGGATTGATTCCATAAAGGAAACCACAGACCTGAACTTACAAGATCTGAACAGGGTGGTTTACAACAGATGCTATTGGAGGTCGCTGATTCATAGGGTTACCATAAGTCGTAATCGACTTGAAGGCAGATAATACACACACATATTCTCCACACTTATAGCATGTATATAAATTGATGTATTAATTGAACTGTGACACTCAGTGTCTGAGGTTAGAGATAATGGTGGAACGTAGCAGAAATTAAGCCCTGCTCTTATCTCTGACTTCAGTCATACTCTGTTTATCAACAGCAGAAATAATTATTATCTTAAGCTGTTATCCATAGAATTCCATAGAAATTTGCCTACTGAAATTGTCCCTGCTTTTTTTGTAGATATTTGTGGGCCATTGGCAAAAATGTCTGGAAGAGATGGAAGAAAAGGTTCTTTGTGCTGGTCCAGGTAATATTTCAACTAGAACAGGCTGGATTTGTTGTTTGCCAGCTCTGCTTTTTAAAAAATATATATTTTAAATATACAGTATATATTTCAAATTATGTCTGAAAACAAACTTCAGAGAAGTTGCATACGGTGGTGCAGGCTTTCCCAACCTGGTGCCAGATGTTTCAGACCAAAGCCCAAGCCAACATGGTCAGTATTCAGGGACTATGGGAATTGTAGCCCAAACCATCTTGAGAGCACAGTGTTGAGGAAGGCTGGTGTAGTGGCCAAGACCATGAGCTGTAAGCAGAAAGTCTACAGGTCAAATTTCACTGCATCCATGAGCTCACTAGGTAGCCTTACAAGTTACTGTTCTGCAAACTTCACCCCAGCCCCCAGGTCCAATCAGAAATTTAGTGATAATGAGCAATGGTTCATGAGATTATTTGCTGGAGATGTGACAAAATGAACTATGTGTCATACTTTGATATATTATTGTTTGATTGTACCAGATTGACAGAAGGGGTAACCCTGCACTCAGCAAGGGAAACCTCACATCTTCTTAGGGAAAGCAGTTGTTAGCTGTTAGGAGAATCAGTGGGAAGTGACAGTTGACAGTTTAGAAGAGTTAACTGAAATTAAGCCCTGTTCAGCTGTTTCCCCCTCACATGATTATGTTATGGAAATATGTATGTTTGCAGTGTGATTCAGCGGTCTGAGCTGTGTGTGTGCCAGTGTGTGTATTTACCTAAGTAGCATGCTTTTACCCTGCATTTTGATCACTTAAAGTCTCAGACTTAGTAAAATAAGAAAAGCTACTTTATTTATAGAAATACATAGTAGATAGGAAAGGCATACCTAGTTCTAACTAACTAACTAAGTCGGAGGTGCAATGCCCAGGTTTGGGAGTTGCCCTTATGACTCAGGAGAGAGAACACAGACAGAGATGTCTCCTCTCTCCTTGGATAGTTGAAGAAAAAGACAAAGGAAGGAGTGGCAGGTCAGTTTCCCTGAGCATATCAGTTTACAACAGAAGGAGGTTAGGTAGAGAAGAGCACAGGTAAAGGTAGGCAAGCCTAGCCCGCTGGAGGACCCTAACTCTATCTTCCTTGTGGAATACACACCAAAAAAAACCAAACAGGAGTTGCTCTTGCCCCACTTCCAACAGATTAATGATCAAGTGAGGGGGAGGTAGGCTGTGCTGCCTGGGTTCACCTCTCCCATAACACCCTATTTGCATTTAGTAGACTTCCCCTCTGCAGACTTTATTTATTTGTTTGTTTGTTTGTTTGTTTAATTTAATTTGTATCCCACCCTTCCTCCCAGTAAGAGCCCAGGGCGGCAAACAAAAGCACTTATCCATGGATAGTGGAAGGGGCAAGCCAGCAAAGGACATGCAGGCTGGACCAGCAGATGCAGCCCTCCTCCACTCCTCACACAAATATTCATTGCATGAAGGAAAACGTCCTCTTAGGAAGAAGAAATATTCATTTGTTTCTTTGTTTATAACCCAAAATCTATCCAAAAATTTCAGGGCAGGGTACAACAATCACTGAAACTACAAATCAGGAATGAATAAAACAATATCACAGTAAATAATCTTAAATCACAAGCAACAGTCAACATTAAGCTGTGAGATCAAGTTACTAAAAGCTTGAATAAATAGCCAGGTTTTAACCTGATGTCAAAAAGAACACAAAATTGGCATCAGAGAAAATGATATTTCACAAGCAGGGCAGCCCCATGGAGTAACTAAGGACTTGTCTTAGACCTTATTCTTAACCTGGGGTGCATGCCCCCTGGGGGTGTGAGACACTTTTTCTAGGGGTACAAGGCGTTCAAGAGATTTTAAAAATTCATTTAAATAGAAGCAGAAAATTAACTATACAACCAAAGATTTTGGAAAACTATCATTTATTTTAGCTAAGTTAGGCTAAAACACACATTAAAATAAAATAAAATAAAAATAAAAATAAAAAATGAACAGTATTTTTTCAAGGGATGCGAGAGCATATTTCGGAAATCCAAGGGGAGCTGGCAGTGGAAAAGGTTAAGAACCACTAACTTACCTTAAAGAGAGTGAAAGTAGCAGTAACTCAAATGGTAACAAATGGTTAAGATCATAGAAATAGTTAAGATGACAGAAATAGTATACAACACATGCAACAGTCAAGACAGTTGAATAGTTTAGGACAGAAGTATTTTAACTGTCAGGATGTACCTATCATGTAGCTGAAACTCACTGGGTGGCCTTGGGCCAATTAGTGTCTCTCAGCCTAACCTCACAGGGTTGTTGTGAAAGTAAAATGCAGAGAGGGAGAACGCCACCTTGAGCTCCTTGGAGGAAAGGTGGAATATAAATGTAATAATGTTTAAATAAATTATGCATCCCTCCAGTTTGATAAACCAAACCTGGGAATACTGTGCCATGCCATGCCATGTTCACTTGTAATAACATTAATTTCCTCCCACATCTTGGAAACCTCAAGCTTCTCAACAAGAAAGTCAATAAGCTTATCCATTCGCTGTAATACCTTAGTCATCTTTTTTTTATCTTTTGGCCCATACTTGCACCTGACTCTTCCCCATAAAGAGTTGCAAAGGTGGATGGTAGGTTAGAATAATTCAGCCATGCAGTGATTTAATCCCAAAGTTCATGTTGCTATGATACAGTAGGGCCCCGCTTTACAGCGCTTCGCTTTACAGCATTCCGCTAATACAGCAGTTGTGAATTGTAGAAAGGCCCCGCTTTACAGCGCTTGTTCCACTTTTACGGTGTTTTTATGCCACTGGGTGCCATTTTGGTCAATGTACGTCAATGGGATCTGCTTTACAGCGGTTTTCGCTTTACAGCGGGGGTCCGGAACTTAACCCGCTTTATGAGCGGGGCCCTACTGTAGTCTTTAGTAACGTTTTATATTAAGATGTTTTGATTCCCCCGCCCAAAGAATAAATTCTTTATTTTTAAAGAAACCTAGTTAGACTACCTTGTTAACTAAGGAGGTGACAAGTGAGGAATTCTTCAGCATAGGGATTTACTTGAAAACCTGGTGTATTTGATATAAGGTGAATTTGAGACTACATATTCAGAGGTGCAGTTAAAAGAAGACATTGAGCGGTGGCATCAAAACATATGATGTTGTTTATTGGGTGGAGATCTATGAGTCCCTATCTGGATCTACTATCTGGGCAATGTAGGGAGTGGCTGAGTGAACTGTCAGTTTCGGCACAAAAAGCTATCAGCATCTGCACAATGGCTGTGTGAAGGAGGGGTCCCTTCACACTTACCAAACGAACCTGAATATACTGAGAGAGCTTCCTGCAATCAGGAAATCTGATTAGGCAGCGTTCTTGAACATGGGGAGTTTTTAAAGGATGCTCAGTCAAATGAACATAGAAGCCTCCTTCAGACCATCACGCTCAACATAAAAAGGTCTGAGAAGAGCCTGTACCCACAAAGACATTGGGAGTGTGGATAGCGTGCATCCCCCTCCCCTCTACAAACTTTTAATTCTTGTGTATCCAATTGTGCAGAGATGGGTTCTTTGTTGGTTTTAGTAATGCCATTATTTGGGAGGCCTTTAGTCACAGATAAATTTCAACAAATGCATGCACATATATAGTCTGGGAATACGTCCAGAAGAGAGAATGTTCTCTTGCAATTTTGCTATGTGCCTTTCTGTACATCACCTACCACTCTGGTAGCAAATTTACCCTTTGCAATGAACAGAATGCTAATTGCATGCAAATTTTATGGCACAGACTCGTTACTCACCTCATTGTAGATTCTAAGATATGCAGTGTGAAAGTGATGGCAGAATATGACCCCAAGGTTAGGAATGAAAATGTGTCTGCAGCATCATAAATCAGGGGAAATGCATGACAAAGTCAATCTGATGCTCATCATAACTGGGTGGAAAATGCCAGGAAAGCTTTTAAAGTGACCAGTTTTACTGTAGAAAGGGGAAAATACAACTTTTGACCATCCATCACCACAAGCCAATCACTTATTACCTTATAAGTATCTCCTCATTTTCTCCTTCAGATAAATGTGCTGAGAATGTATATGTCAGACACCTCTTCCTGAACTGTTTGAGATGGATGTAACCCGCAAACATGGGGTTTATTGTTGTTTTGGCATATGGGAGCCCATAGGTTATTACTACCTGGCCTTTTTATTAAATAGAAATTTTTGCTCTTATAACAAAAGCTAATGTTGTATCCATTATTTTTAAAGACTACAAAAGTAGCCTTTATGCTCCTACAGAATTTACTTTCCTGAGATTTATCATTAAGTATGCCAAGTAGAATCATGTCATTTGGTGAAAATGTGAGCAGTGGTGACCAGTGAGACAGTTTGCCGGTGGGGATTACTGGCTACCTCTGCAGGGCAGTTAGGGAAGGAGGTGAATGCAGGTCTTTACTAATATCTGTTGTGAAATGACAGTGAGGCAGAGCACAGTTCCTACCCAAATGGGCATAGCCCATTTTACTTCACTAAGCCACTCCCTGCTTTCCCTTGCTGCTGGTAAACTGCTGAATTCCCTCCCCACAATGAATCATTCCACACACCACCCAGCCATTGATTCTTGCCAGTGAATTTGCCATAATGGGTGCTGCTATATATGAGGATCACAAGAACACGAGAAGATCTATCCCTGCTGGACCAGGCCAGTGACTTATCTAGTCCAGCACTCTGTTCTCACAGTGGCCAACCAGATGCCTATGGGAAGCCCACAAGCAGAACCTGAGTGCAACAGATATTCTAAGCACTGGGCTCCTCAACGGCCATCCCTTGACTTTAGATGCCATAATGACATTACAGAAATCTTTGGTGTATCTACAGTTAGAATACTTCATACAATTCTGTTAGTCTCATCTCACACATATAGGCTCTTTAAGATCTGGCACCAAGAGTCTTTTGACAGTCCCATCAACTATTCAGCTGGTGGTCACTTCCAGATAAGATGTTTTGGTGGTGGCCCCTAAGTTCTAGAAGCAGCTCCCTGGTGCTGTGCAATAGAAAGAGTTTGCCCCTTTCAAGCAAGCAGTTAAGACTGTTCCATGCACTGAGCAAGGGGCTGAACTCAATAGCTCTTCCAGCTCTACTATTCTGTGATTCTACTGTGGGTGTTTGTTTCTTAAATAATGCCAGCTCACATGGTTTTAATCTGCCCCGTGTCTGTTGTGATTTATTGTTGCTATATGGTTTTATGCATTTTTATTTATTTTTCCCCTACTTTGAGAACGCTGATTGAAATGCAGGTTACCAATTGTGCAGATAAATGCATATGCACACAAAAGTATTTAATACATTGGGAAAAGATTCAGAAAAAGGAAAGATGTCCAATGATGCAGTTAAAATATATTTGCTATGAGGAAAGGTTAAAGCATTGAAAGCAGAGGTGGGGAACCTTTTTCAGCTGAAGGGGCACATTCCCTTATGGGCAACCTTATGGGAGCCATATGCCAGTAGTGGGCTGGGCCAGAGGCAAAAGTTGGTGGAGCAATGAATGTACATTTTACTTTTATTCAGTAAATCAGTTTTTACACACTGTATCCTCCATCTGTCTGATCAAGCAAGAGGCATTATTAGAGTTCAAGGGCACATTGCAGCCAAGCGGAAGCACTCATGGAGGATGAAACTGGGCCACTAGTGAGTATGACTGGGTAGGAGACGTGGCCTCAGGAAAGTCCCGGAAAAGAGGCTGGGAGGGGCAGCCCTGAGGTTCCCCACACCTGGTTTATGACTTTTGGTTCCAGAAAAATGGAGAATGGACCATGGAGAAAGAATTATAAACAAACTGAAGAGAAGTACGTTTTTCCTCTCTCCCCCTTTCATACTATTAGAATTTGTTCTCATGCTGCTAGAACTAGTGGCAGTTTCAGAAAGACAGGCCAAAAATAAAAAAGGTAACTTTCAGACCTTGCATCGACATGATTCTTTAAAGAATCAGGTCAGAGAGTCAAAAATTATTTATATTATTATTATTTATTTATGACATTTCCATGCTGCCTCATAACATAAAGTGTAAAGTTCTCTGAAAATAAGTATGGAAACAATTTAAATACAAAAGACATAAAACTATAAAATCAACAGTAGCATAAATATAAAAAGGTCTTCACCTGGCACTTAAAAGGCCTCAAAGATAATGTCAGGTGAACCTCTCTGGGATTGCTGGTATGCCACTACTGGAAAGGTTCCCTCCTTGGGAGGCACTTGAAGCATTGTCTTCAAAGAAGATCTAAAGGTTTAGGTAAGTACATATGGGGAGAGGCGATCTTTTAGGTAACCAGGATGCAAGCTGTTCGAGGCTCTGCAGGTTAAAACCAACACTTTAAGTTGGGCATGGAAAAAGCTGACGAATATTGTGTATTCATCATTGCCACCAAGGAATACAAGAGCATGGGCTCCAGTTGCTTATCTTGCACTGCCCCCAAAGGTCATATGAAGGGGCTGTTCAGAATGAGCAGACTAGTCCCAATCCCAAGACACCTTTGCCACAATACCACCCTCCCTAGTGTGTGATCAGCTTGATGATGACTATATCTATGCATGTGGGATTCCCTCCACATGGACAGGAGGAGCCAGGGTACCTACCCCTTTAGATAGAGCTCTACGCACATATATCTGTACTCACACAGGTCCCCTTCAGACTGATGCTGATGATGTGCCAGACATGTACTAGAATCCACTTCATCAGATATGTGAAGTGTAATCTCATTTGGCAGGTATATATACAGATGGGGGTAAAAGGGGAGAGAGGAAATGTACAAGTTGGAATTGAAACAATATGCAAAAAGTGTTTTTATTGCACACCACCATGATATTTTTTGAATGAGTTGACAGCTTAGAAATCTTCTTACAAAAATAGAGAAATAAGTAAGAGCTTAAACATATTCAGAATAAGCACAGTGACCTTTCACATCAGCATGGTTTTTGAGGTTTTTGATTATTAAGCAGTATAGAAATCCTGCTAAATAAAAATAAATTTAACACCTGTAGTAGGATTGGAATGATAATGAATAGAATTAGATGTCTTGATAGTTGTAATTTAGCAGCTTTATACTAGAACGTTATTTTTAAATTCCCTCTTTCATCTGCTGAATTGAAGAAAAGTTATGCTATCATAAACGTGTTTGTCTTTAAGGTATCATTTGCACCAAGCTAATAAGCTTAACTCTCTGGATACTAAACTGGACTTATATATCTAGTGGTTCAGCCTCAGTTTTGTATGCTAGAAATTCATGAATTCAGTACCCAGAGTTTATAGCAAAAGGACTATATGTGTTAAAATAGATGGCAAACTAAGAACACAATTTGCTGAATTAGGGAACATACTCTTTTAGAGAAAACAATTGCAGAGGTTAAAAAATTTGTTGATATATTCATTCTAGGTGATAAAGGAACCAGTCTCCCTTAGAAATGTAATATATGCGTGCAGCTGTCCCTTCACACTCATGAAGTTATTCAGATCCAGTTATTTTGACTAAGCATTTGGAAGCTGGAGACTGTGAATTGTCATCCGTTATAACGGTTTGTCCAGGAGGTGGCAGCAACATGCTGTATATCTGAAGACAATGACTTTCTCTCGCTTCCCCACTCTCTCTCCCTCTTTTACACATGCGTGTACACCCACCCACACACGAGCAAGAGTTTTCTAAATCTTAGCTGATGAAACTCTCACTTTCATCAAGAACCCATGACACAATGGAACAAAGATTTCTCAGCACAGTTAGTAGGAATCCAAGGTAATTTGCAGGAAAACCTCTGGAGGGGGAAATATCCCCACCATACCAAAGCCATGGGGCACATAATCTACTGAGGAAGCAGTGGGCAGCTGTGTCATTATCAAAGCCAAGCTATGAAGAGAAGAACATCCGGCTACAGGTGCTGCCCAAATGAGCAGAGACTATAGCTTGCGACTGGGGGCCTACTTGTGAGGTAGAACAGAAGATCAGTGGTGCAGCTAGATAATTTTAGACCCAGGATTTAATGGGCTTCTTATGGGAAGTCCATTTAGATGGCCATGTGTATTACTTCCATTGTGAAGTGCACAATTAACATTCCACTTCTCTCTTTCCACCCAATCCATGCTTCGACATTCCTGAAATGTTAGAGCAAAAAAGAAACCAAAAAAGAGGAAGATGTGGCAACTACCATAAGCCCCAAGTGAAGCTGATATAATCATGCCAGTCTAGGTCCTGATGCTGGGCCTGTTTTCTGCTGCCCCCCTCATCTGTCACTCTCTGGGTGGTCACGTGGGAGAGGGGTGCTGGGCTGTAGAGCCTTGGACTTCAGCTTCAAGGTCCATATCTAGATGCTCCACTGCAAAAAAAAATAAGTGCAGTTTGGAGAACTGTCTGTAAGAGACTGAAGGATGGAGAGGCCAAGGGAAAATTTGATGAGCTTCTTACAGATCCAGGGAGATATAGACAAGTGGGCATAAAGTGGGTACAATCCAACCCCCTTCCCTCCTTCTAGGGCATTAGGCACCCAGCTGAAGTGGTCAAGAAGAAGAACCATTGCCTATCCTGCACCTTGTGACAGCAATTTATTTATTTATTTATTTGAAGGTTTTACACTGTGCTTTTCAGCCAAAAAAGGCTAGCAGAGCAGCTTACAAAGATCAACAATGAGACACTCTCAGCTTTTAGACTTATATTCTAAAAGACACATCTCAAAAAGAAAAGATATTAGGAGGGAAGGTGAAAAAAGCAAACTTGGGCACTAGTTTTTACTTTCAAAATAATGTAATGTAATGAAAACATTTCAAGGATCAGAGGAGTAAAATGTTGCTGAGTTGTTGGAGACGCCCTGCTTCTCTTCTCTTCTTCCCTCTGCTGAAGCCTGATGGAATTGTTGCTTTCTCTTGTTAAACAACAAACTTTCAGGCACAATCTGCTGATTTAGAAATTAGCCCCTTTATGTCTAACATATCTCTTAAATGTAAGCCATGCTTGTGGGAACTGATGGGAACTGAAGTCCGATAATGTCTGGAGTAGAATTAAAATAATAATTTTGAAGTTCCGGTTTTACACAGGTTCCCCAAAAATCCACCATCTCTGGTAGACTTGTAAAGATCACAGAACTGGAGCTTGCTAGCAGTACAAAAACATGGATCTAAAGCAATTATCATTACGTTTTTTCACAGGTTGACAAGAAAATGACTAACAAATCACAGAAGAGATCTGTGAACTCAGAGGTGACCTAAAGATTTGATGAGTTTGTAAGGGATCCCTTGCAAAAATTAAGAGGATCCACAAGGATCCAATGCCTTGGATCCATGGATCTGTGTTTTTTTAAAGGATCAGTCAATAGAGAGAGATGTTCTGTGACTTGATAGTGGGTTGAGGGGGAAGGAACACATGAAAAACTGAGCAATCCAATTTGATGTGTATGCGCTCACAAGTAGCTTCTCTCTGTCTCTCTGGCATTCTGTCTTTGATGGAGTAAGTGTTACAAGAAATAAAGAAAAGACACGCAAAAGGGGGCAGCTTTGTTGCTAATTTATTTCAGAACAACGCATGCATGCATGTTTATGTGTTCTTTCTCCTGACTCCTGTAGTACCCCACTTTTCCCCCACCCGTCCACTTGCTCCATTCACTTTCCCCCATTTTCCCAGATCATTTCACTTGCCTTCCTATCCTCCCACCCTGTCTCTCTTACTTGCTGCACTTTCATTTGCTGCACTTTCTGTTTAGCTGCTGAGGTGCTGACCTGAGCCTTGAAAAGCACAGAGAGCTGAAAGAGGAAGTAGGGAAGAATATTGCTCTTCTGACATCCTCTTTCAGCTCTATGTACTTTTCAGGGAGCACCACTCTCACCACTTCACAGCAAAGAGATATCATGGGTAGGGCAGCTCAGAGGTTTTGCAGGCACTAATGGATGTCCTCAAAGACACAATTGTGACAAGGACCGGAATTAAAGCACGGTGGCACTGTATGGTTTTAGTGGGCAGGTTTCATTCACACTCAATCCTATAGCTGCTACTCTTTTGGGAAAACATCTTTAAAACATTGTAACAAGCAAACAAGAATGCAGGAGACCAAAAAAAATGGCTATGAGGCCCTGGGCAATGTGAAGTGTGAATAGAGACGCCCAGATGGGTTGTGACTGGTGATAATTCCTCTGCAGTAACACCTTGAAAATTGGCTCCCTTTCTTCATGTGGGTTTTTGGAACCACAAATATATCTTGTGGGGTTTTGAACCATGGAGAATCACAGTATGGAGAAAGTAGCAAGCAAGCAAAACTGGGAACAGACTGGAGAAGCAGGTTAGGGCAGGATTATAAACAAATTATTAATACTGATTTGAGGCCAGTAGAGGGCAGCATGGCACTGAATTATCCTGGCTTGCTTGAAAAAAATCTCTCATGTCTTTAAAGAAATCACATTTCATTGCATGTAGTAGCAAGGGGGGGTGGGTGTACATATACATTTTTGCTCATAGTAGCAGTCTCAGTGTAGTTTGAAGGGAAGCCACCTCTCTTTTTCCAGTACAGCCAACAGGCATTCTCACATCCTGTCACTGCGTGTGTGTGTGAGGGGATTTCTTCCAACCCCCACCCCAATTCCTCCAAAATGACAAATGCAATCCATTGATGCAAGAGATTTAAGGAACCATCAGAGTCAAAGTTTCCTATGGAGGTCAAGGAAATGTCCAAGCCAATATCATTGTGTAAGGAATCCAGAATGTGACACAACCTTAACAAAGTCATTTTGAAATAATTTGACAGTAAATTTCCCTGTAAGTTCCTAGCCTAGAGCTCAGGAGCTGTCCTGGTTTTTCAAATGTTAAGTACAAGCTGGCTGTTGATGCAGCCTGAAAGGCACCTAAAGGCGATGTCAAAGCCCCCTGCAGCCAATAAGAAGGCTGTGCACATGGACTGATAAAGGAGATCTGCAGCCCATATCTAGCGACTGAGTAGAGAAGATTGCCTCTGGTTTCCTAACATCACAGAATGTGGATGCACAAGGGAACATCTGAAGGCCCAGTTCAGATGTAACAACCTTGATTTTAAAGCATCACTTAACCCATAGCTTCCTACTTCTGTTGTAAGAGGAAACTTTGGTTTACCATTAAGACATGCATAAAGAGGAAGGAGAGAGTGGGCACAATGCTTATCCATTATCAAATAAACCATAGGTTTATTGGGCTGGGTTTGTTATGTCTGAACCAGGCCTTGGACTCTTCAAGCTTTTTCTTAGCCTGCTGGCCGGGAGACAGCCGCTAGGTCTGCTAACATATACTGGGATGTCATAGTGCCCGCCATGTTAACAACATTTCTTGAAATTACACAAGTAGCTGTCAGTAAAACCAACAACATGGAGTTTGCAAGGAGCCTTACACACATGGTAAGGCCATTAATATTGAATCAAGAAAATTCCTGGTACAATTACACTCAACAGGGAGCCACAGCCAAACAGCTCTCTGGAAAAAAAATACCCATATGATAACATTTATTACCAAATATAGCTAATCTTAGATGTAAACTTTAAAAATCTTAAATGTGTATCTAAGAAATATAATGTTTGAAGAGGAGTGCTGTTTTGACTCCTCTTGCAACTTGCTCACAGATTGCTTACATCTTTGGACCACAGCCAGGGGTTGCCAACATTTGTAGGCTTATGGGCACATTTACAAACTGTCTCGGGTACCATGCACATGCCACAACCATGCATGCATTACAGCCACACACACATGCACAGAGTGGAATACACACACCCCAAAACCACACACATCCACTCACTCTTCCTCCCTTTGCCAGCAGTTAGGCTTGGAAAAGTCCCCCCCCCCCAGTCTGGGTACGGTGATCTTTCTAGAGAATAACAGTCCCCTGAAGCCACACACACACTGCAGTTAGGCTTGGGGAAAGCCTTTTATTAGCCACAACAGGTTTCTTTCCAGCATAATTTCAGCAGAGGAGGGCACAAGGGTGGGACTCTGTGGTCACAAGGAAAGGTTTCTGCGGGCACGTATGCACCTTCAAGCAATCCATTGACTACCAATCCAGTCCCATTTGTTTCCTATTAACATTCCGTTTCTGGAAGTCTCCCACCTAGGGGATCGTTCTGCATAGAATAAAATTCCAGGGGGTATTTGATCATTAGGAGGCCATAGTAGTGTCCTGTTTTGTGCCCCTAAGATGAAGAATGTTGTTATCTCAGCATTCTCTCCTCCATTCAGTAGAAACCTGTGCTATCCTATGGCACTTCAGGACTGAATATGAACCGAAATTATAATTGGGGAGACATTTCGTGTATTAGCATTTCAAATGAGATAAAATGTGAATGCCTAAATATTTTCAAATGCTGCCACTTTGAAGTTTCTACCATCATCACTTGATGGTATTTAATCATTGTGATTTTCTGCAGGTTAGCCAATATACATTTGCTATGTGCAGTTACCGAGAGAAAAAAGCTGAGCCTCAAGAGCTGTTGCAGCTTGATGGATACACAGTGGATTACACAGACCCACAGCCAGGTAGATAAGTTAACTGGTGTTCTATATTTTCTGATTGTCTGTTTGCTGAATAGTTTGGGCCTAATTAGAACATCTTGATATATCTGCAGGTTGCTTATTTTTTCATTTGTTTTTGTAAATTACAAAAGGGGGGGTTAAACAGTGCTTTTAAACATTGTGCAGGGGTGGGGAACATTTTTGCTCAGATCCTTATGTATCCCCACCCCCGTGGGCCAATTTTGGCAGGTGGATGCGACAACCCACCTGCCAATCACCTGATGTCATTATGATGTCAGATGATTGACAAGTGGTTTTCCCATCCACTTGTCAAAGTCCCTTGTGCAGTGCTTCCAAAGTGCCTGACAGCTAGCTGAGCACAGGGCTTGCAAAGCTACTTTCTACAGGGATCAGCTTGGGGAACTCTGCCATGCAGCTGATCCAACAGGGTTGAAATCACTGCCTGTCAGCTGATGGGCAGCGATTTTAACCCTGCTTTCTACAGGGATTGGCTGCACAATCGAATTCCCCATGGGGAAACTCGGTCATGTAGCCAATCTAGTTGCATTCTACCTGCGCAAGGGACATCACATACAACATCAGATGTGGGACACATGCCAAATTATAACCAATGTTGGGACGAATTTGGGCAAGAGGTTCCCCATGTGTCTTCTGATACCCACATTCCATGATGAATCCTATTGATAGCAGTCATTAAAAACTGTCTAAGTTTCCCCATTCATGATAAACATGAATCATAGCCATACGCTATTGATGGACTACTGGATGGGAGGAAAGGCTTATCTCCACAGCTCTCTTAAGTCATTGATTGGGATAATTGATTATGAGGGAAGGGAGGTTATAGCAGAAGTCTTGATAACCAATGAACTGATGGGCAATCTCTTAACATTAAGGAGGAAAAGGGCTTTGTGTTTCTCTTGCGGTAACTTACTGCTCTTCAGGAAGGCCTATATCAGGAGATTCATGGAGAAGTAGCTTGCTGTGTGAAATGTGCAGCATGTACCTATTTAAGACTTGCTTGAAGATTGCAAAATCATGGATGTCAAGAGCAGAAATGACATCAGATGTAATCTGGTACAGTCATTTTCCAAGGGTTGCTAAAAAAATATGAATCTGAAATTATTCCCATTTTCTAATTGTTAAATTGTCTGCAAGTCATTGACTCAACAATGTTTTTGCTATCTCAGCTCCATTTTATTTATTTATTCATAAAAGTATTTATATAGCACTCACTCACATAAACTATTGAGGTGGTATGCATAAAATACCGTAAAACAATATATGAATGATTGGCTCATCTAAAAAAGAAAATTAAATTATGCCTGTTGGCATAAAAAAAAATGAATATGTCCGCAAGTTAACAGTGAGGATGCCTGCTGAATCTCTGCTGGAAAGTGTTCTACAGTATGGGTGACATTGAATGCCCAGCATGGGTGACAATTTCATTCTGTATTAATTTTGTAATAAGGACCACATGTCAGAGTAAGGCATCTGTTTTTCATGCGAAAAATCCCAGGTTCAGTTCCTAAAATCCCCAGGGAGAGAACCCAGTCTGAAACCCTGAGGAGCTGCTGCTAGTCAGTGTCGACAATACTGAGCTAGATGGACCAATGGTCTGATTCGGAATAAAGGAGCTTTCTATATTTTTAAGGCGTATTTGACACTAGTCATTCACTCCTTGTACTTACTGGATTGGATCCAAAGAGCCCTTTGCATAACACTCGCACAAAGCAGGAATCTCATACCCCCCCTACACAATGAAGCTTCCTGCCCCACATCACATTTCTTTCAGGAGTATCTGCCAACCTTCAGGAGGGGCTTTCCAGAAGGCATGGGGAACTACAGAAGGAGGAAGAGTGAGAAAGCACTATAGGGGAATCTTTGTCCTTAGGGTCCAAGACACTGATGCTGTGTAAGAAATCACATCTTCAGGTGCTGTCTTTCTAATTACTGGTCTCTGTTTTTCTTCAGGTTTGGAGGGTGGCAGAACATTTTTTAATGCAGTGAAAGAAGGTGACACAGTGATTTTTGCAAGTGACGATGAACAGGACCGTATCCTGTGGGTCCAAGCCATGTACCGAGCCACTGGCCAGTCCCACAAACCTGTGCCACCCACTCAAGTTCAAAAGCTTAATGCTAAAGGCGGAAACGTGCCCCAGCTAGATGCCCCAATCTCTCAATTTTGTAAGTAAAATATGCTATCATTAAAGCAAACGTTCTTTTGCTCAACTGGTTGCTTGTGCATAGATATTTATGTACAGGGGGCATGGAGTGAATCAAACTTTTTCAAAGTACATTTTTCATTGGTTTGTCAGATTGGAGGATTCTGAATGCTATGTGCAATGAACTGAGAAAAGAATCCTATTGGGAAACATTCAGAGTAAAGTCTAAAATGCAATACTTGATAAAAATGATCTCAGAGGAGTTCTCAGAAGGCTACAGGATTTTCCATGCTAGCTCCTTACACAACTGCATGCACATCCACACTGGACTATCCATTTTTGTGTGGGACAAGCTATTAAGACAGCCATATTCTGTCCCATATAAAACTGGCTGTTTATGCCTTCCCCAATCTGGTACCCTCTTGATGTTTGGACTGTGACTTTCATCCAACCCAGACAGCATGATCAATAATCAGGAATAATGGGAGCTGTCATCCAAAAACATCTAGATGGCACCAGGTTGGGGAAGGCTATTTTATGCAGGGCAATGAATCTGCTGAATCACAAAAAAGTGAAGACAAAATACCTGGAGTATATTTAAGGAAACTAATCCAAAAATCAAATGCAAGTGATCAACAACTCCATGGAGAAATGCCTCCTGCCATATCCTTGTGCAATCAGACAGACCCTAAATATCCAAGCACAAATAGGTTTATTGTGGCTCTTCAGTTTATTGTTGCCTCTGTTGTTCCAAATGAAAATGAGGGCCCCAGCCTAGCAAACTGCACATACAGTTGGGATCTTATTTGTTAGTTACAGAAAACAAAAATCTTTGAATATAAGCAATTTCATAATGAACAGTTAAGACTGAGATGCACTCATGGTTTCCGGCCAGTGGATTGCATAATTTTTATTGTAATAATCCATTTATTGATTTTAACCATTTATTTTAACAGTTTTAAACCTCAGAAACAATTACGTTAGTCTATCTCCATTCAGAAACACTTAAACTTTGCTTTGCTTTTTAAGATATTTTTTAAGTTGTTGCTTTTAAAAATGTTTTTGGGGTGTTTGTTTTGATATGTTTTTTAATATGTTTTATTTTAATATGTTTAAAAGTCCTTTGTTCTTAAGATGTTTTAAAATGCTTTTAGTGTTCTTATTTGCCACCTTGGGCTCCTTCTGGGAGAAAAGGCGGAATATAAATTTAATTAATCATCATCATCATCTCAACAGTCTGTCACTTTTTAAATAGCTTAAGAAATAGATTCATTAGCATTGCAGTCGTATATATGTCTACTCATTAAGACCCATTGACTTAAATGGGGTTTGCTCCCAGGTTAGTGTGTATAAAATTGCAAACTTATCAAAGTAAAATCATTCTGAGAGAAGCACTTCAGCTAACTCAAAAATATGATTTGGGGAAGAGGTTTACAAGAACAGCATTAATGAAGTTGCTTAGATAGTCATGGTGTCCCATTTTAAGAGGTTCTCAAAGAGAAGCTAAATAAATAAATAAATTTTCAGAGCCCAACATAAACTTTGAGCCCTAGGCAGACATTATAATCAATATGTGGAGGAAGGATCATGATCACATCATGTATTGGTTATACTGTATATATAGGAGACTTAAATACACAGGCCCTAATAGGCATAGGGTTGAATCTTGTAATCGGTACATTTTATAAATTTACATTAGCCCCCTTTGCACATGTTATAATCAAGCTGAGAATGTCAGGTATGTTAAGGAGATGGGGCTCATGATTCTCTCCTTCTCCACACTTTGATTACAGCATTTTCAGAGGGCTGTAATCACTTCAGCATGGTGGAATGAACCATTTTCATGAATAATGAACCCAATGATGAGCAGACTCACTCTTCAGTCTTGTCACATCATGAGTTGACTGGACCTCAGGGGAACCACTGAGATACCTGGAAATCAAAGATTCTCCCAAGGCAGTGTGGTTGTGCCTTTCAGCCTTCCCTCCTTGTCTATGTGACAAAGGCAATGGTGTGTTTGAAATATCTCAGAAGTCCTCATGGGCTTCCAGTACTTCTTTCAGGTGGCCTGAGCTAGGATATATACGCTCTTAGACATCTCACTTCTGAAAATGTTTAATTTCCTCTTTTTCCACAGAGTATATCTGTGGGGATTCAAAGGTTTTGAGAAATATTAGATATGCCTATTTTCTTTCACATGCTTGCATAGCTTGGACTCATACTCTGCCTTTATTATTGCCCAGCAAAAGCTTGGTTTTCATTTCGGTATGAATGAAAATATGGCATGATGCAGATTGGTTGAAGGTTATTCATTTCATGGTTTCCCTTCTGTTGTCCATTATACATCACACAAGGAAAACTTTCATTGATTTAGGTGGCAGTTTGACTGATTGGTTGATCGAAATGCTACAGCATTGGGCCTTATAATGGCATGTGCATCCTAACTCCCACCTCCTTTAGGTGTGGGCACGCATGCACGCACACACCATACACACTGAGAAAAAATTAGGAGCAGCCCATTTTTAGGATTCTAATTCTGTGACACGCTTATGACATAGGTAAGGTAAGTAGCAGAATACTTTTCTTAATTGCTTGCACAAGGACACCATAAAGCAGTTTGGTGGCCTCTTCTAGCTCTGTGAATGGCTGGCTGGCCCAACAGTGATCATAGGAATACATTTCCTTTGCATAATCTAATATTCTTCCCAAAAGCTGTGTTGTTCCCATTTCTAGCATTCCATGTGCTCTGTCTTTACCTGGCCAGACACCCAAAATGCACCTTTCAGGAGTTTAAACATGCAGTTTTCCTCTACATTTCATAAAGACTGGTCCCTGTTCCATGCCATCCCAAGCTGGTGAAGTCAAGATGTGAGCTGTGGGGGTGGGGGTAATTCTCAGCATTTTACAAAATGAGATGGGGAAATCCAGGCTAGCTGCGGCTGCACCAGATTGCTCTATTGCTTTGGGATAGATCAAGCATATCACAGAATGCGGCCTCTTCCCCAGTCTATCCCCTACTTTCAGCCTTGTGTTTCTAACTCCATATTGAGCAAAAAAGGAAAAGACAGAACATGCCAGGGGGCTTGTGCACGCATTATGCATTACCTCTCAGTGGGTGAATCATGTGTTAACTGCTGAGCTCTGTATGTAAAAGGAATAACATGCCCAGTGGATGTGGATCCCCAGATTCTACCACAGTTAGCACTGAAGCTACTGGAAGGAAGAGCAGGATATAAATCTAACAAATAAGTAAATATTCCAAGCATACCCATTTATGAAAGTGACCAGCTGAAGGCAGCTGGTGAGAGGACTGATGTCCTTCATTGTGGAATATGACTTCCTTTGAAATTTTTCCTCTCATTTTCAGGCTGTGCTTCTTCTTCTCTTCCGTTTTAGACTAAAAGAAAGGAATCTGGAAGAAGTGTGGAAGCAGAAGTGGCCTTCCCCATTTCCCTGTGTTTCTCATCTTTGGGAGTAGCAAAAGGACATCCAAAATGGATCTCCATTCCAAAAAACTGTCTCTAAAGAAAAAGCCACAAATGGGAGCGGTGGGTGGAGGCAACCCCCTTCTGCATTCCTGTTTCTTCTGATCTTCTGTTGCTTCGTAAAGTGAACAAAATGGACAAGTATGCCTCCAGTGGCAATCACAGCACAGTGATATGAGGGTAGAAAAGTCCTGATCAAGAGAAAATTATTAATAAATATGGCTTTAGGTGGTTCTAAGTAGCTGGAAACCTACCACTAGAGGTTGCCAAAGGTAATCCATAATCTCCTAACTGGGAAAAAAAAATCACCAAGAAATAAATTTGGAAAACTTTTCACATAATCGTGAGATAAAATGCAGTTACTCAAGGATTTATATACCACTTAATCAACAAAAACAACAAAAATCTAAGCGGTTTACGTAAGACAAGGGTTAGAATGAACTAAACAAAACAAAAGTCTACGGGTTGGTCTTGCAAATGCATAATATGTGCACAGGCCTTAAGCCTGAACCCATGCATCTCTGCTGCTTTTTTTTTTTTTTTTTGGCTCACCAGAACACCAGTGAGCTCACGCTGTGAAGGGTCATGCCTTATGAATGCCTGCATATTTGCATCTATATTTTTTGCATCAGAACACCAAGTTCCTTGTAAAATACCTCAATGGGCAATAAAATATATGCAGGTAGAGATATAAGCATCAGAAGTGAGTCCTTTTTATGCATACATGATTATGACTGCTAGGTATCGCAGGACTATAAAACAAATCGTTCAGTTCCCATATAAATCAAGTATTGCATTTTAAAAGGGTTGCTTTTATTTATTTTTCTTCAGCCACAGAAAGGTAAGGACTATTGTGATAAATGCTTTTATTCTTGTGCATTTAGCTTGCATATCCTTTTTGTTTACTTTTCCTTGTTCACAGTAGCATATAGTTCTTGGTTACATTAAAGGTTTGAAAGAAAGTACACATTAGAGGCACTTTTCATTAGTCTAAAATTTTTGTTAATGCTTTTATGGATGACATAAATTGCCTAAAGATGGCAGAGCAGCATTGTGTTACCGACCAGGAAAAAACACACTCTGGTCTTATGATGAAGCTGTCTGTAAAACAGAAACTTGAGAACAACACATTTTACAGTTGGGAAACTTGGGAATAATACTGAATTCATTTGATTCCCACCTAATTTGTCTTAGCAAATGTAAACTTTATGCAACACTCAACTTCCCGTTTAATAGCTGGCTTCCAACTTTGAATTAAACAGATAGCTTTTCTTTAAATAAATAAGTGGAGTGTATTTTTACGTGCATTTTAAATGCAGAAAACAATAGATCCTGCTATTCATCAGTTTTGTAAAGTTCAACAATCCCTTTTTTTGTGGGAGACTGGTGCTTTTGTTGTTGCTTTTTGCTTTTACAAAAGAAATCAACACAATACAATCCTGTGCCGTGTTTATTCGGAAGTAAGTCCTACTGTGTTCATTGGAGCTTACTCCCAGGAAAATGTGCATAGGATTGTAGCCTTGATAATCTAGAAGTTTCATACTATATATGCTTTCAGTAAAACAAAAATCCACCCAAAGCCTTTGCTCCCTACTCCTAAAATGAGGCACAACACCCTTTGGCAATATATAAAGTTTCATGGAATGGCCACTTGTCTGGGGATATCAATTTTTGCCTGTTCTGTTTTATTACTGGCACGCTAGCCAAAATGCACACACAGACACAAACACGTTCATTTTTAACCCTTCTTTTAAACTTGAAAGATTGTTTAATAATTGTTTCACATATCACCTGTGCTTTTCTTTTCATAATTTCATTTCGTTTTATTTGTAATATCTGTTCTGTTTAATGATGTTAGTCGCATCGCGTGTAAAGGATTTGGCTGTTGTTTTTCAAAAGTTGTGTGATCCTTTGTTTCACCCTTTATGTATTTTGTATATATTTATATGGCTAGGTTTATTGAGTTTCATAAGAAATTTTCAGCTAAGTGTTGTTGTTTGTATTCTTTTAAAGTTTTTTTATTTGTGTTTAATTTTCTTATTTATTTTGTTTGTTTCATTCTTTGCTTGAACCCAAGTACTCTATAGCTGCTAGGTTAGAACTCCTGTCTGCTTTCCTGAGCCTTGTTGCTAGTCTTTATGTTATTCTGGTTTGTTCCTTCTTACCCTGCTAACTTCTAGCTGGACTCAAGGGTAAGTGCTTCCCTGTAGCTAGCACAGCTCAGATAATCAGAGTCGATTATCTGACATATGCAATGTGCTTTTTTTCTCCTCTTAAATCTTTCTCATGTTTAGATTTTGTAGTAAAATTCTCCATATTATTTTCCTGAATTTAGGTTTGAAAAGTAAGTTTCCATACTGAAATTAGGATGCATGTGGTGTTTGCATAATTGCCTTCTCTCCCTGGCTTTCATATTGGCATCAACTGATCCTCTTAGTAAAAGCCAACCATTAACATTTCCTTTTTTTTTTCATTCCAAGGTTGTAAATATGAATTAACATCACAATGAGACCGTAACTATTACCTTTCTTTTGTTTCATGGAATTGACATCTAGTTTGACTGCTTTAATGCCTGACAACAGATCATTCTGCACTTTGCCAATGTACCATTCATTTGTTTTTGTTTTTCCCCTTTCCAATGATTAGCATGGTGTAGTGCACCAGCAGAATGGTGTTAACCCTGGATACTTCCAAGAATAGAAAGGTAGGGTAGTAAGGTTGATGAGAGAAGGTGCCGTATATTAAAGGGGGGGGTAACAAGAACAATAATAAACCATTCCCTGCGGCTGCAAGTATGAATCCTTTATTAGCTGTTTCCAGCTGTCTAGAAACCAAAAACGTGTTTCTTATGTGGTGATCATTTTTGTAGACCTTTGTTTGTTTTTAATATATCACTATGTATAACCACATAAGAGAGAAAATAGCTTAGACACAATAGGGTTTCTTCCGTTATCCCATCCTCACCTTCTCCCCTCTTCTACCACCACCAAAATATCCTTTTAAAATGAATGTTTACTATGTGACCTAAAATACAATTGTTATAGCAAAGCAATCATTTTTTAAAAAATTCAAATACTTTCAAAATCATATTTTGTTTCCTTTTCCCTAGTCTTGTGTTTTTAAAGAAAGACAAGTTGAATCCACCCTAATAAAACAGGTCCCGTCCCCCCGGTTAACTCTTAAACAATATGCTGTACTAATTCTTTATTCATGTTCAAAAAGCTGTTCCTCAAACAAATGGTGAGTGCACCTTTACTTAAGAGGGAATTGGAGCTTTTACTGGTCACGAGAGCTGGCAAATATGTATCTGGAGTATTCTGAATGCAATAATGAGATGGAGCAGGTGGATTCCAATACCTCCTGTCCATGAGAAAATACTCCTTTTTTTTTCTTTCTTTCTTTTTTCCATAAGCATACCCTGGATACCAGGCAGAATTTCTTCACCACTTCTAGCAAATACTTTATTTTATTCTTCTTATTCTTTTACTCAATTTTTCTTTTTCTTTTTAGTTGTTATAAGTTGGTGGGGGAGATCTAAAGAGGATCAGATTTCAATAGAACAGAGTTTTGGTAGAAAATCTGGATTTTGCTTCTTTAAAAAAGAAAGACTGAATGAATTCTGGTCTGACAGTATGTATCTTGCATTAGAATGCATTGCTATCCTCTTATTGTTTTATTTTCAACAATGTGTGTGCTTTTAGTTGCTTTAGTCTATATCTCTCATGAGAACACTGCTATGTTTTCTTGTATTGTCAACTTGCAGATGCTACATTACAGGAATGCAATATTATAATACAAATTTCATTTTCACATCTTTTTGCATGAACTTTAGATATACTGTAAATCACTGTGCCTTTTAACAGCAATGCAAAAAAAAATCCCCTTTAATTACTTAATTCAAAACAATTCAAAATGCAGTGACTGGCACACTCTTTTCCCCCCTGAAATCTATTTATTTAATAGACCACCTAGTTTATTCAGCTACTGCTGAAACATTACCCACTGAATATTAAACACTTTTCTCATTGCAATAACATATTTAGTGATTTACAGTCCAATGCATTACTGAAGAGAAGCCATTAAAACAAATTTAAAGGAATATGCTTGTTTATGCCACAAGAATTAAAAACACTATAAAGCATGGTCAATTTTATAAAAAAATAACTGAAAGAATGCCAAAGAAGGGAACAGTATTGTGTGAAACTTTATGCAAGTGAGTGGTCCTATAGGAATGATCATGTTGGCTTCAAACTAGGGGCAAAATTATGGCACACTCTAAAACAGTAAGGGAGATAGCAGCACTCATATAATTATATTTGCTTCACCAAATGCCAAGATAACCAATGAGAGAATGTTTAGAATCGTATTATATGCTGCAGGGGGGTTTCTCTCTCTCTCTCTCTCTCTTCTCTCTCTGATGAAAATCTGGAGTATGCCTGTTCTCCATAGACCCTTTGCTGTGGTGTTTTGTTACCAAGTAGTACTTTCTGTGTATCTATTCAGCATAAACCAATGAGATTATGAAGGAGCATAGCAGTTCTTAAAAGCACACTGTCAGGTGTTTGTACAAGAGGCTTGGAGTTGCCTGCAGTCCCTTTTGCCCTCTCATCCACTGTTGTGCAGAGCTAAAGAAGAGTTAAGAATAGTGGGGGGAAACTTGCTATGCCAGCCTGACTATGGCAATAAAAAATCTTCTAGAAATATCTGTAAATGAATAGCTGCCATCAATCATTGTCATTCCTTTATTTCATGTCTACTGATGAGGTTGACTAGTGTCATTATTTGTTACTGTCCAAACCATAACTTCATTCTTGCAAGGACAAGCAGATATGACAAGCACACATTTTCCAGATGAATAAAATACAAAGTCACCTTTTAATTTACAATTGGATGGTTGCTGGTGGTTGCTTTTTTATTTTTTTATTTGTAAATAAATCTGTTCTGAAAAATGTACTCAGATGCTCACTTGCCTTCTGAGTTAAAACAAAGCTATTTATTTCCTTGTAAAATAAATAAAGCAGGTTTTCAATCCATGCAAACAAATGAATACTCTGCAGCCTTTTATAACGGGAATCATTTTTGGAGTTTTACACCCATCTGTAAGGATCCATCAAGGTGTGTCTAAACTAAACAAGAAGAAAAATAAATAGGAAGAGAAATATGTTTGATGTTTTTGTCTGCTTTGGTCAGTAGATTCCACACAAAAAGTGGCCCTTCTAGAACCAACCTTATAGCACCAGGAGAGGGAAATCAGTATTTTTCAAAGCAATATCTTTCTGATAGCCACTTGCCTTTTCAGAAGTGAGCATATCTATAAAACATTATCAATGGCAGTAGAGGTTTATAATGTCAGCTTATTTAACCCCCCAATCGTCATGCTTATACCACAACATAACTTATACCAAGCCAGACCATTAATTCATGTAGCTCAGTATTGTTTACACTGAGTTGCAGTGGGTCTCCAGAGTTTTAGACTGGCATCTTTCCTAGTCCTATCTGCAGATGCTATAAACTGAGTCTGGAACCTTCTGCATGCAAACCATGTTCTTTACCACGGAGCTGCAGCTTTTCCCCTATCCACAGAGCACGTTTACTTCATGCAGAATTCTGATCTTTCCCTTTCAGCATCGGCTCCATGTGCCTATAACAGAAAGCCAATCCAGAGAGTCTCTAGTCCTTTGGGGCAACTTTGAAAGGGTCACAGTAAGGCTGTAGCAGGAAAGGAGCAGCTGAAGAGCCCCCATTGAATGCCAGCCAATTAAAAATATATATAAATACATGCAAAAAAGAAACATCTACAGAGAAGCATTATACTATGAAAGGCTGCCATCCAAAACTTGCAAGGACGTTGGTACTGCTTGTGATACCTGTTTCTGACTTGTCCCCCTCAAATGAAACATTTCCTTGGCCTTCACCATAATGTTGAATGGGTTCGATCCACAGTGTCCATTCTACAAATGGAAAGACTTCTTAGGACCAAGATCCAGCAGAGGCTCCCACTGGAGGAAGGTGGAGAAGCAATTCTCATCCATTTCTTCCTTCCCTACAACCTCCTTCCCACACTTTTCTGAAGGATTCCCCAACCCTTCAGAGCAGCTTTTCAGGGGGCTGCACAGGAAAGGAGGAATCCATTAAAATTGCCTTCCCTTCCTCCAGCAGGAGCATCCCATGAGTGGTGTTCTAAGCCAATTAATTTTAAATGTGCCAAATCCTTTAACATAAAGACCTTGGAATGTATATTACTATAGAAGTATACAATGTCTTTGCTGTTGTGGATAAGAAAATCAGGGGTTTAGAAAAATCAAAATATTTTTTTGTTAACCATTGATTCATTTAATATGTCTTGACAATCATCTGTATATTCAGAGAATGGCATAAAACGCACCTAAATCTGATAATTGGTTGAAATCTTTTTGCAAACTATAAAGAATATTTATATTTTAATATAGCTGGCAGGGATTGCACTGAAACCATTAGATCCATATGTAATTTAAAGTGGAGCAGGAGGGAAGGTAACAAAGGACAGTAGGTTTAGATATCATGCTTTGCTTTTCCTAGAAAGAGAAATGTTTTAGTGCAAGTCTATATTTCTGCCCCAGCCAAATCAACACTTGCTAAAAATGGAAGCCAATCAAAAACCCTAAAACAGCTTGCTGGTGCATTTATTTTATCGTTCTGAAGAAGAAAAAACAGCATTGCCAAAGTAAGATGTTAATTAATATTTTATCCTCCTGTATAAATGCTAGTTATTCCAAAGAGCTACAATGCAGTTCGGAAGCATAACATTTTAAGTTGTGTCTGGGTGTCTAATCTGCAGCATACTCACTTTCCAAATTCATCTCCAGTTTGAACCGTATTTGATTTTTATGTGAGGCCTCCTTTTGTTAGGCTTCTTGGCACCATTACTCTATCTCCAGATCTAAGAGGACATTGTTGAATCCCCTCAATTCTTCATTCTTACCGTATAGCTAATTATCAGTGGACATTATTTGAATGTATAAAGTCAAATTACTCTATAAGATTTGTGATAACATGCCCTTCTGTATCCAGAAGGCAATCCAGCAGATTGCCTTCTGTACAAGGAACCCATACTAAATGATTGTCATTGTGATCACTCAAAACTCTAAGCGTGGCGGCTGTGTTCGCGCATGACACTCAGTCAAAAATCCTCAGCGATGATATGCATGAGCAGTGTACACCAGCACTCATTCTCTTTGCAACTGCTTCATTCCTCCCTTCATACAAGTTGCTGAGCAGCCAGAGTTCAATTCATTACCATCGCTTCTCATTATATGCAAACCCAGAGGCTATGGTTAATGGCTTCCAAACAGGCCAGAATAGGAATGCCTGGTTAATACCGACTTAATATCCTGCCTTGTTTAGAAGTTGTTAACCATAGTTTCCAGATTTGCACATAACAGAAAGCTGTGGTTAAGTGCTGGGTCCTGGTTTATCCAGGTTTGTAGTGGCTGCAAAAGAGTTCTGTACACCCATATATAACATTTGTTCATCTGGCCTTAGCATCATGACTGCAAATGTGCCCAGTGTGTCTTTTTGTTAAACAGTCATTGTTAAACAGTGACATAGAAATAGCCATTTTACTTTGCCAGTGGTTTGAACAGGAATATTTTGGAGTGAGACTAACTTCACATGGAGGTGTTTTTTGTGTGAACTGTATCCTCTGCATGAATGCTGTATACATTGCTGCTGTGATTTGCATGATCACAACAGTTCAAATTTTTTGTTGTCCATGATCACCCAACTCACAGTGGTTGTGTAAAGTCCCCACGTGGAGGCATGGGTTCACCTTCACAAGAGCCTAACGTAGCCACCACCACAACGGGGTCTCTTTGCGTTCCAAGGTGTTAGTGTGGGAACCTGAGGATCCTAAAGCTTGGAGCCTTAGTAGAAGATTGCTTGGCAAATTGTTAAATTCCAATAGATTGCATATATCCCATGCAGTGTGCACAGGCTGTATTAACAAAACTGCTACCGCATCCCATTGTGAGATTACTTGTTGCCTTGAGGTAATCACATCAAGATGGTTATCAGCATAGAAATTTGTCTTGTGGATGGGTTTGACAAATATTGAACTGCCCCATGCTGAAAAAAAGCATGAAGAATAAGCCTGTGCATGAACTGGGAAGTGATCCCAAGATCCTACTTTTCACAGCCAAGCCTGGGTGGGTATGGTAGCATAGGCCTGGTCTAGACAAACAGCACATCACAGGAGAAAAATTGCCCCTGAAATGTATCATTCAGCACTGAAGATGGGGGCAACATGTATCAATGCTCTCAATGGGAGCAAGAGTGCTCCTGCTTAAGAAGATTAGCACCATTCTTCTTGGTTTTCTATGTACAGGGATTCATTTTGAAATATTGGAAGGCAGTCAGACATTCTATTCCTCCCACCTACAGGCTGATGTGGCACATTCCAGAAACAGTTTTGCTACATGCTGTGCAGTTTGTCTAGATTAGGCCTCAGACCACGATCCTGGCACCTCAGGAATAAAACTAGGGGCAGATGATAGGAAGCTCAGGGAAATACAGAAAGAACAGGGCCAAAAAGAGGCCATCAGGACTAAGAGGGAGTCTTCAGGAGGCAGATTCCTTTGCCAAGCACCCTCAGAGCTGGTATGTTAGCCTGGCTGCCTGCAGCCTATTGTCTGTTCTCAGTGGAAGTTGCGTCAATGACACCTGAGCAACCAAGGTTGCCCCAGCACAGCAGGTAGGATTGGTGGGGCGAGCATAAATTCACAGGCACAGCCATGAGCAAACACAATTCTTTATCTTTTCAAAAGAATCCATGTGGGCAGCATGCACTGACCCCGTTATGAAGACTAGTTTCTACTGTAAAAGAGAAAAAAGTAACTCCACCTATTCTCACTGCCAAACCTGCCACATCACCCCATGTCTAGCGCTATGAGCCTGGTGTAATTGTCTATTTATTTATGTATTTATTTATTTATTATTTAATTTATATCCCGCCCTTCCTCCCAGCAGGAGCCCAGGGTGGCAAACAAAAGCAGTAAAAACACTTTAAAACATCATAAAAACAGACCTTAAAACACATTAAAACAAAACAACTTTAAAACATTCTTTAAAAAAGCTTTAAAAACATCTTAAATAAAAAGTTAAAAAAAAACATTGTTCAGGAAAAAAATGTTTTTAAAAAAGTATATTAAAAGAATTCCAGCACAGACGCAGACTGGGATAGGTCTTAACTTAAAAGGCTTGTTGAAAGAGGAAAGTCTTCAGTAGGTGCCGAAAAGATAACAGAGATGGCGCCTGCCTAATATTTAAGGGGAGGGAATTCCACAGGGTAGGTGCCACCATACTAAAGGTCCGTTTCCTATGTTGTGCAGAATGGACCTCCTGATAAGATGGTATCTGCAGGAGGCCCTCCCCTGCATAGCGCAGTGATCGACTGGGCATATAAGGAGTAAGACGGTCTTTCAGGTATCCTGGTCCCGAGCTGTATAGGACTCTGTATGCCAAAACTAGTACCTTGAACTTGGCCCGGTAATAAATGGGCAGCCAGTGCAATTCTTTAAGCAGCGGGGTGACATGTTGGCGATACCCTGCTCCAGTGAGCAGTCTCGCCGCTGCATTTTTATTTATTTTTATTTTATTTATTTATTTGTTGAATTTCTATACCGCCCGACTAGCATAGCTCTCTGGGCGGTGTACAACAGAGAATATAAATATACACAATAAAATCCAATAAATCAGTGCAAGGGACATGTATATACAAATCCACAAATCTAAGATCAATTACAACATATTTAAAACTAAAAACTAAAAAACTAAAATGCCTGAGAAAAGAGGAAGGTTTTAACTTGGCGCCAAAAAGATAACAACGTCGGCGCCAAGCGCACCTCATCGGGAAGACTATTCCACAGTTCGCACCGGCTGCAGCTTCCAGACCAACCTCAAAGGCAGCCCCACATAGAGCGCATTACAGTAATCCAGCCTAGAGGTTACCAGTGCATGGACAACAGTGGTCAGGCTATCCCGGTCCAGAAACGGCCACAGCTGTCTTATCAGCCGAAGCTGGTAAATGGCACTCCTAGCCACAGAGGTCACCTGGGCTTCTACTGACAAAGATGGATCCAGGAGCACCCCCAGACTACAAACTTGCTCTTTCAGAGGGAATACAACCCCATCAAAGCAGCCAATTGACCAATCATCCGAACTCAGGAACCACCAACCCACAGTGCCTCTGTCTTGCTAGGATTCAGACTCAGTTTTTTGGCCCTCATCCAGCCCACCACTGAGTCCAGGCCCGGTCCAGGACTTTCACGCCTCTCCCAATTCAGATGTTACGGAGAAATAGAGATGAATATCGTCAGCATACTGCTGACACCTTGCTCCAAATCTCCTGATGATCGCTTCCAAGGGCTTCATATATATGTTAAACAGCATGGGGGACAAGATGGTATCCTGAGGCACCCCACAGCACAGCTGCCAAGGGGCGAAAGACAGTCACACAATGCTATTCTCTGAGACCGACCTTGGAGATAGGATCGGAACCTTGTAAAACAGTTCCTCCAATACCCATCTGACCAAGTCAACCCAGAAGGATACCATGGTCAATGGTATCAAAAGCCACTAAGAAATCCAGTAAGAACAACAGGGTCGCACTCCCCCTGTCCTTCTCCCGATAAAGGTCATCCATCAGAGCGACCAAGGCTGATTCAGTCCCATAACCAGGCCTGAACCCGGACTGGGATGGGTCAAGATAATCTGTTTCATCCAAGAGTACTTGCAATTGCTGCACCACGACCCTCTCTATCACCTTCCCTAAAAAGGGGGTATTTGCAACCGGTCTGTAGTTGTCACAAACCAATGGGTCCAGGGTGGGCTTTTTCAGGAGTGGTTGGATCACTGTCTCATTCAAGGTGGCTGGAACCACTCCCTCCTGCAATGATGCATTGACCACACTCTGGATCCTCTCGGTCAAACCCCCTCAGCAAGCTTCAATAAGCAAAGAAGGGCAAGGGTCGAGAGGACACGTTGCTGACCACATCATTGCAAGCACCTTGTCTACGTCATCAGGCTGCATCAACTGAAACTGTTCCCAAGAAGTTGCAGCAGATGTTGCACTGGACACCTCATTGGAGACTACAGTAGGTGTGGAGGGGGCATCAAGACTGCTACGGAGGCGAGCAACTTTACCCTCAAAGTGCCTTGCAAACGGTTGACAGTAGGCCTCTGAAGGCTCTAAAACTTCGTTTCCTGGAGTTGATGTCAACAGACCCCTGACTATCCAGAAAAGCTCCACTGGATGGCTACTTGAGGATGCAATGGAGGCAGAGAAGTAGGCCTTCTTCACCACCCTCACCACCACACAGTAGGCACAGTTATAATGTTTTACTCATGCCCAATCAGCCTCACAGCACATCTTTCACCACTTGTGCTCTAGCCGTCATCCAGCCTGTTTCATTACCCTTAGCTCACTGGTGTACCAAGGTGCAAACTGGGCTCCACAATGTCGGAGAGGGCGCTCGGAGGCAACCGTGTCAAGAGCCCGACACGCCTTGCTGTTCCACAGCGTGACAAGAGCTTCAACAGGGTCACCTGCTCTATCTACTGGGAACTCCCCCAGGGCATTCAGGAATCCGGTGGATTCCATTAGGCTCCGGGAGCGGACCATTTTAATCTGTCCTGCAGGGAAGGATCGGAGCCATAAGTCTAAACTTCACCAGGAAGTGGTCTGACCATGACAATGGGGTGACATCCACCACCTCCCATCTCCAGACCACCCCTTTCTCCATCTGGAGCAAAAACCAAGTCAAGGGTGTGCCCTGCCCTATGCGTCGGGCCAGTGAGAACTTGAGACAACCCCATGGTCGTCATGGAGGCCATGAAGTCCCGAGCCGGAACACTAGAGGCAGCCTCAGCATGGACATTGAAATCACCCAGCACTATCATTCTGGGCTCCTGCCAACACCACAGCCAAGACGGCCTCTGCTAGCTCAGTCAGAGAAGCTGCTGGGCAGCAAGGTGGACAATACACCAGCAGCAACCCTAGTTTCCTGTCTCCTCTGCCCGACACCAGGTGCAGGCCCTCATAGCCAGCTCCAAGACAGAGTGGTTTCCTGGTGACAGAGATGGAAGTTCTGTAGACCACAGCAACTCCTCCCCCCCCTAATCCCTGCAGCCTGTGCTGGTGTTGCACTGAGTATCCAGGTGGGCAAAGCTGGGTCAGATGAACTCCTCCCAGCCTACTCACCCAGGTCTCAGTAATGCACACCAAATCGGCACCTTCATCCACAATCAAATCATGGATGAGAGTTATCTTATTGTGTACCGATCTATTGATGTTTGTTTTTTTAAAAAATCATATAGAACACAGCATTTAATTTTTAATAACTATTAATGGAGGCTGAACACTTAACAGTTCAGAGGCATGACACTTGAGTCCTGTGAGGTCAGGATTCTGCCGGCTTAGAGGATGACGGCCCCTTCCAATTTGTAGCCATTTTTCTCTGGCTTCTATATTAAAGCATCAGGACTGGCTCATAATTGGAAAAGTCATGAAATATTTGAGCAGAACTGGCAAATGAAGGCCTCCAGCCAGTTTGTCGGCTTGCAGTATACTTGGGGAAATTTGAATGCTACCGTCTTGATTATTTAAATAATTTTTAAAAAGCTTCATGCAGCCTGTTAAAACTATGAAGCTTTTCATTTGTTATGTATGCATTAATTATTCTGACTGCTGTAACACTTGAAAATGGAAGAACGCATGGGAGGGGACTTTATGGGTAAATTTGTATGAATCAAATCAATCTTGGCCCAGAAGAGATGGAGGCATCATTTGTCAAAAAAGATAGAAAGCATTGGATTGGTTGCTCACAGCGTACTGCAATTTGAAACCCAAGGTAGGCAGACTGCCTGAAGGTCTTATGCCTGAAGGGAAAGTAAACATACAGCCTGATCCACAATTCCATTTAGCCTGCCATTTAGATAGAAGACAATTTAAGCCCTGTGGGGATAAGGAAGGAGCTATATGGGCTTATCAGGATTGGCCCCAGACATTCATTTTCCTGCTTCAAGCATAAATTGGCGTGCGTGTGCGCACACACACACACACACACACACAGATTTACAGAATCTAACCAATCTGAAAGTTGAAACTTCTGAAAAATCATCAGTACCACTGTACCTGTGAGCAGCAAGCCAACTTAGGGGGCTCAGAGCAGACTAGCTTAGTTGGAGGACTCATGGGGAATAGCGGTGGGCCTGCAGCAGCCTCATTCTGCCTGATGGTAGGGCCAGCCCTATCTCTTAATTCACATGTGGATTCTCCATGCCACTGAATTGATACATGTATGGGATTAATCTTGTGGCAACAGCCAACTAGATAAAACTCTGTTTTATTCTAATTGTTGAGGCCGCTGTATGGATGTGCCGTTAGGAATTAAACAAGAAGTTGATAAAAGAAAAAGAAAAAAATAAACTAGTTACTGACTAAAATATGTTCATAATGAACCAAATATGTAAAATCACACCCTGGAATAATTGATTATATCCCATCAGGTGACTGCAGTTATATGTACAATTACTTAGCAATTAAGACCCACTGAATTCAGTGGGGCTTTATGCCAAGTAAACATGTATAGAGAAGGTTAGGCTGCAAGTCTTCGTTCAAAAGATGCAGAATTAAAGAAATGTATGTATTATTTGCTGAATCAACACTTTCTTGCAATTACTGGAGATGTTTCATGTTTTACAGGTTTGCATGAGTAGTCTTTTAGAAAGCCACAATCTTTTACATTGATAGTTAATAATATAATATAAAGGGCTCCCCCCCTTCTTTTTTAATAAAAAAAAGGCTGCTCTAATTCCTTAACGTATGAGTCAGGCATTTACAAAGCAATCTCTTTTGTTTCTACATAAACATAGCTCCACTTGCTGTTTTTAAAATCCAGACTTTTTCATTTCTTATTGTGCTTTTGAAGTGAGAATCATCCCAGAGAATCTCTAGGTCTTCATTTTAAGTGTGTTGTTGTGCCCTTCAGTTTTGCTAATTCTCTTAAGACCCTAGTATGAAGCTGTAAACAAGGTGGGGATTTAAATCCTCCTTTCCTTTATTTGTTAAGGATTTGGGCAAGGTCTCATGTAGCAGAAAACTGAGTCAATGGACAAAAAGAATTTAAGAGGAAAGTGCATTTTAATTCAGATGCCCCTGACTGAACACATCTGCATCAGGACACTGGAAACAATGTTTTTTGTAGCCATGTCCCAAACTATGCTTGCTTCCTGCAACTTAGGTATATTAATTTGTTAGGTATATTAATTCATATGGGTAATATGTTTAGTCTGCAGAAACATGTTCCAAAAGATATGACCTTAAAATGAAACAAGTGAATAAACTGAAAAACATTAAGGTTGCAATACTCTGCCCACTTCCTTGAGAGGAAGCCCCCATTGAATGGAGTGGGTTTTTATCTGAGTAAACATGAATAGCATCAGGCTGCATCTTGTGTCCCTTCTCTCTCAAAAAAGGTAGACCAGAAGTTGAACCCCGAGAGTAAATCCCGTTGAAATCAGCAAGATGTACTTCTGAGTAGAAATGTATAGTATTACATGTCACTTCTCTGAAGCAGTTATTAGTAGGATCCAAAAAAATCAAGCTACTCTGTCACTGAAATGAAAGTTTCACCTCCGTTTAACTTGCCCACAGTGTTTAAAGGAATATCCTTTTTGTTGTTTCTTTCACAAAAGATTTAAAATCTGGTGTTAGCAAACATAAAGCAAAAAAAAACCCCACCTCTGCCTATGAATGCAGGTTGAGCAGAACAAAAACAAAAAAGATGGATGGGAATTGGTCCCAAAAATATCTAAATGGGTTTATGCTTCGCCAAATATAGTAAATTTAAGAAAACATAATGAACCACATTTCCTTAGAATGGCAGAATCTATTACAATTATTTAGAAGTACATAAATAGGAGCTGGCTGGTTGTTACTGTCCTGCTAGTTTGTTTGGGGGATGAGTTGTTTTGGAGATTTGGCTTTGTTTTGTTTTGCGTTTATGAAGGAAAAGTTACTAGATCTTTTTGTTCTTTTGTTAAGTACTGAAGAAATGTGCTCTAGTGGGTAAATGATTATTTTAGTACTTTTGGTCTAAAAGCAATAAGGCAATCAACAAGTGTTGCAAGTTGACAATGGAAGCTGAAGACTCTTTGACAGAGACTTGTGAGCCTGGAGTTCAGCTAAATGCTAGGGAGCACTGTACTTTTCATGCTTCATGATGTGTGTTTGATGCATCTTATGCAATGCAACATTTCTCTAAATTGTGTCTTTCTCTATATGTATAAATGAACAGATGCAGATAGAGCTCAAAAACATGGCATGGATGAATTTATCTCTTCCAATCCCTGTAACTTTGACCACGCTGCGCTCTTTGAGATGCTTCAGCGCCTCACTTTGGACCACAGACTTAATGATTCCTATTCTTGTCTGGCAAGTATATTCTTTGGTCTATGCAATATAAATACTGGGCACCGAAGTCTGATCTGGTTAAGTGTGTACCATGCCACTGCCATTAGTGGAAGTAGTGCCTGCTTACTCCAGGTCTGAATTTGGCCCTGAGACATCTTGTGTTTCAAAAACATCCTCTGTTGAACTTACTGTCTGTCCTACCAAAAGCTGAAGATGATCCTGCTGTTGTGACTTTAGACTATACTTGATTATTTAATTAGACCTTCAGAACATTACATATTTTGTGTGGAGTGCATATCATTTAAAGTTATATTGCTTGTTCTGATGATGCCAGGATGGTAGTTCTGGCACACTTCCTTGGCCCTTCATTTGATAATATTTAGTCTTCTTTTTAAAAAGTTCTTTGCAATTTCTAAATGCTTTGGCAAATTGATAAATGTCATAATTTATGACATTGAGGCTGTAATCCTAAACACACTTTTTTGAAAGTTGTGGTTGTTGTTATGTGCCTTCAGTAACCCTCACTAAAAGCAGTGGGATATACTTTGGATATCCACAGTGTAATAACCAATGTTAGTCATGCTCAAAGTAGACACACTGAAATCAATGGACTTAAGTCCATTGTTTTCAGTGGCTTTACCCTGAGTGTGGCTTAGCTGGATACCACCCATAGCGTTGTGCTGTTAGGGTGCAACCTTCAACATGGTTACATGGATATATGTCCCACAGCATGAGGATTACTGCTCAAAAAAGAAGTGTACATAGGACTGTAGCCTTAAAGTTTAAAGTTTTAAAATAAAAGTGGAAGTTAATTTTTGTAAAAGAGAAATAAAAACAAAATGTACATTTTTATTATCTGCATGCAGATGTAGTTGTAGCAAAGACTGAACAAAAATAAATACACTTCCTTCTTTCACAACTTAATTTGGGCTGGTGCTCACCAGGACAGAGCCTTGTAACTTTCAAAAGCATTTGAGCTCCAGCTCCTATCTTCTTAGGACCAAAAATGCAGGAGATTTGTGAATAGGATTTTCTTAAAGTATTAACAACAGCTATGGGGGAAGGGATATTTAGGTCAAAACCATGCACAGGAATCTGTTCTTAGTGCAGTTTTCACAATTTAAGATTCCCACCCCCAAACCTAGGTGTACCACACTGGACAAAATATGGAGCTTCTCGCCTTTGAAGGGAGACAATTTTTAATTGGGAAAATGGCATGGGGGGGAAGGGGAGTTGTCTCCCCTTCACAACTGTGTTCCCATTATGATCCCCTGCACCAAATTGGCTTCACATGTTGTTCAGCCCATAGAAAAGTAAGCACTGATTATTGGCATCATCTCCCGCATTTCATTGAAGAAGCTTTTAAAACAAAAATGATATAAAACAAAGGTTTCAGCCATCAGTTCAAAACAAAACAAATCAATAACACTGTAGTAAAGTCTGAAACAACAGGCACAAACCCCAGATTTTTTTAAAAAAAAGTAAACAGCAAAAACTAGGAAAAAAAACACCCAGGGCTACAGTACATGATGCATTTTTTTACCTACATTGGACTGCTCCAGGAGGCACAGTGTTAAGTGGGATATAAGGCCATTTAATTAGAATTGTCATTTTCTTCAATGAGTCACAGCTGATGAAAAGGTGAATGAGAACAAAGGTTGGTAAGCAACCTGAGGCATTATTTAGATTGTGAAAAGAAGCAACTGCAGACCTGTCTCTCAAGGTTATTACGTTTGAGGGGAACAGAGTTCAGAACCTGTTTGGGGCCTTCCAACCCATCCCTGTGGGCTGGGTTTGGGGGGAGGTAGTAATATACCCATGCCACTGCAGCACATTTTATGATGTGCAGACTGTGAGGAGCCATGAGCAGAAAGGTCTATCTGTTCTTGGGGCTTTGAACCTGGGTGGGGTTACTCAAGAGGAGACTGAAGTAGAGGGAGATGGGCTCTACTACCTCATAAAAGCATAAGAAGAGTTAATCTGAGCCAGACTAAGGGCCTATCTAGTCCAGCATTCTGTCTTCCATAGTGGCTGACCAGATGTCTCTGGGAGGTCTACAAGAACGGCCTGAGGGAAATGGTCCTCTCCTGCTTGTGATCCCCAGCAACTGCTTTTCAAAGGCATAATGCGTCTACTCCTAGAGGTAGCTGTATAGCCATCATGACTAGTAGCCATCTATAACCATTAATAACTCCAAATTAATTGATAACTCCACTGACACTGGGAATGGGGAATGTTACAGTTGGTGAAATACTTACTAACTCTACCCACTGAAGATTTTTTAAAAAAATAATCAGTACAGCTGTGGCCCTCATTCACCCAAATTATTTGTAACTTGCCTCCTTATTCTTGCCTGTGCACAATGGCTTTTTAATGTCTTAATGGAATGACTTACACAGCAGACATGCCAGATGTAATATGTTCCACCCACAACTAATTTACCTGAAATCTGCACTGGATGCTGTGGAGGTCACATGACATGATTTTTAGAATACCAAAAAATTAAAATAGAAGTCTATAAAATGAGTAGTAGCTACAGTACTTTTAAAATCTGCTTTGTTTCATTCCTAGATACACATATACAACCACACACATCCCATTCCCTGTGCAATGTAAGGCTTACTTAAGAGTTCCCCAACAACATCTTCAGTAAGTGGGGGGGTAGGTTTACAGGTTCCTTCTACCAGTCTGTGCAGGCCAACCATATTGTGGAACTCACTGGCCACCAGCGGAAAGCAACAGACCCCTTTCAGACTTCATCAGACCTGCTATATGAGCAAATCATTGTAGTCTCTCCATTCCTGCTTGCGAAACACCTGAGTGCAGATCAAGAGGTGGGGGGAGGTATCAGAGAGTGAGCAGGAGAAGCATTTATATTTTATGACTTACGATGGTGTCTGGAAACTGTGGACTAGTTGGTTAAAAATGCATTCTAAGCTTCAGTTTCAACTGCTAGCCATAGGATGTTGAGAGATTTGGAATAACAATCCAATAAAAATTGCATGAGTTTGGATGGTTTTTCCTCATAATTGGGGTCAGATATGACTGGAGTCATGAAGGAATTTCCATCCAGATCAGACTGAGTTTCATTTTGCCTTTCATTGTTGTCTGAAGCTTGCCTCCATTTCTTGAATCATCTGCAAGTGTATTATATTGTTGCATGCACCCCAATCTCTAAGCAGTGAGAATTCTAGGGGTTCCTGCTCTTACCCAGGATTTGGTTTCCTTGGACTGAGTGTCTCTGGAATGAGAGAGACTGTGGTGTTTTTATGAGATATGGTATATTTACACATATATACAACAGGAGCTTAAGAAGGAGGGTTCACAGCATCCATCAGAACTTTCCATAGCTTTGGGGGTTCAGACACAAAGAGCAAGCAAGCCTCTCTATCTGTTTTCATCTCCTAGCCTTTCCTCAGACTAACTCTAACAACAAAAGCCGATCCTTACACATGTTAATGAGGGCACTCGATGGATGAATCCATTAAGTTATGAATGGAACTAGTCTGACTAGTAGAACAGGTTTTTTCCTTTGCAGATCCCAAACCACAGGCTGGAAAGGGGATTCATAGAAATCATCCATCTCACACCCCAAATCCCATAACAATATATTCTGCAAATGTTTTTGTGCTGTGTCCATGATGATCTGATCATGTTTATGGCATGCTGGAGTATGCACTGCACAGGTGGAGGGTGATGAATGAATGGAACTGACCTCAAGCTGGGGAAGAACTTGAAATATGTCCACAAAAGTTCCTAGCAAAATAATTGTCATTCTGCACAAATCTCCATTAATCAACTGTGGCATATCAGTGGCCAAGAAGAAAAGCTTCCTTCTCTGATCACCTCAAGGTGATTCCTACTCAGCATGGGTGACTAGGTGAGCATCTCATTGAAAGCTGTTGGTTCTTTCTGACTACTGTTCAGAAGAAGGCTAGGACTGCAACTGAGACAAATAGTGGTAACGAGAGAGGAAGTTCCAGGCTTAATGAACAATATAAAAACTGACAAATCACCGGGCCCGGATGGCATCCACCCGAGAGTTCTCAAAGAACTCAAATGTGAAATTGCTGATCTGCTAACTAAAACATGTAACTTGTCCCTTGGGTCCTCCTCCGTGCCTGAGGACTGGAAAGTGGCAAATGTAACGCCAATATTCAAAAAGGGATCCAGAGGGGATCCCAGAAATTACAGGCCAGTTAGCTTAACTTCTGTCCCTGGAAAACTGGTAGAAAGTATTATTAAAGCTAGATTAACTAAGCACATAGAAGAACAAGCCTTGCTGAAGCAGAGCCAGCATGGCTTCTGCAAGGGAAAGTCCTGTCTCAGTAACCTATTAGAATTCTTTGAGAGTGTCAACAAGCATATAGATAGAGGTGATCCAGTGGACATAGTGTACTTAGACTTTCAAAAAGCGTTTGACAAGGTACCTCACCAAAGGCTTCTGAGGAAGCTTAGCAGTCATGGAATAAGAGGAGAGGTCCTCTTGTGGATAAGGAATTGGTTAAGAAGCAGAAAGCAGAGAGTAGGAATAAACGGACAGTTCTCCCAATGGAGGGCTGTAGAAAGTAGAGTCCCTCAAGGATCGGTATTGGGACCTGTACTTTTCAACTTGTTCATTAATGACCTAGCTCCACGAGCTAGAGGGAGCCCCAGCTGACAAAGCATCAAGGCGAGTTAAGCAGCAGAGCGAGTTCGGCAGCAGGGCGAGGAGGCCAGGGCCCCCCACTCTGCCCATCTGTTCCCTGACCTCAACTAAACCGCAGTCTCCAACCCATTGACGTAATAAACCTTAAACAAAACTATGCAGGTAAGAAGCCAGCAGGGGTGTGGGGGCTTTCCAGTGTTTTGCACCGCCTGCAGCATGTACGACTATCTGCCTGTTGGACAGAAGTCGTGGGTATGCTCTCGGTGCAATGAGCTCCTGGCTCTCCGGGAACGACTTCATTTCCTTGAGGCCAAGGTGGCGGACCTGGAAAAGCTGAGAGAGGCAGAGATGTGTGTGGAGGAGGCCTTCAGGGACGTTATAGCTGTGTCCCACTCCAACGATGATAGCTCTCCTGCTATCATGGAGAACGATGGTCTCGGGGAAGGACAGCATCCAGCTGAGGAAGAGGGAAACGATCCCTTAGAAGGGACCCATTCCTTGGGGGATGAGCAGCTATCCTCTCGTGCCGAGGATATATCTCCAGAGGGTGGAGGGATCCTTGTAGTGGGTGATTCGATCATTAGGAACATAGACAGTGGGGTGTGTGATGGGCGTGTAGACCGCAAGGTGTTTTGCCTGCCTGGTGCGAAGGTTGCGGATATCGCCCGTCGTTTAGATAGTTTGGTAGACAGTGCTGGGAAGGAGTCAGTGGTCGTGGTGCACGTTGGCACCAACGACATGGGGAAATGCAGCCGTGAGGTCCTGGAAGCAAAATTTAGGTTGCTAGGTAGGATGCTGAAAGCCAGGACCTCCAAGGTGGCTTTCTCTGAAATGCTACCGGTTCCACGCGCAGGACCAGCCAGACAGGCCCAGCTTCGCAGTCTCAATGCGTGGATGAGACGATGGTGTCGGGTGGAAGGGTTCGGATTTGTTAGGCACTGGGGAACATTCTGGGACAAGCCGGGCCTGTACAAAAGGGACGGGCTCCACTTGAACCAGAATGGAACCAGACTGCTGGCACTTAAAATTAAAAAGGTAGCAGAGCAGCTTTTAAACTGACTGAGGGGGGAAACCCGACAGGAGCTGAGAAAGGTCCGGTTCGGAATAAACCTCCCCCCTGGGATAAAAACCAAAGAAATGATGAAATTTTAAAAGGGGTAGGCCTAGAAGTAGGCATTGTGAGAGCAGGGGCACAGGATATAAATTCAGAAGAGCAAAATTACCACAGGCCTAACCACAAGTGCCAAAGACACTTGAAGAGAGACACTGCTTACAAGTGCCTGTACGCTAATGCTAGGAGCCTCCGAACCAAGATGGGAGAACTGGAGTGCTTGGTCTTAGAGAAGAGCATTGATATAGTGAGCATAACGGAGACCTGGTGGAATGGAGAAAACCAGTGGGATACGGTTATCCCTGGATATAAACTATATCGGAAGGACAGGGAAGGACGTATTGGTGGCGGAGTCGCTCTATACGTGAAAGAAGGCATTGAATCCAGCAAGCTCAAAACCCCAAAAGAGGCAGACTCCTCCACAGAATCGTTGTGGGTGGTGATACCTTGCCCCAGGAGGGACTTAATACTGGGAACGATCTATCATCCCCCTGATCAAAATGCTCAGGGAGACCTTGAGATGAGATATGAAATTGAGGAAGCATCCAAACTAGGAAATGTGGTAGTAATGGGTGACTTCAACTACCCGGACATAGACTGGCTGCATATGTGTTCCAGTCATGACAAAGAAGCAAAGTTTCTAGATATTCTAAATGACTATTCCCTAGACCAGTTGGTCATGGAACCAACCAGAGGGATGGCAACCCTGGACTTAATCCTCAGTGGGGACTGGGACCTGGTGCGAGATGTAAGTGTTGTTGAACCGATTGGGAGCAGTGACCACAGTGCTACTAAATTAAACATACATGTAACTGGCCAATTGCCAAGAAAATCCAACACGGTCACATTTGACTTCAAAAGAGGAAACTTCACAAAAATGAGGGGATTGGTAAAAAGAAAGCTGAAAAACAAAGTCCAGAGGGTCACATCACTCGAAAATGCTTGGAAGTTGTTTAAAAACACTCTATTAGAAGCTCAACTGGAGTGCATACCGCAGATCAGAAAAGGTACCGCCAGGGCCAAGAAGATGCCAGCATGGTTAACGAGCAAAGTCAAGGAAGCTCTTAGAGGCAAAAAGTCTTCCTTCAGAAAATGGAAGTCTTGTCCGAATGAAGAAAATAAAAAAGAACACAAACTCTGGCAAAAGAAATGCAAGAAGACAATAAGGGATGCTAAAAAAGAATTTGAGGAGCACATTGCTAAGAACATAAAAACCAACAACAAAAAATTCTATAAATACATTCAAAGCAGGAGACCATCTAGGGAGACAATTGGACCCTTGGATAATAAGAGAGTCAAAGGTGTACTAAAGAACGATAAGGAGATTGCAGAGAAGCTAAATAAATTCTTTGCATCTGTCTTCACAGTGGAAGATATAGGGCAGATCCCTGAACCTGAACTAACATTTGCAGGAAGGGATTCTGAGGAACTAAGACAAATAGTGGTAACGAGAGAGGAAGTTCTAGGCTTAATGGACAATATAAAAACTGACAAATCACCGGGCCCGGATGGCATCCACCCGAGAGTTCTCAAAGAACTCAAATGTGAAATTGCTGATCTGCTAACTAAAATATGTAACTTGTCCCTTGGGTCCTCCTCCGTGCCTGAGGACTGGAAAGTGGCAAATGTAACGCCAATCTTCAAAAAGGGATCCAGAGGGGATCCCGGAAATTACAGGCCAGTTAGCTTGACTTCTGTCCCTGGAAAACTGGTAGAAAGTATGATTAAAGCTAGATTAACTAAGCACATAGAAGAACAAGCCTTGCTGAAGCAGAGCCAGCATGGCTTCTGCAAGGGAAAGTCCTGTCTCAGTAACCTATTAGAATTCTTTGAGAGTGTCAACAAGCATATAGATAGAGGTGATCCAGTGGACATAGTGTACTTAGACTTTCAAAAAGCGTTTGACAAGGTACCTCACCAAAGGCTTCTGAGGAAGCTTAGCAGTCATGGAATAAGAGGAGAGGTCCTCTTGTGGATAAGGAATTGGTTAAGAAGCAGAAAGCAGAGAGTAGGAATAAACGGACAGTTCTCCCAATGGAGGGCTGTAGAAAGTGGAGTCCCTCAAGGATCGGTATTGGGACCTGTACTTTTCAACTTGTTCATTAATGACCTAGAATTAGGAGTGAGCAGTGAAGTGTCCAAGTTTGCTGACGACACTAAATTGTTCAGGGTTGTTAAAACAAAGAAGGATTGCGAAGAGCTCCAAAGAGACCTCTCCAAACTGAGTGAATGGGTGGAAAAATGGCAAATGCAATTAAATATAAATAAGTGTAAAATTATGCATATTGGAGCAAAAAATCTGAATTTCACATATACGCTCATGGGGTCTGAACTGGGGGTGACCGACCAGGAGAGAGACCTCGGGGTTGTGGTGGACAACACGATGAAAATGTCGACCCAGTGTGCGGCAGCTGTGAAAAAGGCAAATTCCATGCTAGCGATAATTAGGAAAGGTATTGAAAATAAAACAGCCGATATCATAATGCCGTTGTATAAATCTATGGTGCGGCCGCATTTGGAATACTGTGTACAGTTCTGGTCGCCTCATCTCAAAAAGGATATTCTAGAGTTGGAAAAGGTTCAGAAGAGGGCAACCAGAATGATCAAGGGGATGGAGCGACTCCCTTACGAGGAAAGGTTGCAGCATTTGGGGCTTTTTAGTTTAGAGAAAAGACGGGTCAGAGGAGACATGATAGAAGTGTATAAAATTATGCATGGCATTGAGAAAGTGGATAGAGAAAAGTTCTTCTCCCTCTCTCATAATACTAGAACTCGTGGACATTCAAAGAAGCTGAATGCTGGAAGATTCAGGACAGACAACAGGAAGTACTTCTTTACTCAGCGCACAGTTAAACTATGGAATTTGCTCCCACAAGATGCAGTAATGGCCACCAGCTTGGATGGCTTTAAAAGAAGATTAGACAAATTCATGGAGGACAGGGCTATCAATGGCTACTAGCCGTGATGGCTGTGCTCTGCCACCCTAGTCAGAGGCAGCATGCTTCTGAAAACCAGTTGCCGGAAGCCTCAGGAGGGGAGAGTGTTCTTGCACTCGGGTCCTGCTTGTGGGCTTCCCCCAGGCACCTGGTTGGCCACTGTGAGAACAGGGTGCCAGACTAGATGGGCCACTGGCCTGATCCAGCAGGCTCTTCTTATGTTCTTATGGGGAGGGTAGCTATGAGAGAACTAAGAAAGGTCCTGAAATGCAAAGATGTATCACTGAACACTAACGTCAGGATCATTCAGACCATGTGTATATGTATGAGAGAGAGAGAGAGAGAGAGATTGTGTGTGATAATTTCATACTAAGTGTATTAGGCCACGTTCTTAATTTCCTGGGGTTCACACAGCTTGACTCACTAAGATCTTTGCATGTTGCAAATAAATTGTAAATACCAACTGGTGGACAGGTGATCTTGGCCATGACTGGAAGCCTGATCCTGAAGGTAATATGTGAGGCTGTGCAGAGAGACAGATTGCTATTTCTCTGCCCAGAAGAAAGTACATCTGCTCACATGTAAGGGAAACTGTGTGAACCAGCCTAAAGGGCAATGTTGCTATAATGAATCAATGCAGAGGCATCCTAGGGAAACAAGAACAAATCTACCAGAAGGCCATGGGTCTTTGAGTTTAGAATGGATACAATATTCCTCCCTGTAAGTTGCAAAATGTGCCTGTACTGTTCTTTTGACAATTCTTGTTCACTCTACGATATTTCTCTATGAGAGATGCCCCAAAAAGCAGCATCCTTGGTCTTTTTTGAGCCTGTGCTATACAGCTTCACTTGATTCCCCACAGAGACAGAGTTCTGTATGAAAACAAAGAAATTGATTCATCACAGATAAGACAGAGGCGACATTTCTTGGCAGGGTGAAGCATTTGGAGAAAGAAGCAGAGGTGTTATTGGCACCATTTACTGAAGCTGCCTGCCACAGTCTTCATAGCCATAGGCTCCTCTGAGTTCAATTGTACAAATGGTCTTTTAGAAAAGGCTTATGCTGTCCATCATTCTGCACTCACTCCCATCTTATATCACTGCAATTGGTGTCTTTCTGTCCTGCAGATTTGACATGTGATAACATGTTTTGTTTTACTCCCCTTGAAATACACCCAGAAGCTAAAAGATAAGAATGCTGTCCTCTTTTAAACTGAAATGAAAATAAAACAGGATTTTAATGAAAATTTATTTGAAATGTTCCAAGAGTTTGAAGAAAAAATGGTGGCATTGGGACAATATGTTGTTGTTGTTGTTACGTGCCTTCAAGTCAATTACTATTTATGGCGACCCTATGAATCAGCGACCTCCAACAGCATCTGTTGTGAACCACCCTGTTCAGATCTTGTAAGTTCAGGTCCTTGGCTTCTTTTATGGAATCAATCCATCCTCTTGTTTGGCCTTCCTCTTTTTCTACTCCCTTCTGTTTTTCCAAGCATTATTATCTTTTCTAGTGAATCATGTCTTCTCATTATATGTCCAAAGTATGATAACCTCAGTTTCATCATTTTAGCTTCTAGTGATAGTTCTGGTTTAATTTGTTCTAACACCCAATTATTTGTCTTTACATTCTGCATGTTTTATATAATAACATCGCAATCTAAATGCAGTGGGAAATGCTGGAAGGTCTAATCTTAGAGTATTATTTGATTACTCTTTCAGTAGTGCCTGGAAATTTCTTGTCAATAATTTAATTCTGAAATATATTTATTTATTTGTGCATCTTAATTTTAAATATTTTCTAAATAAAATCTAGAATAAATAGCAGTATCAGTAAGGTGAAAATTACAGTTTGGCCTTTCTAAAACAATTTCATTTTTATTTATTCATTTATTTATATATAGAGCACCTTACCTCAAAGTACCCACTCGAGCACCTGTTCTGCAGAACAGACACTGTTACAGGTGCCACATAATACTTGTTCTGTATTTGTAAGACATTGTTCTTCTAGTATGACAGAACCTACTGTTTGGAACTCACTGCCTATTGACATCAGGCAGGTGCCTTCACTGTATTCCTTTTGGCACCTGCTTAAAACTTTTCTGTTTGGCAAGCCTTTCCAGACTTCCATAGATATTGATCTGTTTTAATCTTTTTTTTAGTTAGCAGTTGTTTCATTTTAAATATGTTTTTAATTATTTGTTTTTAACTCTTTTCTTGATAATTTTAATGGTTTTTTGTAAACTGATTAGAGATCTTTACATTCAAGCGGTATATATTTTTGTTAAATAAAATAAATAAGTATCAGGTGAGTTTGTTGGAGGATATGCTCAATAGATGATCATCTCAACTTTCATTTATCCAAAATATTCAGTTGCACACTATATTTCAGCATCACAGTGACAAACTGGAAAGAACTCCATGGGATCTAGGATTATGAAGGCTAAGGCTCAGTTATTATTTATTATTATTTATTTATCACATTTATACCCTGCCTTTCTTTTCATCATAGAAACCCAAGACAGCTTACATACGGTTCCCAGGCAGTCTTGTACCCAGGCACTGACCAGACCTGACCCTGCTTAGCTTCAGCAGGGTGCTGGCTCATGTGCCTTCAGAACGTAGCCTGGTTATCTTCCAGGGTATCCTGTTCGCTGTCTAGAAACTGACTGAGGGTGTGGAATTGTCTTCATGTGGGTCTGGAGATGGAGAAAAGTAACAAAGAACACCTTAAGTGAAAACAGCAACCCATCTGCTGGAATGATACTGACTCTAGGAAAGTTTCCCTGTCAGGCATTGTTCGGTTTCAAATGGCAGATCACATGAGAGAATCAAGGGAAAATAAGTGTCAGTGACATTATAAAATTATCCTAAAAAATGAGTTTCAGCAACTAAATCATGAACTGCAATCAAGACTAGAAAAACCAGGGCAAACAGGCAAGGGTCAACCTGGGAAGGCATTCTTGGCAGATAACAAGCTCAGAAAAAGAGACTTATAAGGGGGGGAAGCAAAGAGAAAACAAAACTAATTAAAAATATAGATTCATAAATGCAGGGCACAAAATGAGATGTAGCCCCTGCCAGGGAACTTTACTTGACCAACTTGCCCACAACCTCTTCCTGATCCTTTTTTCTTTCTTTTAGAGCCTGCACATAGAGGCTATAGCTAAATATCATATAAGACATGTTACCCATCCCCTACAAGCTCATGCTGCCTTATAGTCAATTAGCATTAATCTATAACTACTTTTGTGTCTGAACAAAATTCCCAGTGAAGGATCAGACAACTAGTTCTGCATTTCATGGTATAGCCATGACTATATTAGATATGAATTCTGTTGCCTATTTTTCTTGGTTTTATAAAAAGAGAAAACAAAGACAAACTGCGGGTATCAATAAATTAAACTGCACCCTTGAATTAATCTTATGTATAAGAGGGCCAGTGGAAATGTTTTTTGCTGAAAACTGCAGCCCATTGGACTATTTTTCTCAAATGTGGTTGTGTCTGTCCAACATATATAAAGGTTTTCTGAACTTGCATCAAGTTCATTCTCTCATCTGTGGTTTTCATCCACTCTTTTTTTTTATGCTTTCAAACATGAGGAGCAGCCATTGATTCTTTGTCTCAGAATCCTAGGTGTGTAACCTGGTATCTGTAACACCTAGCAAAGACTTGTTCAGACTGCAGTCTCCATCTCGGATTGAATCTAGGGGCTGACCCTAAGGTTAAAGCATCCAACCTATTTTTTAAATGTTTCCTCATTTCCCCTACTCCAGGGCTGGGGAACAGAATCTGGCAGGACATTTTGACAGGTAGGCAAGGTCCACCCACCTATCAGGCACTTGGCATCACTTATGACATCAAGTGACCCATTTTTCCTTTGTAATGCAGCAAGCTATGCTAGAAACAAAAATTCAAGCTTGGCCAAGTGGCCTTGAAGTTACCGCTAATCCCAGATAGGTGCTGACTTCAAGATCTGCTTTTCTGTTGGGATCAGCTGGCTACAGAGTTCCCCATGAGGAAATCAACACCATCCACAGCCAATCCCAGTGAGCTTGAAGTCAGTGCCTATCAGCTGAAAAGCTTCAAGCTTTGCTTTCTGCTGGGATCAGCTGTGCTAAGGAGTTCCTGTGGGGAGTTCAGTAGCATGGCCAGTCCCAGCTGGTTGATTGATGGTGACAGCAAGCTTCCCTTGCCAATGCACTATTGAGAATGCACTAAGGATCCTGATGGTGCATTGGCAGCTGTATCTCTACATGCTCCTCACCTGACATCACATATGACATCAGGGGTGGAGCAAGTAGGCATGGTTGGGGGGAAACGGCTTCACAGGCCAAACTGGAATCTGTGCCAGACCTATTTAGGCCTGTGGGCTGGAGGTTCCCCATCCCTGCCCTATTCCCTGCTTTGCATAACATCTTGACTAATGAAAAGTTTTGGGGGACTCAAAAGCTTGATGCTATTTTGTGACACTTTACTTGGTCTTAAGAAATCTATTGCCCAACTGTGGATTTGGGTGTATTTTTCTCAAATTCTAAATCCCACTTCCTGGAAACTAGGAGTATGCCTTTTATTTTACTTTCTCCCTCCCCTCACCCCCAGTCACATACATGCATATATTGCCAAAAACGTTACTGAAATATGAAACCACCTGGTTATTTATTAAGAATGAAAAATATTTTTGTTTCAGCCCCCACTAAAAAGCAAAATTCCAGTAGCTCTTTCGAAGTAAAAGAGAGAAAAGAAGCCGCCATCAGAGGACTCTCGTGACAGCCCACCTTCTGCGTTATTCTCAATCAGCATCTTCATTTTCACACATGCGCTTTCTGGCGACTGGAGTAATGAAAGGAATGATGTCTGTTCCCCATGCCTTTGATTCTGCCCCTCATTATTTTAATCCCTTTTCAATCTGTTCTGGAGTTGGCCCAACAAGGATAAGCAAATCCCTTCGACGGAGTTTCTTAATTGATATTTCTTCAACTCTCCTCAACAGTAGCTATTTTGGCATCCAGAAAAGATTTGGTGTCATCCGAGTGGTAGAAAATATATTTTAATCTTTTCACAGTAGCGTCATTTCAAAGACGTAGCAGTTGGGGTGGCAGATGGGGTGGCAAAGAAGTTGCCTAAAGGGGCAGGGCACTGATCTACTCGCCGCAGGAACTTTTCAATTAAAAATATGAAAGAATCTGCAGTTTTGAAGCACAACAGAGATACATCTTATTGATTGTTCAGCATCCCCATCAATATTGAAGATTTTTGTAAAATGCTATATGTGGGCCTTTCAAATTTCAAATTAGGTACAAGACAGTCTTCCTGAGAAGCTATCATCACCGTCTTCATATTGCAAGTTCCTCTTCTGTAAAATGATGTTATCATGCTCTGGCATGCTGGGATAGATTTACAAAGATGCTTCATTATTAATTCATGCCTATATAACCTTGAAACTTCACTATTATAACACTTCTTTTCATGTGTAGTTGGCCTTGTAGATTGTTCCAAAAATGCAACTTAAGGCAAACATGATGGTCTGCTGAGAATGTAATAATTATTTGCTTGCAATACACCTGAATAGAGACTGACTTCCAATCACCTGCCAACCATATTTGAAGATCTTAGATCTATAAAACCCTTAACCAGCTTAAGCCTTATCTAAGATTACTTCCTGCATTAGAGAGGGTCTCCTTTTTGTAAGTTTACATCTCCATGATCTCCCCAGAGCAGCTTGTTGATCACCATCTCTCTCTCTCTTTCTCTCTCTGGCCATTAGCCCTTAGTCCCATGCAAACATTTCTTTTGTGTGTACAGATGACTGCATGGAGGTGAAGACTGGGATCACAACTGCTGGCTCTGTCTCCAGCCACCATGCATTCAAGATACTATCCACATAGGGCCTAGACATGTATCCTGTGACATGCACAGGTTCTGTATACATGATCCTATAGGTTCCACAAATTCATAAATCATGTGATCAGAGCCTATGTACATTGGTGTGTATGCTTACAGGCCTTTGTGCAAACAGGTCCTTAAACAGATGGAAATCAGTAGTGGGGCCAGAGGTGCAGTCCTGACATGCATGCACGCACGCACGCACGCACACACACACACACGCACACACACACACACGCATGTGTATGGAATGAAGCATGTGCCAAGGAGTGCTTTTGGTGACTGCAGAACTCCCTTCATACAGAGGAGTCACAAGACTTAGTTTCTTTCACAGATAATATAAGACTTCTAGATGCAGTTAGACTATTTAGTGAACATGGGTATATTCTGTTTTACAGTTGAGTTTTTTTTATATGCTAGTGTGCATAATCATTTCATGATACTATAATTATCCTGACTATGGGATAGAGTTAGATATTAATCAACTATTTAAATACATATTAAAAATCAAAGCCACTTCTACTTTGATTTTTATTGTGAAATGAAATCTCAGAGAATTTAGTTTGTGTTCTGACAAAACCTTCTGACAGAAGAGAGGCTACAAAATCTCGTCTTCACATTGAAAAACCTTACACCAGTGTTACATATGATGCTTTTCTACATAGAAACCACTGCAGCCTTATTTCCTTGCATAAGCAGCAAAGCCAGAGCACCACCCCACGTAATTGATAAAATACACATAGCATAGCAAATTTCCTAGGTTTTACTTCTCTGGTGTCCATAAAGACAACTGGACCCTGGATCATAAGACAGAGATGACTAAATATGAGGAACCGCATTAGGCAAGGCATAATTAATCTGTACTCATGCAGATTCAGTAAAGCAATGCTTGAGGTATCTTCTCATTTTAATATAAACAGTCCTTGTGCTGTTTATTTCAGAGGGACCAGGATTGCATCCAACTCTCCTATGAATAAAGTTTTGTTATTTCATTGATCTACATAAATACACAGCTATAATTGCTAATATTCATTAGCGGTGACTTCTCCCCCCCCTTTTTTTACATATTATTTAGCAACAAGTGGTGCTATGCAACAGCAGTATGGAAGAAGTAACATCTAGCCCATGTCACCATTGGGTGCCACTTCCAAATCACAATTTACATAAGCACAAAAGTAAATTCGCAATTCATAAAAGTAAGTAGCAGCAAAAATCTGCCACTATGTCCTCACAATAGACATGTGGTGTTGGTAGTAGTAATATAGTTTGCTGTATATCCATAGGTCATGACAATTTGGAAGTAGGCTCTGTAAACATAGAAGTACCACATCAGATACTAATTCCTCTAAATGGCTACATGGCCCAATCCATTTGTTAACTAAGCTGCATACATTGCACTCCAGTTGATACATTGCTATGAACTGATATTTAATTATACACTGTGTATATATTTATTATTTATTTTATTTATATGCCACCTTTTCTCCAAGTATCTCTTGGTGGCATATATGGTTCTCCCCCTCCTCATTTAATCCTCACAACAATGCTGTGAGCAGGGCCGGTGCCAGGCATGCCAGGGCCCTTGGGCACTAGCCTACTGTGTGGCCCACCACATGCCCCACACACCCCAGCTACCTTTTCCTTGAAGTGAATGTTGGCCACACTGTGCACGCATGCCTGCCATCAGCTAAGATGGTGGTAGGGACATCAGCCCCTTAAGGAAGCCTTGGCTGTCATCGTGGTTCATGGCAGGCATGTGCCTGCAGTACACCCAATGTTTACTTCAAGGGAAAGGTAGGTGGGGCCTGCACGGTAGTAGGAGCTCTTTCGGGTCGGGAGCCAACACTGCCACAGATCATGGAAGGGAGCACTACCCACCCACCCTAAAGAGGGGCCCTTAGCCAGGGCCCGACCTGGCTGCCCTCTGATGCTGGCTGTGAGGTAGGTTAGGCTGAGAGGCAGTGACTGGTCCAAAGGCACCCAGTGAGTTTCATGGCTGAGTGGAGATTCAAACCATGGTCTCCCAAGTCCTAGTCCAGCACTCTAACCACTACACAACACTGTCTGTCTGTCTCTCTCTCTCTATATATATATATATAAGCATCCCATAAACAACAGAAAAAGCATACTTAAAAGCCAGATAAATCTAGCAGACTGAAGCAAAGACATATTAAAAGCCTGGGCAAATAAAGATAACACACTCAGTATATGTATACTAAGGGACATTTTGAGATATTATCTCAATCAGCAATGATAGTGCCCAAGCAGGAAATGTAACAGGAATCTCATGTACTGTTTCAGTGGTTTAGAAATGATCAAGGGAATGGAACAACTCTAAGTTGAAAGTTTCCCATGTTTGGGGCTCTGTAGTTTCAAAAGATGGTGGGTAATGGAGACATATTAGAGGGATATAGAATTACACAATGTGGAGAAAGTGAATAGCCCCCCTCCTCAACATAATACTCAAGTCAGGCGTCATCCAATGAAGTGGAAGGTTGGAGATTCGGGACAGACAAAAGGAAGGACTTCTTCACACAACACATAGTTAAACTATGGAATTTGCTACCAAGATATGTTCACCAACTTGGATAGCTTTAAAGAACTTAAACAAATTCATGGATGAGCAGACTACTCATTGGCTACTAATCACCTGGTCACAAGTCACTTCGAGACTTCTTTGTTTGTGAGAAGCTACTCATAAATAAATAATAGTCATGATGGCTATGTTATCTCCAGCAGGGTGCCTCTGAAGACCAGTTGCTGGGGATCATAAGTGGGAGAGTGCTATTGTGGACATATTCTATTTGTGGGTTTCTCGTAGGCATCTGGATGGTCACTGTGAGAACAGAATGCTAGACTAGAAAGGCCTTTTGGTCTGATCTGTCAGGGCCCTTCTCGTGGCCTTACATCATGTTAGAACTTCTGGTATTGTTTTTGTGTGGTGACATTGATTCTTCCTCTTTTTTCCTCTCCTGTTAGCTGGTTTATATTAGCACTGATCAGAATGGAGATTGTCCTCTGAATGGGTGGTTTGTGGGTGATTGATTCAATTTGCAGGTGCCTGTCTCAATGATTCAATCACCCACAAACTTGTTTGTATGCTAGTAATAGCAGATTATTATCATTTGGTGTGTGCGTCCTGTTTTGCAGCCCAATAAGTAATAAGCAAAGTAATTAGTAGTAAAAGCTGTGCAAATTCTTGTTCTTTCTGAAATTTGATGGATCTGTCACACTGATATACACTCTGTAATTATGATTTTAAGTTTCTGCAGATAACTTGTTAAAGTTATTGGATATGTATTGATTTATTTACAATAATGCAGGGAAGTGTGTTTACATATGCATTTAGTTTCACTTGCTAATATTTTCTTTACAGATATATGCATTTGTTGTTGTCACTGTTGTCTAGCAACACATTTCCAGATCTAATAACCACTGTGTCTTTGAAAAAGAAAAAGAAAAAATTATTTGAAATTGATTTTCTCTGTTTCTAAACAGGGCTGGTTCAGTCCTGGCCAGGTATTTGTGCTAGATGAGTACTGTGCACGTAACGGAGTCAGAGGCTGTCACAGGCATCTCTGCTACCTCAGTGATTTGCTCGAGCGAGCAGAAAATGGAGCGATGATTGACCCTACCTTGCTTCACTACAGTTTTGCCTTTTGCGCATCACATGTTCATGGCAACAGGTAAGGGAAACATTCTTGCCTCCACCAGTGATGGGGAAATCTACAGAACAGATTTCTTTGGCTAATACACAGCAGTTCCTTCCCAGTGACTGTTCTTATCTGATATACAACATATTTAACAGCAGAATTGCCTTGTTTGTTGTTAGAGACTAAGGAAAGCAGCAAAAAATCAAGTCCAAACAGATCCAGACAGGTAGCTTTATTCACTTAAGAAAATAGCTTGATGCAGTTTGGAAAGAACATAGGATAGTATAATGTAGCTGAATCTATCTCTGATCTGATACAGTAACGGATTTACCATGTTTCATTTTCATTTGATTGAGAAAGATAAACAGATAGATACTAACAAACAAAAACACTCTATTCTGTTGTGCTTATTAGGACTTAAATTATTTAACTTAGATGGGCAATTGATGCATTAATAGTGGTTTTGAAATGTAGATTCAGGTTTTGTTTTTTAATTAAGCACTGACCACTGTACAAATTATGATTACTTATGATGGCTTTGTTGTGAATAATCTCTGCATTTTATTAGATTCTGGAAGTATGTTTTAAATTAACATTTTTTAAACCAGGAATGGGAAACACCTGTGGCCCTTTAGGCATTCCTGGACTACAGCTCCCATCATCCCTGATCATTGGCCATCATGATTAGAAATGATGGGAATTGGAGTCCAACAAATATCTGCAGGCCACAGGTTCCCCAGCTCTGTTTAAAACCATGTATCAAAATACTGCAAAATGGATTTTAGTCAGTTAAGAAACTGGGTATATTTGGATCCTCAAGTAGTCTGTGTATTGGGTGGAGTAGAACAGACATGAATTAACTGAGAATTCTCCCTCCACACATCATGAGAGGAAAAAGAGAAGGAGGAAGGGAGCTGTCGTAGCTTTCTGCCTCCCCCCCCCAAGTCCTTTGTAAAATATGGATAAAGCTTTTCACTGACTGGTAGTAACTTCTTCCTGCTTCCTAAAGCCTCTGTGCCAGCATTATAGGGTTCACCAGCATGGGACACATAGGAATGTCCCTCAATATAACAATGCAGCAATTTCAAATGGGAATCTACCAGGGCTTTACTGATCCACAATTACCTTCACTTGCCAGAGGCCAGTTTAGCCTGCTATAGTGGAACAGACATCTACTGAAAGTTAACCTATTAAAAAAACTAAAAAAACCCACACACACACTTTTGCCACTTGACAGCCATAATAGCTACAACACAGCCATTTCAAGCTCACTCTAGCCTTTTAGGATTAAAAAGATTTTACGCCTGAAAGTGTTGCTGAGATAAGTTTCCCTTCTCTATAGACAGCTACAGTATTGTTGCACTGATGGTTTTCTTGCTGGAAGTTTCATTCTATACAGTGAGATATCACACTCTGTTCTACATATGCTACTGAATAACAGAGTGTTATAAAATAATGAAGTGTTTTTGTAAGCTCTCTAGTAAACATCATCATGAATTATTATACACATTGCCTGTATTTCACATTATAAGGCTGCCATTCAAGTTACAGTTCATTTGATCCATGGTGTCAGGGTAACAAGAGTTTGCTTCTTATTTTCTTTTTGGTTCTGTATTTCCTTTGTTTCTTTTGTTGACTGTTGGCACTTACTATTATTATTATTATCATTACTATTATCACCAGTATTATTTGCTCCTAGCTTGTTTTCTTTCATTTCTTCTATTATGCTTCCGTTCTTTTCACCTTTTTTCTGTTTCATGCTGTCCTTATCTTTTCACTTAAAACCATTCCTATCATGTCCCAAAGTAAAAAAAAAGAAGAGATACTTGGTGGCATATTGCCAGTTGCAAATAATCCCCCAGCTACTGAAGTAGAGGCAAAACAGGATTCCAAAAAGGAGTCCAAAAAGAGGAAAGATTCCAAATCCCAGCCACCTACAGGGCCCAAAAGGTAAGAAATGGCAGTTTACATGATTGTACTTCAGTGCAGAATTTAGTATCAGTCACTGAGCCTGCTGGCATGGACCTAAAGAACCACAAAGCAAAGCAAAGAACAAATGTATTAATGCTGTTTCATGAGCACCTGTGCAAACAAGTGAGATGATTTCTCATTCAAACGTTGCTGTATTTGTTTATTTATTTAATTTAAGAATTGCTTCCCATGAAACATCCCAAAGCAATTAACAATAAAAATATCAGTAAAAGCATCCACAATTTTAAAAACACATAGAAAAACAATTTCAAATCTAATACAGATATAGACTAGGATAATAATCTCCATTTAAAAGACTTGAAAAAAGAAGACCTTCTTTTGCAGAGCACAATGATCGCTTGTGTATATATGGGGTAGGATAATCTTTTAGGTATCCTGGTCCCAAGTATCAGGCACAGCTAGCTGAGTACCTGGAGCCTGGTCCTGCAAGGTGCCCAAGTGCAGAGCAGGAGCCCAAGAAGGAGAGAGCAGAGACGCCATGACAACCATGGGGCTGTCTCAATATGTTAGTGGCCCAACACATACATCGGGGCATACTCTTGACCTGGTCTTTGCTACTGGACATGGGGATAGTGATCTGGATGTGGGGAGTTTTACATCTCTCCCGTTGTCATGGACAGATCATTGCTTGCTGAAGTTTAGACTTTCAGTAGCCTTTTCCCTCTGCAAGGGTGGGGGACCTATTAAATTGGTCCGCCCCCAGAGACTAATGAATTCTGAAGGTTTTCAAAAGGCTCTGGGGTTTTTTCCGGCTGATAAGACTGGCGCTCCTGTCGAAGCCCTGGTCGATCTGTGGAATACAGAGATGACCCGGGCTGTTGACACAATCGCTCCTGCGCGCCCTCTCCTATGTAGAGCTCATACAGCTCCTTGGTATACTCCGGAGCTGAGAGCGATGAAACAAGACAGGAGGCGGCTTGAGCGGAGATGGAGACGAACTCCCGACGAATGCAATTATGAGCTGGTTTGTGCTTCTACTAAGCTCTATGTAGGAGCGGTGAGGGCGGCAAAAAAACAACATTTCGCCGCCACTATTCAGTCATCTCTCTCACGCCCACGGGAGCTTTTTAAAGTGGTTCGTGGCCTACTTCATCCAGGCCTACAAGATACGGCAGATACATCGGTAGCTCGATGTAATAAATTTGCTGAACACTTCCAGCATAAGATCTCATGCATTCGCCGGGACTTAGACTCCTATTTAATAGCAGTTAATCCTACTGAGGTGTCCAGAGCACAGTCTTGTCATGTTTTGTTGGATGAGTTTCAGTTGGTTCAGCTCGAGGACGTGGACAAGGTGCTTGGACAGGTTCGTGCGACCACTTCGGTACTGGATCCTTGCCCCTCTTGGCTAATTAAAACTAGCAAGGAAGGAACAGTTGGCTGGGCCAAGGAAGTGATTAATGCCTCTTTACGAGAGGGAGTGGTCCCTGGCTGTCTGAAAGAGGCGGCAGTGAGACCACTCCTGAAAAAACCTTCCTTGGACCCAGAGGATGTCAGCAGCTACAGACCAGTAGCCAATGTTCCGTTCCTGGGCAAGATCCTGGAACGTGTGGTTGCTGACCAGCTCCAGGCGCTATTGGATGAAACCGATTATCTAGATCCATTTCAATCGGGGTTCAGGCCTGGTTTTGGCACTGAGACTGCCTTGGTCGCCCTGTTTGATGACCTATGTCGGGAGAGAGACAGAGGGTGTGTAACTCTGTTGATTCTCCTTGACCTCTCAGCGGCTTTTGATACCATTGACCATGGTATCCTTCTGGAGAGGCTTGCGGAATTGGGAGTTGGAGGCACTGCTTGGCAGTGGATCCGCTCCTACTTAGCGGGTCGTCTCCAGAAGATAGTGCTTGGGGAACATTGCTCGACACCGTGGGTTCTCCAATGTGGGGTCCCGCAGGGTTCGGTTCTGTCTCCCATGCTTTTTAACATTTATATGAAGCCACTGGGGGCGGTCATCAGGAGTTTTGGAGTGCGTTGTCATCAGTATGCTGATGACACGCAGAGACACCCTCTGTCTCTCTCCCGACATAGGGAATGTTCCGTTCCTGGGCAAGATCCTGGAACGTGTGGTTGCTGACCAGCTCCAGGCGCTATTGGATGAAACCGATTATCTAGATCCATTTCAATCGGGGTTCAGGCCTGGTTTTGGCACTGAGACTGCCTTGGTCGCCCTGTTTGATGACCTATGTCGGGAGAGAGACAGAGGGTGTGTAACTCTGTTGATTCTCCTTGACCTCTCAGCGGCTTTTGATACCATTGACCATGGTATCCTTCTGGAGAGGCTTGCGGAATTGGGAGTTGGAGGCACTGCTTGGCAGTGGTTCCGCTCCTACTTAGCGGGTCGTCTCCAGAAGATAGTGCTTGGGGAACATTGCTCGACACCGTGGGTTCTCCAATGTGGGGTCCCGCAGGGTTCGGTTCTGTCTCCCATGCTTTTTAACATTTATATGAAGCCACTGGGGGCGGTCATCAGGAGTTTTGGAGTGCGTTGTCATCAGTATGCTGATGACACGCAGCTCTACTTCTCCTTTACATCTTCTTCAGGTGAGGCAGTCGACGTGCTGAACCGTTGCCTGGCTGCGACAATGGACTGGATGAGAACTAACAAACTGAGACTCAATCCTGACAAGACTGAGATGCTGTTGGTGGATGGTTTCTCTGATCGGATGGTGGATATATACCCTGTCCTGGATGGGGTTACACTCCCCCTAAAGGAACAGGGGCGTAGTCTGGGAGTCATCTTAGACTCTTCCCTCACACTTGAGGCTCATGTAGCCTCGGTGGCCCGGAATGCGTTCTACCAACTTCGGTTGGTAGCCCAGCTACGTCCCTATCTGAGTAAGGAGGACCTCTCATCAGTGGTACATGCTATGGTAACCTCGCGTCTGGACTACTGCAATGCGCTTTACGTAGGGCTACCTTTGAAGACGATTCGGAAGCTACAGCTAGTGCAAAATGCGGCAGCCAGACTGCTAACAAGAACTAAGCGGTCTGAGCATATAACACCTGTGCTAGCCCGTTTGCACTGGCTTCCAATATGCTTCCGGGCCAGATTCAAAGTGTTGGTACTTACCTATAAAGCCTTATACGGCGCGGGACCACGATATCTGTCGGAACGCCTCTCCCGATATGAACCGGCCCGTACACTACGGTCTACTACGAAGGCCCTCCTCCGGGTTCCGACTCATAGGGAAGCCCGGAGAGTGGTGACAAGATCTAGGGCCTTCTCAGTGGTGGCCCCCGAACTATGGAATGGTCTCCCCGAGGAGGTGCGCCTGGCGCCGACACTATCATCTTTTCGGCGCCAGGTTAAAACCTTTCTCTTCTCTGAGGCATTTTAATTCCTGTTAATTGTAAATTATTATATTTTGATTTTAGACTGTACAGTTTTGTGTACAGTTTTGTGTTATTTTTATTGTATTTTTAATGTTCACCGCCCAGAGAGCTGTTGCTAGTCGGGCGGTATATAAGCTTAATTAAATAAATAAAATAAATAAAATAGGTCTTTGTACACCAGTTCCAGCATCTTGAACTTAGCCTGGTGGCTAATTGGCAGCTTTACAGTATGAGAAACTTGGTGAATAAGGAAGGTAAAGGCTGTAACATATCTACTCTAGTGGGCCAGGCCTTGAGAAACAGATTGTTCAGACTGGTGTAGGAGCTTTTACAAGCAGAAGAACTTCTCTGGATTTGAAGTCACTTTCTTTACACTTTTCTGCTAAGTCGGGAAGAGCCATTCCATGAGTGAGAGGGTCTCAGCCACTATGTTCTTCACCTTTTCATGATTTGTAAGGGCCAAGAAGACAAGGGGGAAAAAAACTCATAGGCAACACGGTTCAAAAAGGCAAGTTGAAGTTTCCCAAAATGCCTAAGCAAATTGATAATTGTGATCTGTGATCTGCAACTTGAGATGGTGGGCAGCAGGCTGACAACCTAGCCATGCTTTTAGAGTCTTTAGAGTCTTTTGTGAAATGGCCTTGGGAAGAATTCTATGTATTCCTTATGTACTTCAGGTTCAGTCTGAGCTGTGTGGATTATGGTTGGTTGAGTGTGACTGGAAATTTGTATCATCAGCTGATAAACACAAATTTGTTCATCTATTAATGAAGCATATAGTCATAATGTGTGTGTGCACATACGTTTACAATTAGCCATTGTGTTAACTGTTCTACCATCCATGGACCTTAGCATTGCACTGATCATTGAAGTGCTAGTTCAGTCTACTAGCAAGTTAAAGGAAGACTCACAACAAGTTATAGGGTAAGAAAATGCATCTTTTGTGACGCAAAGACCATAGCCATTCATATCTGGCAAAAGTGTGTCAGTCTGACAATATACAAAATGACTTCTTCCTTCTTTCTCTCTAGCAGAAGATACAAAAGAGTAATGATAGTCAGCATGACTGTTCTCAAGTATCTGGTTTGCAGATTGTCAGTTTATTACCACTAGTAGTTTTTGAGAGAGGGAGGGAGAAGTCACAAACTTTACATGTCTTACCATGCAATCCTGTACATGTCTACTCAGAATTAAGTCCCACTAAGTTCAATATGGCTTACTCCTCGATAAGTGTAAGACTGCAGCTTTAATTACTATTTTTGTTGTCTAGAGTTATCTCTCCATCCTGTTCCCTCAGTTTTTTAAAAATTTTAAATGCATAAAAAGGACAAGATGTGTTTATTATGTGTTTTCTTAGAATTGTGAGCAAATCCATTTGCTTACTGAATGCAGTTTTTGAAACAACAAAAGAGCTCACATCACCAACAACTGGCAGTTTAGCTTTCTGTGAAATGAGGTTCGCTGTCAGTCAGAATATGTCACTCTAGTAATGAAGGTCGAAGAGAGAAAATTCTGTGTGGCTATCAGTCTCCCGTGTACACGATACAGTGATGGCGCTGAGGTGGGTTGTCTGTTTGGATTGTGTTTGCGTAAGGTCAAACAGTGAGACAGCAATAGCTTGCAATCTGTGAGAAAGTGCAGAGAGAATTCAGATGATGCAGGACAGCCTGAAGGTCAGGACTGACAGAATGACAGGCCATCAGAGGAAAGAAACTACAGTAACTAGATGCTGTCCATGGTCCTGTTTCATGAATACAATTCTGGGGCAGCTGATCAGTGACAGGACAGGAATAAAATGGCTGCTGTTAGAAATACATCTCTAGTTCAGCTGTGACTCCTGTGCCACATCATGTGCAATGTCTACAAAGCAAAAAGAGAGATTTGCTGCCCTGGGCTACTACTGTGAGGAAGCGTGGAATATAAATCTAATAAATTAAGCATATATACATACATACATACATTTACACTGTATATTTTCAGACTTTGCAGAGATTTTGTCAACTGATTACTTCGACATTTTATTATGAGAAACTAGAATATTCTTTCCAGTGAATAGCAGAATTTGCTTTATTTTTGTTTGTTAACTATAATTAAAAACCTAATAAATATGCAGAAGGCTACCTTTGACCTTATAATTTTTTGTAATTTTGTTTTTCCTGAGGCATGTAATGCAGTTTCTTTCTTCAGACATTACTGTACACACTTAGCTAGTCCCATTGATTCAGAGGAACTTACTATGACTCAGACTGATTAGATCAGGCACTGACAGTTAAGCAATTCACTGGCATAGTACTAGATACTGGCTGCATTCACCTGCTTTGCTAAACTATGGCAGAGCATCACAGGAATGAGTCTGTCCAATCATCTGACTTTCATACTTCCCTCTGCCCTTTCCCACTCTCCTCCTGTACAGCCAAAAGGAAGAATTTTGCTTCAGTTTTTTATTAGTCATAGAATCATAGAATAGTAGAGTTGGAAGGGGCCTATAAGGCCATCAAGTCCAACCCCCTGCTCAATGCAGGAATCCAAATCAAAGCATTCCCAACAGATGGCTGTCCAGCTGCCTCTTGAATGCCTCCAGTGTCGGAGAGCCCACTACCTCTCTAGGTAATTGTTTCCATAGCCATAGCTTGGCATGATGTCTGTATCTAGACAAAATATGGTTAGTCTTAACTATGGTTTAGTTCAAACCATGGTTTATGAACCTGGCTTGTTTTAGTGAGCCATAAGATTAACCACACTTTAGGGTTTGGACATAATGCTAACCTGTGATTAATTAAAAAAGTGAAGCAGAAGCTACCAGTTTTCTCACAGCCATGCCAGAGGAAGAGAGGGAAGGGGGGAGCACACAGACTCAAGGCTTTCACAATCTTAACCTCATAATACTAAACCATGTTTCAGTGTTACACATGAACACAGTCATGTGCTGGGAATCATCAAGATTATGATAGATTCTATACCTCCATGTTTTTAAACTCTAGATTACATTTCTAGATTAAGTCCTAAAAGACGTGGGTGGGGATAACCAAGGGGCATACAATAAAATATGCACACTACTTGGGAGTTTAGTGCAACCAGTCACCTTACTCCATGCAGTTCTGAGTGGAGTGCTACACTTGTGTGCATCCAACAGTGTGCAGAAGGGGCCAACTTGATTGGGTACTATTTATATTGGGAACAATCCATTCAAAGTTAAGCCCTATCAAGCCCCATAGATTTCAGAGGGAGAGATTTAAGATGATGCTTAGTTTCCCCACTGAAATCAATGGTACAAATAAGCAGTAGAGCAACATGGCAATAATTGTACAGTTGTAATAGGTTGTATCCAGCTAAGTTCTACTTAGAGTACACACACTGAAATTAATGAATCTATGTTAGTCAAGTCTATTAACTTTAGTGGGTCCACTCTGCATGAATATTTCCTCCAAGGAAACTCCTTTCCTCCAAGAAGTTCAAGGTGATGTACATAGTCATCTCCATTTTATCCTCACAACCCTGTGAGGTAGCTTAGGCTGAGAAACAGTGACTGGTCCAATGTCACCCAGTGAGCTTCATGGCTAAGTAGGGATTTGAACCATGGTCTCCCAGGTCCCAGTCCAACACTCTAGCCACTTTATCACACTGGCTCCACTTTGAATAGGACTAGCTTTGGATATAACCCAATATATGTTTGTAGTTTATTTGGACTGTTTGGATGTCATACTTTTAATTTATTAGATAAATACATTATAGCTAGAGTTTTATCTGTCTATCTATTTATTTATTAAATGTATATCCTGCCTTTCCTCCCAGAAGCAGCCCAGGGCAGCAAACAAAAAAAACTAAAAATACTTTAAAACATCTTAAAAATAGACTTTAAAATACATTAAAACAAAACATCTTTTAAAAAGCTTTAAAAACATCTTAAAAAGCAATTCCAACATAGACAGCATAGACTGGGATAACTTAAAAGGCTTATTGAAAGAGAAAGGTCTTCAGTGCATGGTGAAAGATAACAGAAATGGTGGCTGTCTAATATTTAAGGGGAGGAAATTCCAAAGGGTAGGTGCCACAACACTAACAATCCGTTTCCTATGTTGTGCGGAACAGATCTCCTGATAAGATAGTATCTGCAGGAGGCCCTCACTTGCAGAGCACAGTGATCGACTCAGTATATAAGGGGTAAGATGATCTTTCAGGTATCCTGGTCTCAGGCTGCATAGGGCTTTGTACACCAAAACAGAACCTTGAACTTGGCCTGGTAGCTAATGGGCAGCCAGTGCCAATCTTTCAGCAGTGGAGTGACATGTTGGTGATACCCTGCCTCAATAAGCAGCTGAGCCACCGCATTTTGCACCAGTTTATTTCATCATATGCATGGAAGGTTAGCCCCTTCCTCCCTCTCTCCCTATGAGCCTTTCAGGGGGAATATCAGTTCTCTTTTTCATTTTTTGACATATAATAAGAATTAGGGTATGTCTTGTTATAGGAACACTTGATCGAAAGGAACCAAAACATAGTGTAACAATAGAACACGAACACACACACACACAATTTATTTATTTTGTTACTACATTTATATCCCACCTTTCCTCCAAGGAGCTCAAGGTGGCATACAAACATAGTTCTTCCTCTCCTGATTTTATCCTCACAACAACCCTATGAGGTAGGTTAGGAGGACAGACAATGACTGGCCCAAGATCACCCATTAAGCATCATGGCTGAGCAGGGATGTGAACCCTGGTCTCCAAGGTCCCAGTCTGATACACTACCACTCCACCAAATTGCCTCCCTGTCAAGAGGTAAGTGGGGCAAATGCACCCATGTTCACTGGATACTTCTGGCTTCTCTTCCACAGTTTCTGCTTTGCAGCTCCAAAGCAAGCCTTTACTTTTCAACAACAACAAAATGAGAGAATGCACTGCCTCTGACAAAGACTCTTCACTCAAAATACACTGGGACTAATTAACTATACACTCTCCTTACCAGTAGTGGATGGCATGGTGGGGCTGTGCCACTCACTTGACCTCACTCTGGCTGAGTTGCTGCTGCATACAAGGACAGAGAGGAAGAGGGATGAGGTTGGTATGATGCAAACATGCTGGTAGAGCCAAGCCAACACTCCTGACAGTGTGTGCACCACACTGACCTTGCCACTGCCTCACCTCAATCCATCCCAGTATGCAGCAGCAACTCAGCCAAGGATGGTCAGGTGAGCAGCATAACCCTACTCCAGTATTTCTCCCTACTTATCTGTCTCTCCAATGATCCAAAACATTTGGGCTCTCTCCTGTCTGGCCACTAGGAGGCCCATTCAACTGGCAGGGTAGACTGAGAACATTTATTTATTTATGAGATTTGTTAGACGCCCATCTGGCAGAGGTTAATCTGCCAATCTGGGCGACTTACAACCAAACACAAGTACATTTCATATAAACAATCAAAATCCTAAAAATTAGAAATTAAAAATTAAAAGCTTAAACATTTAAACCCCCCAAGATTTGCAATCTGCCAGCCTAAAATTGAGTTTAAACCCCCCAAGAACTGCAATCTGCCAGCCTAATCCCTTTCCCATGCCTGGGCATCCTTTCATTTTCTCCCTAAAGCCAGTCTTTCTCCTGCCTCTGTAGTGCAGGTGTTGGGAATGGCCCTCCAGATATCACTGAACTACAGCTGCCATCAGTAGTTCAGCAACTTCTGGAGGGCCAAGGTTTCCTCACACCTGCTGCAATGAACGGTTGTAGGTTCTAAATGGTTGTCTGCTCTGCTGTCCTAGTTTCACTCAGTTCAGGCAAGGCATCTTGCCCCTCACAAAGAATCATCATTCAAAACATGTTGGTTCTAATAACCCATATATTTCCAGTGCACCTTAGAAGCTTCCTCTTTTGTTGTTTTTGTATTAGTCACACCCTCCTTCTCTTCTCCCCTTTATGCAAGCATCTAAAAAAAAAGCCCATGCAGCAATATCTTACACTTACTTGCCTCTACCATGTCTAAGGCAGGGATATAATAAGAGGGGGATTTTGAGTAAACACTTCAAATATCCCAGCTATAAACAACTTTCTTGATTTGACACAGCATTGCTTGGGTCTCGTCATTTTATGCATGTTAATTAAAACAGGAAATCATTCCTGCTTCTTCTGAGTTTGTATGTACACCATTATTTTTATTCATTGTTTTATTTTATCATTACATTTCTATCCTGTCTTTCTTCCAAGAAGCTCAAGGCAATATGCATGGTACTGACTCCCATCCCTGTTATCCACACAACCACCCTGTGATACACAGGATAGGCTGAAAGAGACTGATTGGCCCAAGATAATCCAGTGAGATTCCTGGCTGAGTGGGGAACTGAACCTGGGTCTCTCATAGGAAGCTGCACTATACTGAGACAGATCATTGGTCTGTAGCTCAGTACTTTCTGCACTGACTAGCAATGGCTCTCCAGGGTTTCAGATCAGAGACTCTCCCAGCCATACCTGGAGATGGTGGGGATTGACCCTGCATGCAGAGCATGTGTTCTTCCACTTAACTATGGCCTTTCCTAGTCCAGTATTCTAATCCGGTGCTTTTCAAGCAGTGCTACTCATACCACCTGATATACTGTGAAGTACCACTGGTTAAAAGCACTGCTCTAACTATTACACCATGCTGGTTCTCACATTTTTTTCTCCTATTAAAATGAGATGTCATGTAAATAAAATGATAATATAAAACTTTTTCAGAGTAAGGATGCTGCTTCATGAGCCAACACACACATATAAGATACAGCTACTAGGCTTGCAGTCCACAGAGCAGTTAAGCTAGAATTAGTGTGGTGTCATTCACTTTGAGTCTCAGTAGATGATTCTGTTTTAACTAGTTTATGGAACACGTTGCCTGATATTTTAATCACTATGACTAATGTAGTATGAACACTTGCCAATGCAAGTATGCTCAAAAGTATTTGTAGGGCCCCTTTAGAGGGATTCAGATTACTATATGGATAAGAACCTGCCATTTAAAGCATTGTTTTGTTTTGTCTCATTTTTATCCTAGTTTTCTGAATAAAATATTATCAAAGCAGCACAAAAGGTATAAATAATCTTAAAAACAGCAAACAAAATAATTATCATAACAATCCAACAATAACATAAACTAAAATAAAAACTAGAACAGTTTAAAAACATACCAAAAAACAAAACAAAAATCATACCTCAAAAGCCTGTCTAAATAATAATAATAAAAAGTAATCACAGTCCTTTGAAAAATAGGAAGTGGAGGAAGTCTGCTGCATTTCCCCCAGGAGATGCAACCACGGTGTTTATCATGAAGAAGGCCTACACAATAGCAAAACTCTAATTTAGGATTGCCCCAGAGTTACATCTGCCAAACTTAAATTCATAAAACCTGGTCTATCAAAAATAGCTTTTCCTAAAAACATACATAGCTTTACCCAGGTAAACCTCACTTGAAATAGAAATCTATTTGTGACTCCATCTTTAAGAAAGCCCTGCTTCTTGCTCTAGCAGATGTAATCACACAGGCAGATTGTACCAGCTGATCATCTGGTTGTGTGAAGTCCTGTGCATAGTGCTCTGCAAGATCTGACAACCAGCTGATTGTCAAGACTGTCAATGGCTACTAGTCCAAATGAAGAAAATAAAAAAGAACACAAACTCTGGCAAAAGAAATGCAAGAAGACAATAAGGGATGCTAAAAAAGAATTTGAGGAGCACATTGCTAAGAACATAAAAACCAACAACAACAAATTCTATAAATACATTCAAAGCAGGAGACCATCTAGGGAGGCGATTGGACCCTTGGATGATAAGGGAGTCAAAGGTGTACTAAAGAACGATAAGGAGATTGCAGAGAAGCTAAATGAATTCTTTGCATCTGTCTTCACAGTGGAAGGTATAGGGCAGATCCCTGAACCTGAACTAACATTTGCAGGAAGGGATTCTGAGGAACTGAGACAAATAGTGGTAACGAGAAAGGAAGTTCTAGGCTTAATGGACAATATAAAAACTGACAAATCACCAGGCCTAGATGACATCCACCCGAGAGTTCTCAAAGAACTCAAATGTGAAATTGCTGATCTGCTAACTAAAATATGTAACTTATCCCTCGGGTCCTCCTTCGTGCCTGAGGACTGGAAAGTGGCAAATGTAACACTAATCTTCAAAAAGGGATCCAGAGGGGATCCCAGAAATTACAGGCCAGTTAGCTTGACTTCTGTCCCTGGAAAACTGGTAGAAAATATTATTAAAGCTAGATTAACTAAGCACATAGAAGAACAAGCTTTGCTGAAGCACAGCCAGCATGGCTTCTGCAAGGGAAAGTCCTGTCTCAGTAACCTATTAGAATTCTTTGAGAGTGTCAACAAGCATATAGATAGAGGTGATCCAGTGGACATAGTGTACTTAGACTTTCAAAAAGCGTTTGACAAGGTACCTCACCGAAGACTTCTGAGGAAGCTTAGCAGTCATGGAATAAGAGGAGAGGTCCTCTTGTGGATAAGGAATTGGTTAAGAAGCAGAAAGCAGAGAGTAGGAATAAACGGACAGTTCTCCCAATGGAGGGCTGTAGAAAGTGGAGTCCCTCAAGGATCGGTATTGGGACCTGTACTTTTCAACTTGTTCATTAATGACCTAGAATTAGGAGTGAACAGTGAAGTGGCCAAGTTTGCTGACGACACTGAATTGTTCAGGGTTGTTAAAACAAAAAGGGATTGCGAAGAGCTCCAAAAAGACCTCTCCAAACTGAGTGAATGGGTGGAAAAATGGCAAATGCAATTCAATATAAAATGTAAAATTATCCGTATTGGAGCAAAAAAATCTTAATTTCACATATACGCTCATGGGGTCTGAACTGGCGGTGACTGACCAGGAGAGAGACCTCGGGGTTGTAGTGGACAGCACAATGAAAATGTCAACCCAGTGTGCGGCAGCTGTGAAAAAGGCAAATTCCATGCTAGCGATAATTAGGAAAGGTATTGAAAATAAAACAGCCGATATCATATTGCCGTTGTATGAATCTATGGTGCGGCCACATTTGGAATACTGTGTACAGTTCTGGTCGCCTCATCTCAAAAAGGATATTCTAGAGTTGGAAAAAGTTCAGAAGAGGGCAACCAGAATGATCAAGGGGATGGAGCGACTCCCTTACGAGGAAAGGTTGCAGCATTTGGGGCTTTTTAGTTTAGAGAAAAGGCGGGTCAGAGGAGACATGATAGAAGTGTATAAAATTATGCATGGCATTGAGAAAGTGGATAGAGAAAAGTTCTCTCTCTCTCTCATAATACTAGAACTCGTGGACATTCAAAGAAGCTGAATGTTGGAAGATTCAGGACAGACAACAGGAATTACTTCTTTACTCAGCGCATAGTTAAACTATGGAATTTGCTCCCACAAGATGCAGTAATGGCCACCAGCTTGGATGGCTTTAAAAGAAGATTAGACAAATTCATGGAGGACAGGGCTATCAATGGCTACTAGCCATGATGGCTGTGCTCTGCCACCCTAGTCAGAGGCAGCATGCTTCTGAAAACCAGTTGCCGGAAGCCTCAGGAGGGGAGAGTGTTCTTGCACTCGGGTCCTGCTTGCGGGCTTCCCCCAGTGGTTGGCCACTGTGAGAACAGGATGCTGGACTAGATGGGCCACTGGCCTGATCCAGCAGGCTCTTCTTATGTTCTTTGTGAGGATAACTATATATTGCCTCAAGGATCATACATAGTCAGCATGCCTCTGAATACAGGTTGCTGAAGAACAGCAGCAGCAGAGGGCCATTGCCCTCATGTCCTGCTTGTGGGCTTCCAATAGGCATCTGTTGGCCACTGTGGGAAACAGGATGCTGGACTAGAAAGGCCTTTGGTCTAATGCAGCAGGGCTCTTCTTATGTTCTTATTTGATATTCCCTGTAGAAGAAAGGATTCTGAAACAGATGGACCTTTGGTGTGATCCAGCTGGGCTCTTCATGTTAACTTGACCTTTATGTATGAGACAGTTTATAGGAGAGGTACTAATGACTTTGCTGCTCACCAGGTAGTGTGCATCAGTCTTGAATAATGCAAAGAAAATGGATGTTTTGATCTATAGCTTTGCCTAGATTAGCAACAAATATCATGACAGCCAGGTATGTATAGTAGCCCTTTATACAGTCTCTAGCGAGGTTTGCCCATATGACATGATAGCATGATCGCAGCAGAATGGACAAGGAACTAGTGGGTGAAACAGGTGTGGTCATGCATGTTGGGAGCAGAGCTCAATTCATCTTTGCTAGTAACAGCTGCATGTGTGATGTGACATGGTTATGTAATACCACAATATGGCTGGGCTTACAGCCAGGCAGCCATCTGGACATGCTCTTAGCATCATAATAGTCACAGGTATTGTAAATCCTCTGAGCCGCAAAACACTTTCAAGGGGCAGTGGTGTAGAAAAAGGAAATAAAAGGCTGCTTTTATCTTTCACATTTAACCAGTTCGGATCAGGTATTTAGCAGGTTGAATGTACATGCCTACTAACAGATATTTTTCCAAGAATGGGAGAAGTTAACATGAAAGGTGTAAAATGCACTATGTGCTCATTTCAAAGCCATGCTGGAACAGGCAAAATGTCAAAGGGATTAACCCCAAAGAGCTATAAATGTGTATTTATAAACTACACACAAATGCATGCTATTGCCTGGTTAAAAAGAAATGATTTTGATATATTTGCTTGAGCAGCATAACTAGCCCCCAAGGCACTGAGTACAATTAGAAAAGGGCATGGTGGGGGGAGGTGGGATTTCCAGAAAGAAATCATGGCCTTAGGACCCCTGCTCCTAATTATAATTTATAATTAATCCTGCAATTTGCACAAAGAAGCAGTCTAAAGAAAATATTGTCTTTGCCACAAGATAATTTATTTTTAAGCTTGACAACTCACTTAAAAATATTTTTTAGGCTGATTCAAATTAGTTAATGCAGAAAATTAAGAAAAGGCAGGAAAATCTAACCTTCCCATGTACAATATGTTTACAATATTGAAAAATCCACAATATAAATGGCTAACTTAAGAATGTAATACATATAAATGTACCTTTTCCTGGCACTATTCCAATTTCCTCTCTGTCCATACCCCAAATCTGTGCTATGCCCTACTCATTTCTCTAGCAGGATCCAAACACTATAAAATGGGAAAAAATCTGCAATTGCTCAGGTCTGAGATATTTCCAGTTTTGTAGGTTGACCTAAATTCATATAGTGATGCATACATTGTGCATTCTTGCAATTCTTTGTGTGGCTGCATGGAGATTTACAGACATCACAAGTCTTACATTTTTTTCACCGTTTCTGCCCTCCCTAATGTTCTGCATTCCTAATCCAGACCCAAATATAGCATAACTACATTAAAGGTGCGTACATAGTGTGTATATTGTTACTACTGGGTATACAATGGTAAAATGCAAAACAGCATATATATTTTTTGCACATGCAAACAAAAATCAAATTTATTGGAAAGTTGCATTAAAACTAAAAAACATCAACAGCAGAAATGTGAATTTTCCTTTTTTTTAGAAAGCCTTCGTTATCTTCCATTGCTTTTGTTTCCTTTGCAACAAGAGAATGTTCAAAATGCAAGAACAAAGAAATCATAAGAGCAAGAAAATCCCAAATGTTCCTTTGAAAAAATGCATAGATATGCATTTAGTTAACATGATCCTTAATTAGAATGGTTCCATTTCCCTTCAGATATATAAAAATAAGTGCAAGGCTTTTAATTTATATAACCATAGTGCCGTCTACAGATTTGTTCTTAATTGATGAAATCACTGTGCTTCAGCTTCTGAGGATATGAGCAAAAAAAATTAACATAATACAGTAAATTCCAAATATGTGCAGCTGGGTGATAATATTTGTAATTTGACAAAAACATTAGAAGTATTATTATTTGTGACATGGCTAAAGATGGAGGATTGTGAGGAGAGTAAAGATGACAGAACTGGTGCTAACCACTGTGACAAGAACTTGAAAAGCAGCTGACATGACATCTTTCCTATCATGCTGCTGAAAATGTCAGCTTTGTGAAGGACAGTGAGAAAGTGGTTTGCCAAATATTTGAAAGGTAGATTCAAGAGATGCTCATAACGTCAGATGTAATATAGTCCACAGCTGTTTGAGAAAGGAAGTCCTTGCAGTTGTGATGGCTCTTAGTTGGCAGGCCCTTCCAGACATCCAAGCTGCTCCAAAAATGGCTACAGTTGACCTGTAGTTCTCTTAGTTACCTGGTCACATATACAATGCAATATACACAGAAGAAATTACACTTTTTAAGGACAGCTATGGAGACAGACAATGGTTTAGAAATACTTTTCACAGAAGGTTATAGTGATGACCAAGCTCCAGAGGGTTGGAACTGAGTGCAGGTGTCCCTCCAGTTAGCTTTCTTGGCTGAGCTGGCCTCCCACCAGCCGCTGTCAGAGAGATGCAAGCATCTCTTTGTTGGTGCCAACCTCCCCCTTCCACCAGCCAAATGCACAGGCAGGTAGGAGGCCCACTGGTGGTATCCTCACAAGTGGAGCCCATTAGAAAGCCCCAAAATGGGGTATCCCAAGAGTGATGAGTGGGCAGGGCTGAGCTAAACTGGATCCTGAGCTATCTCTGACCAGCAACAGATACAATCTAGACCCAGTCACTGTGCTAGCCTGCAGCGATTGTCGCATCCCCCACCTTCCAGTGCAGCCATGGTCATGCTGAAGATATAGAAGTGATTCCCCTGCTTCAAAAAGCCTGGGGATTACAGCCTAAATTGTTGCTGTTATTATTCAAATATTACAATGCACAAAAATTGCCATCATTGAATTTGATTTAAGAAGACAGTTCTGTAAGCCTGTGCCTGTGTTATGTGCATTAGAATTAACAGCACAATCCTAACCATGTGTACTCAGAAGTAAACCCTATTGAATTTAATGGTAAATGGGTTTAGGATTGCAGCCTTAAATTAGCAGAGATGTAAGAATCTGAATTTAAGAAGGGAATAGGTGAGTTGTATGTGCCCATATGCAAACCTTGTCAATTGTATAATATAACCTCTGATCTGCAGTTTATGGCTGAGGGGTTTTTTTTCCAGGAGCTGATATTATGGAAGGTTGTCCTTTTATTTTATTCGTTTTATTTTCTGGCTGCAAAACAGTGAATTTTGAGATTGGGGGAGCTCATAATCATGAACTCAGAGAGTTTTTTCTCCCAGAGACCCAAGCCCACAATTCTACCCAACTTCAGTCCCAGCTCATTATGGTCTCTATCAGGCAACCCTGCTTACTGTCCCCATTCCCCAAGCAAACTTACCCATACTAAGAAGAAGGGGACACATGGGGAAAGGACTGGCTACAGATGGTGAAGCCCTTGTAGGCTTCATCCTTTAGGTCTGAACACTCCTGAGCATGCTCAGATATTCTGAGAAGTTCCTACACGTATGTATGGGAATTGTTGTTTCCATCCAGTGCCTCCCAGTTCAAACAATTGGGATAGGAGGTAACAGGAAACAATTCCCATGCATTCAAGTTGCAATGGAGGCACCTGGAAATGTTCAGGAGTATCTAAGACCTAAAGATGAGGCCAGCAAGGCCTCAGCCCTCCCCACTGCCAGTTCCCTTCTTCTCAAGGGAAAGGGTGCTCAATGGAGAGCTCCAATATTCTTTCTCAGTGAACGTTTGGTTTTAAAAAAAGTTTTTCTGAGAGTTCTCTCAGACAGCTTAAAAAACCCAAGCTAATTAATGACAAAACAAACTGGAGGAAGTCTGTCTATCACTATTTTTATTTTCATTTAGTATTGTGGCTAAATTTATCTGTGATTTCTTTTTTTCAATCATTCTCTATCAATTAATGAAAAAGAAATTGCATTTGAACATTAACAATGGAGAGAGAAAGTATTGGTGAAATTCTCATGAATGGAGTGCGGGGTTCTTGTGTTTGCTATCAAGATTGCTGAGAAATTTTGTGAGTGTACTTTCTTTCATTCTGCAACCAGTTGCTCAGGTGGTCTGCATTCTGTAGCCTCCCCAGGTGTTTGTGCTTCTTGAAAATGCTATAATGTCCTTGTCTGTAAGGGCAGAAAGCCTATTTTTAAAATAGAAGCCTATTTACTTTTAAAGAAATCAGTGTGGAAAGAATTTTTCTTAAAAATAAATTTGGCACACCAATCTCAGCACTTGGTAGCCAGCCTCCTAGATTTCTTGCTTCAATTAAAGCCCATGGGAAGACATTATGAGAACTCCTACCATGGGGTTTTTTCAGATTAGGAAGGGCATGCAGCCAGGAGTCTGCAGGGCACTGGAGAAATGTGTAATGGAAAGGAAAACATATACACCACTCTCAGTTATCAATAAAGTAAGCTTAGCTCTGCATCCACTGAAATGATGAAATACCCTGCAAATGAGGCAGAAAAATGGAGGCCTCTTTCATGTGGGAAGAAAACGTTAAAGAAATTGGAGCACAGGTTTCAGAACAGCCCTAGTTTTATTGCACTTGCAAACTTCTTTTAGTCTACAAAAGAAGTGGTTCAGGAGTGTTTTGTGGAGTGCAGCAAAATAAGCATCAGTCTGGTGCTCTGACCCCAAACACAATTGGAAGTACATTCTCCTGCAATGTGTTCAAAATCAGAGTGTCAGCCATGGCCATCTGTAGTCTGTGGTTACCATTTTGTCTTCTTTGGAATAGACATCTCTCACTATAGTAAGCATGTAGAGTTCACCATAAGTATTAAATTTATGTCTTTAAATAAGAAAGGAGTAGAGTAAAAGAACAAGTTTCTGAGCCACATTTTGTTTTCTTCTGCATTTAAACTCATGTCAAGACATTTTCAGTAACACACTTCATAGGTCATTGCTGCAATCAGGGAAAAATCACACATTTCGTTTAATAATAGTTTGACAACATGAGATGGGCAACTACACATGATAGGCTTATCACCTCCTATCTTGGATTTTTCTTTTATTGGGCAATTGCCTGACAAGAGGCAATGATCTGTAATAACTTGATCATGCAATAACTAGTGATAACAGTTTCACACATTCAGGTTATCAAGTGATAGCTGCAATTATCACATCAACAACATAACTTGTGTACTTGCCGGCATTTGTCTTCCAAACCTTTTGTTTCAGTAAACAAATATTTCCTATGGGCCCGTTCATACGACTGTATAACCTGCAATGTTATTGCTTTGTGTCCTCATTAATTCACCATCATCCACATGACGTTGCAAAGTAGTATGGATTTTCTCGTTCACAAATCCACATTAGCAATGCTACTAAAAAACCAATGTGCTTTCCTGTATCAATAATCAATTACATTAAGATCCATGCACTTGAATGCAAGGCGTTTCTGCATTAGGCGGTTCATAGGCATTCCTCCATTATATGCCAAGTCCTCTGTCTCCTTCCCCCCAATAGCCAGTTGAATTTCCAGCACTGAAGTTAGATCTACCTTCTGTCCGCGCCTCCTTACAGTTCATTTCTGCTTCTGGCTTCTGTAACTGTATCGCATTGGGTGTTTTTTTTTTTAAAAAAACTACTATTTTGTGATCAAACGTAAAATCAAATGTTTAATGAATAATATTTCCACTTACAAGCTATTTTGCGATATTACACCAAAAAATTCATTGCAAACATGGAGTTTAAAGGAGGAGGTCTTTAACTGAGCTTCCTTGGGCTGATAGGGGGAGAGGAGCAAGCTCTAGTAATTTAAAGTGGCATTGATCTTGCAGCCGGTCCAACAGCAAGCAAAGCCTCTCTTTTCCTGCCCAAGGGATGGGAGGGGGAGCCAAACAGACCAAAAAGCCAAGCAGCCATCTCTCTCTCCCTCCCTCCCTCCCTCTCTCCCCCTCCCTCCTTCTCCCCCCCTCTCTCTCCCCCTCCCTCCCTCTCCCCCCCTCTCTCTCTGTGTTGTGTGTGTGTGTGTGTGCGCATACGCACTGTAAATTGTGTTCTTTTCCTCCGAGCCTGAAATTGACTAATCTGGGACCTCCCTTTGCTAACTTGACACTGAATGACAGTAAACCTCTTGCTATCTCCCATGGCGGGTGGTGGAGGATCTAATACAATTTGGTAGCAGGAGGCATGAAGAGGAGATTTGGTGGGTACACTGGGCAGAAGGAAAGCCCTTTCAAAATGGTAACAGCAGGAGATAGTGGGAAACAATGGAACACATAAAGGGATTTCCCTCCCAGTTCCACAAATTCAATGGAATCGGGAGTAACCAGCGGCTCCTATCCTTAGTATGCAGCATGTTATATGTAATAGCCCAGATGTTTATTTTGCTTGCACTTGGGGGAGGGGGTCCATTAACTTTGCCCTTTTGCACATCCACAAACCTGCTCATGCACAGGAATTTTTTAAAAGATATACATTTCTGCGCTCTTCCGAAAAAGTGTATGAAAAGCAAACAACCATTATGGACCAATCACTGAAAAGGGGTGGACTTAGGGGAATGGCCAGTGCTAAAGTGATTTAGACAAAAATAATAATAAAAAGCCCATACGTATGGATGCTTGATAATCAGTTTTTCACAATAATCAGAGCACAAACAGGACATGTATGGATCTCGAGGCCATCAACCAAATACGGAAAACGTAGATTATGCAGTTAAATATGGATGGGCCCTGCTGCCCTTAATTCATCTTGAGAATTACTTTTAGTTAAATAGGCCTTCTCTAAAATAAGTGGTGTGTTTGAAAACTAGCAGTTTCCTTCATTTTGATCAGTTAAGGCTCTGTGTTTCTGTATCTCTTTGAAATTACAGTGAGGCCCTTCTATTTAGCCTTTGGAGGAGCAATTCTAAGTATTGTGTGAGCTGAAACTGTATCCTGGTTCTTATTGTAGGAACGCTCATTTATTTAACAATAAAGACACATGCAGTGCAATCCTAAACATGCCTACTCAGAAGTAAGTCCCATTAAGGTAAGTGAGTATAGGATTTCATCTTCAGTGGTAATTAGGGTTGCCAGGTTCCTAGCCTGAGGCTGATCCTGTATCTTTAGGAGAAGAGATAGTCAGCCAAGTGCAGGTGTTCTTGCAACACTGTAATGGGGAAAACCACAAGGTGGAATTCTCCCTTCCGCCTGCACAACTTTTAAAGATACAGAAGACCTCTTGGAGGCTGGGCCTGGCAACCAAGAGGTCTTCTGTATCTTTAAAGGTTGTGCAGGGGGAAGGGAGAATTCCACCTTGTGGTTTTTCCCATTACAGTGTTGCAAGAACACCTGCACTTGGCTGACTTTCTCTTCTCCTAAAGATACAGGATCAGGATCAGGCCCTAAGCCTGGCAACCCTAGTGGTAATAGTTTCTGGAATACGACATTTGAAATTGCTTCAGTAGGTAAAGGTTTCAAATTAACAGCCTGCTCATTTTTCATAGAACTATCTATTTAATTAAAAAAGAGGCTAAAATAATACCTTTGGGATTCCTTCATGCATTCTCCTAGTGATGTGTCCCATTTGAGGACCTAAATCAATATTTTTATACACCCAAGCTTGGTATATAAAATACATATTGAATTTAAACAGTAATCCTATAGAATATCAAAATACGTGGGCAAGGACCGTATGCAACATGTTACTCTCTCTTTTCCAATGGGACATATATGTATAGGATTACTGACAGGTATTATAATCTTAGCCATTTGCTTTGTGAATGCTTATAAATTCACTTTATCACTTTAAATAAAAAAGACATAAGTATACAAAGAGTATAATGTCTTTGTTTAAAATTGGTGAGTTTTAAGCGTATTTAACATCAAGTGCTAATGTTGATTATATTTTGAGGTTTCTGCATCTTTAGGTCAATGAAATATTGACTGTACAGATTGTAATTTTTTTTAAAAAAAACTTAGGGGCGTTTTGATTCATTAAAAGGAAAAATAAAGCTTACCAATTAACCCCTGACAGGAGGTTCATTACAAGCTTTGTAATCCCTTGCCAAGTCTTTTGTATAGCCAAACTAGTCTAATACTAAGGGCTTACAAAGCTTAATCCAAACGCTGGAGGAGGCCTTTAAGTAAGAACATTTGTTCAATTTTAACTGCTCTTACAAACAGAGAGAGACTTTCAGGTATGAACTGAATATTATTACACAAATCCATATATTTACTGGTTGCCAATAGTAGGGAAAAGTGCTGCTAATTGTTCGGCTAGTTGATTCATTTTGTGGAATGGATTAGAGTAGTTCATTACCTTTTTCATGGATTTTTCAATGGAACAAAATTTATGAGAGGGAAACTGGAGGAATCAGGAAATGGTCTCTCTCTTTGTCATCACCATCATGGCAGCGTAAATCAGTAGTTAGTATAAAAATCAATACATGAACGCTGTGATGTACAAGCACACTTTTTGACACAGTTAGGGCCAAAGTAAATGTGACTTTAATTGCATAGCTGTATTTTTAAAAAAACAATGTCCTGGTGGGAAGGGAGGACATCAGTACTGATGGAGGAGAGCATTAATCCTTTCCTTCTCAACCAGGATCCAAACAAAATTGCCCCCTACAATGCAGGTGCCAATGGGAGTTTTTCCCTATGGCTAACTGCAGTCCTGGGATTGAGCTAGGACGGGAGTAGTTAAATCTTCCTTCTTAATGCACTGTGGTCTCAATGAAAAAATCACCCCACCTCCCCCCACCCACACCTAGGATTTTTTTTTAAAAAAAAACAGAAGTGGCTGCCAGCCATGCAATTAAAGTAACATATAGGTTGATCAATGGGGCTTCCTCATAGACTACATCACAGGAAAAGAATAGAAAAACAAAGCTTACCTGTTCTGGTCTATTCCAGTGAAAAAGAGCTTTGTTACGATATAGAATACACTTCTGTACACTAAAGCATTGCTGAAAAAAGTTTTTAGGAAAGCTGAAAAATCCAGCTGATCTTTTTCAATCCTGCATACCATTCATTCATTAAATGGCATCATAGAATCATAGAATAGTAGAGTTGAAAGGGGCCTATAAGGCCATCAAGTCCAACTCCCTGCTCAATGCAGGAATTCAAATCAAAGCATTCCCAACAGATGGCTGTCCAGCTGCCTCTTGAATGCCTCCAGTGCCTCCACTACCTCTCTAGGTAATGGGTTCCATTGTCGTATGGCTTTAACAGTTAGGAAGTTTTTCCTGATGTCCAGTCGAAATCTGGCTTCCTGCAACTTGAGCCCATTATTCCGTGTCCTACACTCTGGGCCAATCGAGAAGAGATCCCAGACCTTTCATGTACTTGAAGAGTGCTATCATATCTCCCCTCAGTCTTCTCTTCTCCAGGCTAAACATGCCTAGTTCTTTCAATCTCTCCACATAGGGCTTTGTTTCAAGTCCCCTGATCATCCTTGTTGCCCTCTTCTGAACCTGTTCCAGTTTGTCTGCATCCTTCTTGAAGTGCAGAGACTGGAACTGGATGCAGTACTCAAGATGAGGCCTAACCAGTGCTGAATAAAGGGAACTAATACTTCACATGATTTGGAAACTATACTTCTGTTAATGCAGCCTAATATAGTGTTTGCCTTTTTTGCAGCCACATCACACTGTTAGCTCATATAGTTTGTGATCAACGACAATTCCAAGATCCTTCTCACATGTTGTATTGCTGAGCCAAATATCTCCCATCTTATAACTGTGCATTGGTTTCTTTTTCCTAAGTGTAGAACTTTTCATTTATCCCTGTTGAATTTCATTCTGTTGTTTTCAGCCCAATGTTCCAGCCTATCAAGGTCCCTCTGAATTTTGTTTCTGTCTTCCACGGTATTAGCTATGCCCCCCAATTTTGTATCATCTGCAAATTTGATAAGCATGCTCTGTACCTCCTCATCCAAGTCGTTAATAAAAATGTTGAAGAGTACTGGGCCCAGGACCAAGCCCTGTAGTACCCCACTCGTTACTTCCGCCCAGTTTGAGAAGGAACCATTGATAAGCACCTTTTGAGTACGATTCTGGAGCCAACTGTGGATCCACCTGATAGTTGTTCCACTCAGCCCACATTTAGCTAGCTTGCTAATCAGAATATCATGTGCCACTTTGTCAAAAGCTTTGCTGAAGTCGAGATGTATTATGTCCACAGCATTCCCACAGTCTACAGGGAATGGTTACCTGGTTAAAAAACGAGATAAGGTTAGTTTGGCACGATTTGTTGTTCATAAATCCATGTTGGCTCCTGGTAATCACTGCATTGCTTTCAAGGTGCTTACAGATTGACTGTTTTATAATCTGCTCCAAAGTTTTTCCAGGGATTGATGTTAGGCTGACTGGTCTGTAATTCCCTGGTTCCTCCTTTTTGCCCTTTTTGAAGATAGGGACAACATTAGCTCTCCTCCAGTCATCCAGCACTTCACCAGTCCTCCATGATTTCGCAAAGATAATAGACAGCGGTTCTGAGAGTTTTTCAGCCAGTTCCTTCAATATTCTAGGATGCAGTTTATCGGGCCCTGCCGATTTGAACTCATTCAAAGTGATTAGGTATTCCTTGACCGTTTGTCTATCAATCTCAAACTCTAATCCTGCCCCTTCTACTTCATGTTTCCCAGGAGGGTCATAGACCCTTTTTTGAGAGAAGACTCAGCCAAAGTAGAAATTGAGCACTTCTGCCTTTTCTTTGTCATCTGTTATCATTTTGCCATCTTCATTGAATAGCTGTGCCACCATTTCTTTTCTCTGTCTTTTACTATGGATGTACCTGAAGAAATCTTTTTTGTTGCTTTTAGTATCTCTCGCTAACCTCAGCACATTCTCAGCTTTAGCCTTCCTGACGCTATCCCTTCGATTCTGTGATACCTGCCTGTACTCTTTGTGGTCTGGCCTTCTTGCCACTTCCTGTATGTGTCCTTTTTTGTTTTCAGGTCATCTCTAAGCTTTTTATGAAGCCACATTGGCTGCTTCTGCTCTTTTCCCCCTTTTTTCCTTGTTGGAATTGCTTGCCATTGCACTTTTAGAATTTCCTTTTTTAGAAACTCCCACCCATCTTGGACTCCTTTTCTCACTAGGGTCGCTTGCCATGGGACTGTACTTACAATTGTTCTGGGTTTATTAAGATTGGCTTTCCTAAAGTCCAGGGTGCAAGTATGGCTACTCTCAGCTTTTGCTTCTGTTAAAAGCAAGAATTCAAGTATGGTGTGGTCACTTTCCCCCAGAGTTCCCGTAACTGCCACTTCATCCACCAAATCATCTCTATTGGTTAGAATCAAGACCAAGATAGCTGATCCTCTGGTTGCTTCTTCCACTTTCTGTAGGAGAAAGTTATTTCCAACACAAGTCAGAAATTTATTGCAGGGGCCGTGTTTGGCAGAATTTGTCTCCCAACAGATATTGGGATAATTGAAGTCCCCCATTACTACTACATCATGCCTCCTTGAAACATTGGCAATTTGCTTTTCAAAAGTTACATTCTCGTCTTCTCCTTGATTGGGTGGTCGGTAGTAGACTCCAAGCACCACATTCCTTTTAATACTTGCCCCATTAATTTTAATTCAGGGAATTATCTTTTTAAAAATTATTTGTCCATCCCTCAGATGCCTTAGCATTTCCCTTTTGTCTTGTCAACTTCATCCATATAATATAGGCATGGGGAACCTTTTTTGGCCTGAGGGCCACATTTCTTGTGGGCAACATTCCGGGTCCACATGGGTGGGACCAGGGGCAAAGCTGCATGGATGGCGTAATGAATGTAAATTTTACATTTTGTAATGTAGGCTAGAGTCTACACACTCACACGTCCCTCTCTATCCTGCATCCAGGCAAACAAGAGTCATTATGAGAGTTCAAGGACACACCAGTTCGGTAAAAACAGTTCATGACAGTACAAAGCAGAACCAGTGGGCTGGGGATGTGGCCTGGGGAGAAGACAAACAGAGAAACCTGGTGGGCAACCTTTGGCCCCGTGACCTGAGGTTCCCCAATGCTGATGTAATATCTAAAGTCAATGTACTTTGATTTAGGCCAATTTATGCTTAAATTGTTTGCAGATGGGTGGAAATTTCACAGTAATGCATTACTCATTCAGATAAAATGCTTAATAAGTTTAGTGTTGCTAGACATTGTCAAAAGAACTACCTTCTGCATGTTGGAATCAAGAACCATGATTACTTTGCTACTGTAAAAAGTAACACATACTTCCACAGGAAAAAAAACCTCACTGTTCCTCATGAATGTACTTTCTCACACTGCATCATCTCATATCTTTGAGCCTAATAACTGAAAACAAGTAGGCTGGGATCTAATTTGGTGCGAGCTCCACTCCCACACAAGCTCCCCCTTTCAGGCAGCACCCTTCCATCCCACCCATCCACCATGGCCCTCGCAAGCTGCACATGATATTGAACTATGGTGAACTGTTTTTTGCCTCTCCTGTCATGAGTGAGCAGAAGCACTTTTTGTTTGTCCTTGGAAAAGATTCAAACTCACTTATGCAGAATAATATTTGTAATTAAAAAAAACACTCCTTAGAGACTGTCAGGGATCCCCAGATCCCTCCCAGCCTCACTTTGTGTAAACACAGGCTTTCTTAAATTTTCAACTGCCACCAGTTCACCTAGAATTCTTTAAAAACCTTCTAGTAGTGTGTATAGAAGGCTTTAGGTGTGAGATAGAGACCAACACTAGAGCCAGGATAAACCTTCTACTAAGACTGTAGGTTTATTAAAAGGATACTGTATACATAAGATAATGTTGATACTTATATCTTTAAGATTCTTGTTGACAGTTTCTGAAGACTCAAGAGATACCATAGCTGACCCCAGCCTCCAAGTGGCTTTACCTCAGGCCAATTTCCCTAAACCCAGCCAAACACTCCCACAACCCAGTCCAATCTGCCTCTGTACCCCAAAGCTCCTCTGGTTGTCCTCCTAGCGGTTTGGACACTTTAGCCAACTTTAAAAACCAACATGTGTCACTTTGCTCTGGTAAGACTTTTTCACAGGGCAGCCTCTCAGATCAACTCAGTCACTGGCTCTCTTATCCTGATCTTCCCCAGACAAATATTACCAACATCCTGGGTATTAATAGACAGGCCTCAATTTTCTCCTCAGCTATTCTCTGGTCTTATTCCTCACACTGCCCTCATGAACCCAACTCCCTTATCTCCAACCAACTCCCAACTGATTGAAACCTCCAGCCAAACAGAGTCTGCTATCACCCAAACCATTCAGAGTGAATTTACCTGATTAAGGCTCCATCTAATAAAATCTTAAAGCAATCCTGTCTCCTCTCAGAAGCTGTCACCAAGGAACCACTGCGAAGCAGGCTTCTTACAATACAAGGCCTCATAACAGTCAGAGGTCACAGAATATATATTTTTTGTTCCAAACATAAACATATACAACATTTTTCCACAGGGACATTCAAAATTATTTGGGAAATCTGAAATATTTAGGTTTATTAAATTTGTATATCACTTCCCACTAAAAAGTCCTGAAGCAATTTACAAGCAAGTAAAAAACACAATAATAAAATTTGGAAACCGATTAACAATACACTATAACTTAATATTATTGGTGCTGCCCAAATGCCCAAGAATACAAAAACATGATGACAAGGTTGCCGCCAAGCAGGTTTCCCTGGGGAGAGCACTCACCTCCTCTGGACCTCCCCCGATGGTGGTTTGCAGAGAAGAACCTCAGAAGATGATCTCAGGTTCATGTGGAGAAAGGCGGCCCTGTAGATATAGATATGATTTTCAGATAATAATTTGATTTGCTTTAACACTTGAGTTACACCAGCTATTCCCAATGTGGGCGCTAACACCCCCCTGGGGGGCATTACAGCCTTTCAGGGTGGCGTTGGCGTGACTACAAACTTTAGGGGGGCGTTTGGGTTCATTAGCGGGGCGTTGACATTTGGCGGTCTGATGCAACAGTTGAAGCATTTAAGTTTAATTTTATTTAATACACAAATCATTAATTGTTAAACTGTTTTGTCCCCAGTTAGAATGTATTTAATAGTCTCAATTCATGGAAATAACACTATAAATAGTGTGTGCTCTTTAGTAAAGAAATTCTGAATAGCGGCCAGTGTCATATCAAGGAATGGGGATATTAGCCACGCCCCGGCACTAGGTAATGTTCTGATGCTGTCTTAAGGGAAGTTGGAACCAATCACAAGAGAGTGTTTGATAAGCTGGCTGTATTGGTGGAGGGTGCATTCTTCCAACAGATGAGTGCCGTGTGCAAATGGGTGACGCAGATAGTCAGTTATTCGCTGGTTTTCTTCAGGAATGGGACACACTCGCTACCCATTGTTTCTGTGATGTTTAAATGAACTTGTTTAATGAAACAATGCCGGTAAACTGAATGAGTTTGTTGTTAAGTAACACAGTGTATTCTATTGGTTCATACCGTGTGGACTTAATTAGTTAGGATTTAGTGCAGTGAATTGCATACTAGTGAAGAATCGAAACCGTTTGGATATTGTTAGTCGTGGTGACTTAAGACTATTACTATCCAAGTATACTCCAGATATTGTGAAGTCATCCAAAACTCATCAAGCTCAAGGATCACAGTAGTATTTTATAATAAATCTCATTTTATTTACTTTTCTATAACTATGTATGTATATTAATAAATCATACTAAGAATTCAATGTGTAATTTAAGTGCAATAAAAAGGCATGATAAAAACGATCAGTAATAATAATTGAAAATACCTTTTATGTATTACTCATATTTTAAGGGAAGAATAGGAAACATTGGCATATACTTAATCTGAGGGGGGCATTGGGCACATAAAGATTTTGCAAAGGGGCATTGGGTTGAAAAAGGTTGGGTAATGCTGAGTTACACAGTGGTAACACGGTTGCCTGCCTTGGTCCGGCTTTATTGTTCATTTTGAAGCTGCAATGAATATCATCCAAGAATTTCAATCCAGCAGGTAAGTGTGGAAGAGTGCCACACTCACAAAGGGGATGTGTACAGGGAACTAGCAGTGACCTTGAAGTGAATGGGGTAGTCTAAGAATGGGGAACTTGTGGTCCTCCAGATATGGTTTGACTATAACCCCTGTCATCCTTAACCACTAGCCGTGCTGGCTAGGGCTGGTGGAAGCTGGAGTCCAACTATATCTGGAGGACCAAAAGTTCCCCTTCCCTGACACAGATGCAGGCTTGTACTTAAGCAAAGTGCAGATCCTGTGGATACATCCCTGGAGGAGCCTCTGCTCACAGAGAACTTTAGAGCCTTCGAGAACTTTGGTCTGAAGCCACTGATGCCAGGTAATCGGAGTTTTGGATACCCAGGATTCAAATACTATTATTTATTTGTATAATTGTTTTAACTATAAGTGTTATGGTTAACAGTGCAGATGATTCATAAGAGTCATGAGGTAAAATACAAGTTATTCATAGCATTTCTCCTCCAGGCCTGACGGAATAGGAACTGTTACAGTGGAAGAGAAAGAACGGTTCGAAGAAATCAAAGAGAGGCTGCGGTTGTTATTGGAAAATCAAATCACACATTTTAGGTAATAACTGATGTTTCACCTTCCAAACACAGAGCCAACTTGCTGTGTTTCAGATGTTAAAATGATGATTACTTGCATAAACAATAGGGACTTTTAAAGTGATTTTAGTATACTATGTTACCATATAGATGACAGTGGCAATCACAGAAAGCTTAAACAGTTACAGCTGCATTTTTTGCCATTAAGGGTTGCATTGCCATAGCTTCAGAATAAGCAAGCCACAGTGAAAATTCTCAACGTTAAAAAAAAGCCTTTTTTCTGTTCCTGCCTCATGAGTACTTATTAACTAAAAATAGTCAGAAGATGAGGCAAATGAGGATCCAATTTTGATTTTTATAAAGTAATATGCTTTCTGTTTCAAAAGCAAAATAGCAATTTATCCTCCCCCCCCCCGCCATTTAGGTCTATTCACTTTGAAACACACAGGTGGCAATGATTAGGACTTGCAGTATGGCCTGTTGGCAATGTATTTATGTGTGCATATATACATTTATTTATTTATTTATTTTTAAGATTTATTACCTGCCCTTCACCATAAGGTCCCGCCAATTACAATATATATGCAATTATAAAAACAGGTAAAACAGTTAAAATTATAAAGCCAAAACCATTCCACTCACAACAGAACAGTATAAATTCAGTAAAGCTAAATGCCTCAAATAATGGTCTCTTCTCTGACCTTTTTTTTGCTTCTCTGCCTATCTCCTAATTGTTAGTAGTGGGCTGCTGCTCCTCCCCCCTTTTTCTGCCTCTTCCTCTTTCTAGTATAGGAAAAAGCAATCGTTTTATACTGTTGTGCACTTATAGGAATTATAAGTACCACCCACTCCAAACTAGTGTGGAGTTGGCCCCACTTTTACCAGAACACCAGTCACCCGTTGATTTAACACACAAACAGTGATGCAAATGCTAGTCTCCAACCAACTGAAAAAGCGGGGAAAAGACGCTCAATAGAAAAGATGATACTAATTTCATTCATGATACCTCTGTCTACATTAGTACCCTTTTGAGTTCTACCAGCAATCTTCATCTCCACTTTGGAATCCCCCGATGTGATAGAATCATAGAGTTAGAAGGGACCTATAAGACCATTGAATCTAAATGCCTGCTCAACGCAGGAACTCAGTGTCTCCATTGCCTTGTTGTCTAACATCGTGTGTAACATCATGGAAATTATTATAACTATGAAAATGAAATTGCACATTCCCATCTCCAGATTATTCTGAAATTAATTCCACCCATGTTATTAATTGTGATATACAAATCTATTGCATACAATCCCATGAAGTAAAAGTAAATTGTAATGTAATAAAGAAGAACATCAAATATGTGGTGTGATGATGTGATGTGATCCTGGTTCTGGCTCTAAAACCCTCTTTCACTCAAGCAAGATTTCAATTGCGCTATTTCAATTACACATCTTCAAGTTTAATAGCTTATTATGGAAATTCCCAATGATGTAAAAGGTGCTAACTTAAAGGCTCACAGCCTACTAATGGTTCCACCTGAGAGCCAATGTGGTGTAGTGGTTTAGGTGTTAGACTACAACCTGGGAGACCAGGGTTCGAATCCACACACAGCCATGAAGCTCACTGGGTGACTTTGGGCCAGTCACTGCCTCTCAGCCTCATGAAAACCCTATTCATAGGGTTGCCATAAGTCAGAATTGACTTGAAGGCAGTACACATACAATGGTTCCACCTAAGCTGATTGCTACTATCCAGGATTGGAATTTAAATGAAAGAAGAAAGGGGCCCATTACTCAAAGTAGCTAGGAAAATATCCTATTTTTAAAATCAGTGTAAATCAATGTTAGTTTATTTGCATATGTGGAAAATGTTTTAAAAGCTATGCATTTACCCTAGGTATTGCTTCCCATTTGGCCGACCAGAAGGTGCTTTAAAAGCCACACTTTCGCTCCTGGAAAGGGTAAGCATAAGGGTGCTGAAAGGTTGGTGAAGAAATCCAATTACCATATTTGGCTCTTTTCATTTAGTAGAATTTATATTGGCTTTGATGATATATTTAGAGTCAGGAAGCCATTTTCCTTCTGATCACATTGGCAATAAGTGACCTGAGTGGGCGAAGAGACATGTCATCTTCTGATGTGGTTGGTTTGGCACATTTGTTTGTGTCATCTGAGTGGCATTCTTCAGTGTACCTGTTCTCTTCTTGGGACACACTGTGATCTAGATTTCATGGGTGGGTCTGGTTGGGCTGAATTACCTTTTGGCTACTCTGATCTCTGGTTCTACAGTCTGACCTGAACAATATATTCAATAGCTTGAGCTTCATGTATACAAATGAAACTATATTTTATTATACTAACAGCATAGGAGACTTGGAATTCTAATTATAGTTGTCTGTGCCATAAAGCCATATTTTATCCTACTAACAGAAAAACTGAATGCCGAGGCTGAGCTCCTTAGGGCTAGTGAGATTAAACTTTACATGAGCCATACTGTATTAATCCATGCCTGTAATCATATGAACTTCAAGAACAAATAACTTTATCTTAACCTCTAATGCACAGATAGCCAATTCAGTGTCCTCCAGATGTTGTTGGACTCCCATCAGCCCCAACATGGCCAGTGGTCCAGAATGATGGGAGATATAGTCCAACAACATCTGGAGGGCACCACATTGGCTACCCTGCTCTAATGGAATGGCAAGTTCTTTAGGGCCACATATGCTGATACATAATAGAGTGCTGATTCCATTGTTACATAATTTTATTCATATTTTTAAAATGTGAGAACCAATCACACATGGCCTAAAAACATCAGAGTCCTTAAAGACTATAACATTTATTGTGGCATAAATTTTAATAGGCTTCAGCAGATAACAACACTGAATTATGCTACCATAGACTAACACATGTATTCTTCTGAAATTAATTCCAAAAATGGTAAAATCTTAATAAAGATCTTAGTAAAGGTAATATAATTAAGCATGATAATGAGAATTGTAAATAGTAGATCATAGCTGAACTCTGAAATATGTCTCAAACATCTTTCTGACCATTCTAATATTGTTGCTATATGCACATATTTAGCCACTTTCTGGCAACTTCCTCATACTCAGTTTCAAAACACAAAACACCAAGAACAACGGGCCTTGGTGATCAGGTCCAATATTTTCCAGGAGACTATTGATGTCTATGTTTTGAACAGTAGAGAGAGACAAAGGGCATTGTGAGCCCTTTGAAATTTTGCGTAGGTGAAATTAAAAACAAAAACAGTTAATCAAAATGACACAACAAATCAGTGTTTCTTGTATCAAGGTTCTGATGAAAGACATAGTTACTCCAGTCCCTCAAGAGGAGGTAAAAGCCGTCATCCGTAAATGCTTAGAACAAGCTGCATTGACTAACTATACTCGGCTATCAGAGTATGCCAAAATTGAAGGTAAGGTGATTTTATTACTAAAATTAACACTGGTACCCTCTTTCAATGAGATGACTAAGACAACTGCTTGAAAAGAAAAGAAAATCCATATATACCGTAGTTATTATTTTAGTACAGGATAAATGTGAAAGAATAAGACAGGCTAGGTAAACATTCCTCTTTTTTTAAGAAGGTGAGATGATACTCAGAATAATTACTTCAGAGGAGAGTAGGTGTGTTTGCCAATTATACAACATTCATATATGTTGGGTTGTTTTTCCTAGAAAACAAAACATTGAGTTCAACATTGTATGTCATTTATTGTAACTGGAATGGGAAATGCAGCTAATTGCCTGTGAGAGTGGAATTGATGGAACAACTGAAATATCAGAAATTGGATATTTTAACTGTGCTCATTCATTTGTAAGCCAACTTAAAATGTCTGTTTATTTATTTTTTCCTGGAAATGTTTGCCCCCTTCCCTTTATGCATAGCAGATCTTGTCAAATCAGTTGGCCCTGTGCTTGCATCAGATTTCATTCTTGTCACACTAAATTTGCCACAGCTGATATTATTGACCTTTTACATTATGAAGGAACAACTAGTGACCAGAGATACATGTAGCCATCAAAAAGACATTTTAAAACTTGCTTGAAGATATGCATTTGGCAGGAGTTCTGTACATGCAGATAGATCCTTACACATTAATCAGTTTTCATTGTTACCTTGTTGGCTGCTGTACAGTAATTTGAAAGTCCTACACAACGTGACAAATGTGTTGCTGTAGATGCAAAAATTGAATCATGTGTTGTAGATTTTGGTTTCTTGTCATGTGTGAGCCATGAAGCTTTGCTCAATGAAGCAATGTTCTCATTCGCTTAGTATAATAATACTAGGGGAAACAATATCACCTTTCATTTTTTTTCTCTCCTTAGTCCTTGCTTGTCAAAAGGATTATTGTGATATGTCCTATATTTCCAGGGTCTGTAGATTACACATCTCTCTTTTTCAATGTCCCTCCCCCCCCCCGTTGACAATGCAAATTGTGTACCAGTGGTAATGAATTCATTGTTATGCATCCAGTGAGAAACGCTTAAGAATTGGGCACTAAAAGGATGTTTATCAACTCTTGACTTGGTAATGAGTGATGAAAATAGAGAAAGAACGCAGGTCTCTTGAGCGCTGTGCTATCAAGCCATTTATCAAAGCACTCAACTTCACGGAATGGTTTTAATTGGTGAACTCTGTTAAAAAATTCAATGTTTAAATATGCTTCATGAGGACTTGGGAGAACTCCAGTTCAAAGGCAGCTTTGGGGTTGTTGTTATTACTTTTTCCTTTTGAATGGACACTGGGCTCCCTAGGTCTCTGTAAACGCTCACTAACTCTGTCGGTAAGCTTTGCTCTCTTCTTTCAGATGTATCTATGCAAAAACAAACTTTATGATCTGTAAGTAAAAATGCATTCATTTCCCAAAATGTAGAACAGCTAGTGTGTACTTTCCTTTTGTGCCTCAATTCTTCTTGGTTGTGTTAATTACCTGCCCTCTTTTTTGGCACTGTGACTTTTAGGTCTGGGAAACTTTGAAGCAACAAACCTTTATTTTTTTCTTTTCTATTTCTTTTTTTTAAATTCCAGCTATTGTTTTCAGAGAAGTACTTCATCCCACACTACCTGCTCTCTTCTGCTTCTCTCCTTCCTTGTTCGTGGTTGGTTCAGCCACTTTTCTATGCTGCCTCTATAAAAAGTGGTTGCATCAGTTGCAAAGCATGCTGGGATTGTTAATTCAAACAACCCAACATCCGCAAACTGCATGCCTCAGGTTTTCTCTCATGAGCATAGTCCGCTCACTACGAGTTCCTCTTTTCTTTTCTTTTTTCTTTTTACTTTAAAAAAAATCATTGTGTTACCATTTCTTCAGAGGAGTCTACAATTTGGAAACAAAATGTCTCATTCAGTCTAAACAGCCTAGGTGCATTAAAACTAAGTTTAGAAATGATTTAGCAGCAATGCTGCTTGAGGCTATGTTTATGAAGAAATACCTGTGAAAGCCTTAGATACTGAAGGCTAAACTCCTTAGTATCTTGGAGCCTTAAATCAATAGAATTCTATTTCCTCCTGTTCATGATGTTCTGACCATTATATTCCTGCAAACAATTCAGAACAAACTTTTAGAATCATGGTCACAATCTCTTTTGTGACTCATGAGCATGCTGAATGGTTAATCCAGTAAACCTCCAATTTTAAATCTTTTTTATTATTTTTTCTGTTTGTATCCCAAAATACTCTATGGCTACTTTCCTTTTAAGCTAATGTAAAGTTTTCCTCTGACCTATGACCTATAACCTCTTTACCTCTGACCTAAGCCTCTTGCATGCCCAAATCCTCTTTTATAGGGAAAAAGAGAGAAATGTATGAGCATCCTGTCTTCTGCTTGGCCTCTCAAGTGATGGATTTAACCATTCGTGAGTACCTTCCACCCTCCTCTCCATGCTGTCTTCACTCTTTTCTGTTTTCATTACTCCAGTACAATCCAGAGCCAAACCAACTCACTTTCCTTGCTTCAAGTCTTTTAGCATTGGCTTGTCTGTTGCTTCTGTCTGTGAAAGTCCCAGTGTGAGAAGTCCAGTCACTTTTTATCAGCCTAAAAAACAGGTTAGAAAAATTAAGCTGTTTTTGTTTGTGACGAACTCCAATTTGTCTGTAAGTTTTTTCAGTTCTTTCTGTCTGTGACCTGAATGCATTTTTACTTTGCTTCTGTGTAACCCCAATTTGTAAACACTTGTCACTGGTACACAATCAAAAGATAGCAACTACATGGGGGAGCAATGAGCTAGAGGTCAGAAAAAAGACAAGGGAAAGAGTTGTCCTTATCTTTCCCTGATGTGTATATGTTTCTAAAGTTCTTTACAATCTGTGCATAAGACCACAGAAAAATGTCCTGCCTGTACATTAGGTCTTCCATGTCTCTTGTCTGTTGTCTTTCAAACAGAGATTTCAAACCCTAGATTCTGTTTTTTTTCTTATTATTCCTTAATAGTGAGTTCTGAATAGGACAAATTATGTATCTTCGTTTTACCAGTTTAATAGCGAGTGTGTGTGCTGAGAGTTTAAACCACCTAAACACCAGATTTTCTTTGTATGACATAACTTTTTATCTTGGCAAAACAAGTCGTTTTTGATGATGCCCCATGCTTCTGGGTGGTGGGAGAGATTGGGCAACTTTTTTTCTTTTTGAATGTCATATATCACACATAACTGGGGGGCATTTTGATCCACTTGCTCATTAATCCTGCATATCTGTTCTTGTTTCTCTCTCTTTTCTCCTTGTTGCTTTCTCTCTCTTTCATATAGAGAATCAAAAGGATGCAGGTGAACAACTGTATATTATACATTGCTAGGATTGTTGAGTTTTTATTGATCTTTGTTTTCCTTTTCATAGCTCCTTAAGATATGTACTCCGTATAAAGAGAAGTTGGAGTTGCAGTAATACTTAAGGAGTTAATTTGTGCTGTCTTAATTCAAAGAAAGCAGTGTCCTTCTCCCCTAGTAGATCTAGCAGAACAGAAATTCAGTACAACCTTACTAGGAGTTGAGACACAGTTTAATCAAGTAAAAGTCATACGTTTACAAAAACAACCCTAACGGTACCTTTTGGTGCCCAATACTATTAGAAATCTAGCTTTTTGTTCAAAACACTGTTTGATATCTAAACTAATTCTCTTTTTTGTTCTTCATATCTTTTGTTTTATACCCTATTTGGGTAGAATGGTTTTTTGTTAATGTGTAACTAACAATATAGTCAGAGAGAAGTCATGTTTGTCTTTTTTTTGTTTGTTTGTTTGTAATGCGATGATGTAATGAAACAAGGATACAGTTCAGATAAAAAGCTTTGAAAAATAAAAATAAGACATGGCACCTTTTTCATGACTTCTGCATATAAGAAATCTTCTTTTGAAATTTCTTAAAATCTGAACTGTGTGTTTTATTTTTAAATTTTATTTTTCCTGAGTCCTTTGTTTATGTTCTGTGAATGCAGATTGTCTGGATTTTGAACTGTTTTTAGAGAGAGAAAATATTTTTGGAATACATAATTTTGTCGCAAATTCTGTGTCAGGTTGTATCAAGTTATTTTTGAGAGCCGCTACCACAAAGTGGCTCAGTATCTCATTTTTCACACAAGAATTCATTTACACCAGAATGAGCTATACTGTACTACTAAGAAATCTATCGTTTTAATTAAACAGTGAGTCATCCCCTAAGAAAAGCTCATACCAAATAACTAAAGCTGCCTACCCTTATATTTACAAAAACAATATTATTACATAACCATATTTTCACAATATCAAGCTCCTTAGAACTCATGGTTTATACAAAAGATTTAAACAGATATGTATTTCAGCACAGCACTGGTGCCAGATGTTCTGCCTAATGCAGTTCTAGTTCACATTGCAGTTAAGTAATGGCGGCTCTGACAAGAATAGGCATCCCTAACTGCATCAGCTTGATGCATTCCCAAAGTTCAGTTAAGTCTGCATGTGCATCAGGCATGAATGCACATCAGCAAAATAACGAGACAACTACAAGGGAATGCTATCCATGTCACATAATCTTGTGACTGTCCAAAATTATGGAGTTACAAAAATGAATCTTAGCATGTCGGGTGAACATGGCTGTTGATGTTCACTGGTCCATCTCTATATTTTAAAATATTCCCTAAATATGTAAGCGTTTGTCAATGTCACATTTCCTTGTGAAACAGTCTCCATATTTTGGAAATTCACTGGACCATATGTACAAGTTATATCTGTGGATTAACAGTCTTTGATTGCTCCACACTAACCATCATGTAGTTAAAGTTTTATAGCATTCTATATATTTGCCCCATTTTATTAAAAATGGGTCAGGATTCCATCCATTGTGTCCCTGTTTCAAACTGTACCATATATAGCTTACTTTCTATTTCAGAACGTATCCTGGCATAGTAAACCTCAAATTCTATTGTGGGAATTAAAACCACAACCACATACAATTTCTTCTAAAGTCGGTGGGTGACATCTAGGTGCCCATCCAACTGCACAATGGATTTATTCTTATCCAACAGAACTTCACCTTTTTATCCTATCCTCTGTAGTGCCCCAGAAAACGGAAAACCCCAAAAATCTGCTCTAGAAAATTCCCATCCCTCTTGAGTAGATTCTGGGGATATGTGGGGATTTGTAAGTAGGATAAGAAGAAGAGGAAGTACCTTTGTGAGAGCAGAAATCCTCTCACACAATGTTGGATGTCACCCAATAGAATAATTCTAGCTCCACTGATGTTTAACACATGAATTTATCATGTAATGTAGAAGTTTCCCTTATATTTGTACATGGAATTTTAAAATACATTGCCTGTTTAGAAAATAATAATTTCAGCAGTCTTTAGGTACAATTCATGTGTAATGCTTCTGCTTCGCTGCTGAAATGTCCCACTCACTTTACAATGGTTATTTTCCTCTGAAACATAGTATGGCCTCCAAAAGTAAGGTAGACTTTGAGAGTATTCTCAGTGAGACTTCATGATTTGCTGTAAGTGGCTTACAGCGATTTCTACCATGTTACAGTTTGTAGATCAGAGCATTCCTTGTACATGTGTAGTCCTAATTTGGTTTGGTAGAAAAATATATTTTGTTTGGAGAAGTCAGAAGGTGTTGATTAGCTGCAAATGGCAACCTGCATATTAAACGGAGTAGGCAATGAAAGTAAACACGATGGAACAGATATTGAAGCCAAAATGTAGTTATTTCATAATGTAACTACTAAAGAGCAATCAACTCATGGCAACCTATGCATTTTGCCAACAAAAATGTTTATTGCCTCTTCTAACTCCATGTTCTGTAATATCTTTAAATATTTTTAAATCATTATTATATCCCCACTGTAAAACTGGACAGTGAGTCTCTGACCACACTAAATGCAACAAGTCCAAAGAAAGGCCATAGGAACATAGGAAGCTGACTTGTCCCAGGTCAGACTATTTGTCTATCTAACCCTTCTCCAGGGTCTTTCCAATCACTTGCTACCTGATTCTTTTGACTGGAAATGGCAGGATTTGAAACCTCAAGGTATGCAGTAAAATCTCCATTCAATCCTGCCCACTCTCAAACAATTCCACAAGAACTAAAGGCTGCATATGCATACTGTTTTCATGCTGTCAGTAGACCATAAGAAAAGCTTGCTGGATCAGGTCAATGGCCAGTCTAGTCCAGCATCCTGTTCTTATAGTGGCCAGCCAGGTGCATATGTGAAGCCTGAAAGCAGAACCTTAGCAACATAGAGCAGCATGCAGGTGTGGGCCCTCATCCAGCTAGGGATGGCAATTAAGCTGAAGGGAGGAGCTTGTTCCAGTTAGCAACCATACACTCGCACAGTACTAAAAGAGGTGCCCACTGCCTCCTTTCTCATCCCGTAAGTTTATGGTAAGAATGGGAGTTGGTGGCCAAATGTTGCTAATAGAGAACTGTTTCACCAGTCTTTGCTGACCATACTCTTCCAGTTGTTCTTTTCCCATCCAAGGAATTGCTAACAATGAAAGAGTAAAAGTAAGGGTGTGAAACATTTTGAAGTTGAATATAGGGAGTGTATAGGTACTATTACTAGAAAGCATCCAGGATTGTAAAAGATCCTGCAGACCTATAGCTAAAGAAATGTTGTATCACCTTTGTATATTTACAGAATCTGAACATTTGAGAACAATCTTGACTCTAGAAAGGCACCAGAAATTGAAAGAACTGATAGTCTAAGGAAGCTAATATTTCTCTCGCCCAAGATTAGTAAAAAAAAAGTGGGGGATGAATTTGTAATTAGTCTGTGACTCTTAGGATTCCTTTTCAGGAGAGTTGAGAGTTTGCTTGTGATCTCAACAAGAATCCAAGTTAAAAGTGTCACTTGAAAGGGGGATGGGATGTTATGCATAACCACACCATGGTGGTGTGGACCAAATGTGTGCTTGAGTCTATTTATTGTTTCACAGAAGAATAAACCAATCCTAGATTGTAAAGAGACAGAAGGTGATGTAACACCATAGATTGTATGCAATCATCATAGAAAAATATCCACAAGGTGGTAAAAATGAGCAGTTTTCAGAAAGTGAAATATGGTATTGATGTTTTCTGTGTTTGCATGCCTTCCAATGGTACTAATTTATCCAGTATGGTACCAGCTTTTTTAATACCTATACCGAGCAAATACACTGATTTTTCACACCATTGTAAGAGTTGTACTTCTCTGCAATGGATGTGAGATGAGATTGAGCATCTCAGCACCACACAGGGTTGCAGACCAAGGCTCACATTATTTATATTAACCAATACCTCTCCACATGGATGCCTAGCCAGCTATCATTATTTCTAAGATTATAGTGGTCCTTTTTTTTGAGCTGCTACAATAATCACAACAGTTACATAGACAACTAGAATATGGAGATGCTAGTTCTCACAAACAGACCTCCGTATGAGTACTGAAACACAGAAACATAGGAAACATGAGTTAGACCAGCAGTCCATCTAGCTCAGTATTGTATACAAGAAGCAGCAGTTTTCCAGCGTTTCAGTCAGGGAGTCTCTCCTAGCAATACCTGGAGATGCCTGGGATTGAACTTAGGACCTTCTGTATGCAAAGTACGTGCTCTTCCTTCCAATGAGCTACATCCCTTCCAGAAGCCAGCCAGCCCTGCTCTCTCCCTAGGTATTTATTTGGAGCCCCCAGCTAGTGTAAGCCAGGACTCTTTAGTACACATACATGCATAAATAAAAAGATAAATCTAAAAACAATGCTGCTAATGTTATCCTGAAAGTAGTAAGGGTGGGCCTGGAATTTTGACTTTTATAGTGAGATGGTGTCCACCCACTGCCTATATAACATAGTGTGAAACAATTACATCTCATGCCAGAATTTGGCAGGAGCCATCTATATTCACTTGCTGGAATCAGCAGGGAATCAGCAGGGGTATTTTAATTATTATTGTGGTGCATGTTGCAGAGCTGTAAGGGGAAATGTGCAGATCTTCCCTGATCGCTTTGAAAAAAAGCTTTTTTTCCTTTTTGCTGTTTTTACTTTAAAAAAAGAGTTGATGGAAACCACAGTGCATCAATTTGCTGAGAACTGCGCAGTCCAATCCATAGGTCATGCGTTTTAAGCTGTATTTTAAAACAACTTGATAAGACCAGCTGCTATGGCCACTTTGTCTTACGCTATTTTCTTTCTTTATTCCTCCCCCTCCTTTTTTCCCTTCGTTCTCTTCCTCCTCCTCCCCCCCCCCAGCTTTGGGCACCCGCTTATGTGTGCAGGCATTCACACACATGCACACCCCAACTGAAGTTGCACAATCCAGGCATGTTTGACAGCTGCAGGAGTTAAATGCCAATCAGCTCTAAAATATATTTTTCATCTAGGTCACTGTAAGTGTCTAGGTCTGAAGGAAGTGGCAAAAATGTGCAGCTGCTGGCAAGTTCAGTAGCTGAAACATATTTAAGGCCGGTACAGAGTCGGATTACTGCAGGGCTTGATGCACAGCTTAGCTGTGTCCCAAGGGTGTAATTGTCCTCTGGCTTTGGTATCCTTTGAGGATATGCCTCTCTGTTACATGGCAATCACATTGTAAATGAATGGAACGGGTCAGATAAGAATTGTCTGCAGAGATATTCCTGTGACATAACTAATGCTTGTTGGATGCAAGCAAATGGCAGCCTTTCCCAAGGATTGCTTTTGCTATCAGTGTTCATTGTTCTAGTTTAATATTTGTGTGTTTGTGCATGTATACACACACAGAGAGAGAGGGAGAGAGGGAGAGAGGGAGAGAGGGAGAGAGAGGGAGGGGGGGGATGAGGTAGTGGTGTGGACAGCACAATACAAACACCCTGGCAGAGCGAAGGAAGCTAGCTTCAAGGCTCGGCTCCATTCAGCAAGCCGCTTCTGCAAACACACATACATATACACCAAGCTTTCTCAAAATAAATACCTCTAAAGGAGTATGATAATCTCTCTGATCTGCTCTTCTCTGATCCACAGTGTCCGGATTGATCCAAAATCTGTTCTCTCTAACAGCACACTGAAAGCAAAGTGGAGGCTGTGCTCCACAATCTTTACAAGAGGCTGACTTGCAGATATCAGATACACTGTTTCAGTGTACTTCAGATTTACAAAATCTTCATTTTATGCTAGGCCTCCTACTGGGAGGAAAGGTGGGATATAAATCTAATAAATAGTTCCTTGATGGTACTACACATGGCAATCAGGGACTAGCAATCTGTAGAATTGGTTTCTGTGCCCATTGTCTCCAGTGAATGCTTCAGTGCCCAACCTTGAACACCTGGAGTGGGAAGCATTACCTTATTCTTACTTTAGGAAGCTCAGAAATTTACTTAACAGATAACTTAGAGTGCTTACTGGCTTAGTGTTTAAGAATCCCTAGTAGTGGCTAATCATACATTGTCAAATTGGGCCAGTGATGCTATAGTCACCAACTTCACTGACTATCTTCTAATTAATACAAAAAATAGAGATGGGAGAGACCTTCCAGGCTCACATTGGATTAACATGGAAATGATGTAAGATCTCTTGGGGAAAAATCAGTTTTAAAATAATTTTTCTGTGCTCTTCTGATGTACAGAAAAATGACCCCCCTCTGAGCATCTTAAATCTTTCCTTGTTAAAGAGCTGTGCAGTGTTACTCCATTACACTGAAGAAGGGCAAAATACAGAAGTTGGGGGAAGCCCATACTTCTCATGTTCGGCATGGAGAATGGGCTATCTCCCCCTTCATTTTTTGCCCATCCAGCTTCTGAATTCTTCCCCTGTTGAATGTAATGGTGCAACATCACTCCATAATATTTCAAAGTACAAATTAATGAGGTCATGGAAGCCAGCAATTCTTCTCCAGCTCTAAAAGGCAAATTCAGGCTTGTAAAGCTTGCTTCTCCTTTCAAGCCAAGCTTTACTGAGCCCTCAAAGTGTTTTGCCAAGCTAGCCTAGGAGAACTTTGCCAGGATCTCTAATACAAAGACTGTGAGTTATGGTTCTGCCAGGAGCAGAGGTTCTTTAGGATTCGGACAAGGCAATAATCACAGCAGGTTCGTTCCTTTCCCAGGTTTTATTTAGAGAGAGAGCCAAGATATTACCAGCAAAGGGAAAATGGAAAGGAAAAGCAGGTAAAGGAAACTTAAGTCCCTTCAGTTACCGGGAAACCCACTGCAGTATCGGAGGCACTCCACGGCCAGTCAACTGTGGCTCATGGCATGACTCTTTCCCATGGAGAAGTCTTCATAAAAACGTAAAGGAAGCCAGACCATACATTACTTGGTCTTCAATGTCTATATACAAATGCCCAGGGTATGGGAAACGAACTCTTAAATACAGGAGGGTGAATATGACTTGATCAGTATAACTAAAAGTTGGTGAGATGCACCAGTTACAGCAATTGAAGGAAATCACTTGTTCAAAGAGATCAGAAGGAATAGAAAAGGATGCAGAGTCGCACTATCTGTTAAAAATATACATCTCTGCGCAGAAATACAGGAGCATGAGCTTAGTAGCCCATCAAGAACATATGGATTAAAATTAATGGGGCAAGGAATAAAAGGAACATGGTGGTTGGAGTCTGTTACTGACCCCAATCAATGAGAAGACAAAGATGACACTTTTGAAAAGCAAATTGCCAGTGTTTCAAGGAATGATGTAGTAGTAATGGGGAGACTTAAATAACTCTGATACCTGTGGAGAGACAAATTCTGCCAAACACAATCCCTCCAAGAAATTCCTGACTTGTGTTGCTGATAGCTTTCTCTTGCAGAAAGTGGAGGAAGGAGCTATCCTTTACTTGATTCTAACCAACAGAAATGACTTAGGGCTCATCTACGCAGTGATTTAATGTGTGTTTGGTGCTACTGACATCTCTTTAATTTCCATGGTTCACATGATGTTACTGGCAAACAGAAGCTATCACACAGTTTTTCCCATGTGAATCCGTACTAACCCAATCTGCTAATAATACAAAAAGCTTAGAATAATACGGCTCCACTCCGCTTCAGATGTCTTTGAAGATGGTTTGCTTCAATGGTTTTTACTGGACAAGTGAATCATCACTTTCAGCTGTTCTCCTTTCTCTACCTACTAACTCTCCCATGAATTCCATTTTGTTGCTGGTGGTTTATCTAACAACTTCCGACTGCTCTGTCCTCCCCTCATCACAGTTTGCTGCAGCCCTCCCATCTTTCCTCCCTTTCTCCCCGAGTAAACTTCCCTCCGCATCTGATTTCTGATTTTTCCCCCTAAAAAATCTAAGTGGATTTTTAAAAAAGAATTACCTCAAAAATATTAATATTAATATCAATATTTTAAAGAAAATATCAATATTGATATCCATATCAATACTGATATTTTGAGAAAATATTGATATTGGAATTTTCTTTAAAATATCAATATATTTGTTTTTCCAGCAGGAAAAATTAACTCAGAAAAAGCACGGGACAGTGGAGAAGGGGGGGGCAGATGACCCCACTTCTTTTCAACCACGAAATTTCAGGAAGCGGTGGGGGCAGAAGGGAGTGGAAATACTGTGCAGGTCAAAAATATTTGCACATGCCCAGCAACCGAGCAACCAGAGGGAGTAAAAATGTAGAATTAGAGGGCGGGGCTACAAGGAAATAGCAACATTAATCTTTCCCAGATGAATGCCTACTTGTGTGAATGGAAAACAACGGATTTGAAGCCACCTTTGAGCACAAAGTGTGGACTTTGCAAATCTATTATGACAGTAAAAGCAGTGTATTTGCTACAAATAAATGTTCCCATGTGGATAAGCCCTTAGTGGATGAAGTGGCAGTTACAGAAACTCTGGGAGAAAGTGGCCATGCTGTACTTGAGTTCTTGATTTTGAAGGAAGCAAAAGCTGAGTGTAGCTATTTGCATACCCTAGACTTCAGAAAAGCCAATTTTAATAAACTCAGAACAATGAAATAAGGACCCATGGCAAGTGACCGCAATGAGGAAAGGAGTCCAAGATGGGTGAGAGTTTCTAAGAAAATAAATTCTAAAAGCACAATTGCAAACAATTCCAACAAAGAAAAAAGGTGGAAGGCAGCTGGACAGCCACCTGTCAGGTGTGCTTTAAGCTGGGTTCCTACATTGAGCAGGGCTTTGGACTCAGGCCCCTTCCACTCCACTATTCTATATTCTATGATTCTATGAGTGGAATATAAGCAAGGGAGGATCTATGTGCTTAGAGCAGCAGTGGGGAACATAACTAGGTCTGGGGAACATTACTAGGTCTGCCAGGCCTCTCCATATTTCTCATGCAAAACGTATCTCGCTATGTTGCCTTGTGAATAAAAAATATCAAAAAGTAACATGAGAACCAAGCTTGAATGACTCTTCTGTCCCCCAATCTGGCTATGGCTGACCATGCAATCAATTATAGGCAGGTTGGGCAGCTTATTATTTGGTTTTCTTATGTGTATGCCTGTCAGAAAAGGAAGGAAGGTGAATTCAGATTAGGGTTACAATCCTTCACACAAGATGCTTAAATCCCATTGACTTCAGTCGGACTGAAGAAGCCAAAGTTTGTGTGGGACTGCTGCCTAATGGTAGTGTTCTTAGGGCAAGTGTTTGTGCCATCCTGAACTTACATCCTTTATAGTATTTTTATAACTCTTTCAAAATTACAATGAACCCAAAATCCTGTAAATAAAGAGCCAAACTATTGGGCGCTCTCTCTCTCTCTCTCTCTCTCTCTCTCTCTCCCCCCCCCTTTTCTTTTCCATCTCTGGGAAATGCAAGCAAAAAGAAAAGGGCTTCTGGCAACAAACCATCTAGATAAATATGCCAGACTCCTTGCAGACAGAATTGTTTAGAGAAGCACTTTGGCTATTATAATGTTGATCATGAATATAACAGAAACTATAGAAGTACATTCATCATATAGAATTTGTTTTGTGCATACAGAATATGTATATATGTTCTCTCCTAGGCTGATATCACAAACTATATGACAGATGGGTCAAGTCCTGATTTGCAGTATTCTAACATTTGGAATAGCGAAGTAACATATTTGATAGAGCTGGCAAGTTTTTATATATGATTCAACCCAGAATATAAAAGCCACTAGAATTCCAAGTGGAAAATAATGAGTTGGAAACAATCAGAAACCACACATTTTTGTAAAAAAAAAAAAAAAAAAAAGAGCTCTGAGCACATATTTAAATTGTACAAAGCATGCTGTATAGCCATTTTTTAGCCCCAAATTGTTTTTTTTTAAATACAGTATTTGCAAAACAGTTTGTTTCTCAACTTTCTGCTTTTCTCAATTAATAAGTCTGACAATATCTAGAAGAAATCCATAGTAGGCAATATTTCCTGCCACTATAGGGGTATAAAAGGCAGGCAGTGCCTTTCACATTTGACACATGCAGATGAAGTTTTTGAAAAAACAACTAATTGACTGTACTAAAATCCTGCTTTTTGCACTTGGCTACATGAAATAACAATTAACATTCGCACTGAATTTTAAGCATCCTAGATTGTGAATTCTCGTAGCACAGTGGAATCTGTCGACTTCAGAAAAAAATGTTTGTTGTCATAATTGTGTAGTACTTGAGTTGACGATAAGCAAAACAGCAGCTATTCCATTTGTACTTTTATCATTTCTGCTTACTTTTCGTTCAAAAGTTTTCATCTTTTTTTGTCACTGTTTATGAAGTCACATGTGTCTTTACTTTTGCTGTCTCTTTGCATCATTTGCGAACAGCTCGATTGTCAGTGCCCAAGCCCCCAGCTGGGCCCACTCCAGCCATTCAAACACAGACTAATGTGATAAATCAGATGCTGAAAGGCATACCTAAGCAAACACCAAGTACTGTAATATTTTTCTTTTGTTAAATGATTTTCTAGTTTAGCTTTTTTTCATTAATTTACTGTAGTTTAGATTTTAGGAAGCTAGTCTCAACAATAGGCTTTCAGTAAAAGAAATTTCTAGCACAACGCTTCTAGTAAACAGCATTGGCTTCGAAATGTCCACATTTTTTGTCCAGCAATGTCTGACATATGCAACATTTTCAAATATCAACGTCAGCACAAAATAACATTGTTGTTGCATAACATTTTGCATGAGATATGTGAATCTGTATGATTTAAATGATGTATGGAATTATTGAGAAGTATGTTGTTTCATTGACCAGTGCTCCAGTTAATTGCACACAACATGGGTTGCTAATATTAAGACATTTATAATTTTAACAAATGTTTTTAAATAGAAAATTAAACATGGGACAATTCTACATGTTATCTAGAGACAGATTCTTGCAGATAAGCTTGTGGTAAAATATCTGCTGGTTCAGCCTCTCCACAAATGTAAGTGAAGGGTACAACACCAAAAGGATGTAGTAAATAACACATTGTACTAGCCACAATGCCTGTGTTCTACCTGCACTGTCAGAGGCAGTATGCTTCTGAATACCCGTTGCTGAGAACTGAAAGTGGGAGAGCACCGTTGCACTCAGGTCCTGCTTATAAGCTTCCCATAAGCGTATAGTTGGCCTCTGTGAGAACAGAAGGCTGGCCTATGTGGGCCTTTAGCTTGACCCAGCAGGGCTTTCTTAGGTTCTTAGATTATCATTGGCAGATTGCTGTCTGTCATAACTTTTAAGACGATCTTCCTTCCTTTCTCTGCAGCACAAGTCTGTACTGAAAACAGAATGCTCTGTTCTGGCGCATTCCCACAATTAACACAAAGAGTTATGAATACCCATGCCTCCCCAATGCCATTAAAGGCTGGAGAATCTTCTTTCCAAACTATGCAAGCACAGATGTGAGAATCAGACTTCCTTTTCAGATGTTATAATCTCAGTATAATAAACCACTGTTTTCACCTGCCCCCTCCTCCCCTCATCTGCCTGGCTTTGGGGTTTCTATCATGGTTTTCAAGGGTGGTTTCTCATTACATCCAAACTGGCAAACTATCTGTTTACAGGATCAGATCCTGGCTTCATATCTTGGTTAGTAGGCAGAGATTAAATTATAGTTTCCCAGTTCAGATGTAATGGGAAACTGTGGTTTAGCAAATCTCGGGAGCATTTTAATACAGTATGGTGCGAGAAGAGAAGAGCCTGTGTGCAGGCACAACACTTATTTTCAGTTTGCTAAACCATGATTAGCCAAGGTTATTAGGTCACTGAGTGTGAGTGTATGCATTGATCAGTTGCAAATAGGGGAACCAAATAGGACCCTGCTCCTGGAAGAGAAGCAATTTCAGCAGGTGCAGATTTTTGTGCCCTTTTATAATCAGCTGCCTCTTCTACACAGTTTTTACAAGCACATGAGCCATATCATCTATTGCATCAGGTCACCTTAGTTTCAAAAAATAATAACCATAGTTTTGAGGGTACTAATTAACAGTATGATCAGCCAAATAAAATTTCAAATATGATTGGGGGTGGTGATGTTGTTTTGTTGTGTTTTAATCTTACTTAAGGTCTATGTTGAATCAGGACCTTTATGAATCATTCTCTTGAGTTTCTCATTGAATAATACAATTTCTATAATTTACATTTATTTTCATCTACGCACAAAGGTGACTTCATTATAATGATCCCACTCCCCGTGAACTTAGATCTATAACATTAATTTCCAGTTTGGGATAAATATATGCATACGTAACTTATCATTTATGATTTATTTATGTCCACAATTTATATACTGCTTAACACCTTAGTCTCTAAGCAGTGTACAGTAAGGTTAAAAAATTATAATAAAGATAAAACCAGTCAAAGCTAACTGTAGAATCAGAAAACACTTTAAATGCCCAGTGAAATAAAAATATCTCCACTGGGCACTAGAAGTCCTATACGGAGGGGACCTGTCTGATCTCAGCCATGAAGGAGTTCCACAGAAGGGTAGCTACAATACAGAATGCACAGCTCCTGGTGGATATAAGCATTGTGTCCAAGCCATGGGGAACCACTAACAGTGGCTCCCCAGAAGTCCTCTGTGATCAGGCAGGGATATAAGGGATCAGGGGGTCCTTAAGGTATCCTGGATTCAAGTTGTTCAGGACCTTGCAAATTAATACAAGCCTTGCACCTGGCCTGGTAGCATATGCACAGCAAGAGCAAGGATATACTTAGCTCATGTTTATAGTAAGGATATGTTCAGCTAATGTTTCCTGAGTTCCTGAGCAACACTGCAAATTATTTATAAACATACTGATTCAACACTGAACTTAACGCTGCAGTGCCATACCTACGTCCTTGGGAATGGCCTTATTATTATTATTATTATCATCATAATCATTTATTTATATAGCGCCATCAGACGCACATGGCACTGTACATAAAAAAAGAATAAAACAAATCCCTGCCCAAAAAAGGTGTATAATCTAAATAACACAAATTTCAATGTACATGGATTGCACTTTAAGTAAGATTTGTCCTAATTGTCTCATCATCGCTTAATATAATGGGATATTTTATCTGAATGACGATGCTGTTATTTATCTCACAAAAATCTCTTTTTATTATAACCCTTATACTTTCAGGGAGAGAAATCCCCACATTGGCAATTTAAAGGTATTCTTCTCTGTTATCACTAGGACCACTGGCCACCACAGCACATTTTGCAGTCCTTCTGTTTTGTCACCATTTATCTGTGGGGTCAGGGCAAAGTCTGTTGGTGTTGTTGAGGGTATATTTAGAGTTTTGTTCATGCAGCCTTCATCATCCTGGTGCTGTCCAGATGTTTTGGACTACAACTTCCTACTGCCATTTTAGACCTATATTTTAAGACATTGTAGAGCAACTGATGTCAGCTTGGATGAATTAACTTAAATCCAGTATTTTAGCATCACTAATTTCTGGATCAGTTGATATAATACATAAAATTAAAACAATTTTTAAGATTCTTAGCACAAGTATATGTATGCATAAACTGTGAAATGAAATGTTCTCTGTGCAGATAATACCAAGATGCTGTCTCTAGAAAATATGAATTTCTCAATTTCAGGCAGTTACTTGCTATCATCTCAACTGCAAAGTAAAACAATTTGTACCACATATTTAAAATCAAAGCTGGAGCACTGTTTTCATTGTATAACAACAAATGTGGCTTTATGATTTGCTCAGTACTAACTACATAGCATTTTAATCTTTGCATGAAGTAGATTTTTTTAAAAAAAAATACTATTATTAATTATCTTGGGATTTTTCTTTTTTTAAAAAAATTAACCACCTAATCTATTGGCCTTACATTGAGCCTGTCTTGTCTCACTCCATTTTAATTCAAGTTCTTGTACTGCAGAAAATGTAGGTCGGTTAGTCACACCTGCCAAAAAGTTAGAAGATACAATTCGCTTGGCGGAACTGGTAATTGAAGTTCTACAACAGAACGAAGAACACCATGCAGAGGTGAGTAGCAATGGCCTAAGCATTTCTGAGCAGGGGAGTATTTGAGCAAGTGTATTCTTGTGTATATTGCACCTCTAGTTCTTTATACCATGCGGTGAACAATTGAGCAAGACAAAGCCACTTTCTCCCCCATCTCCCAAATAACACTAAATGTCACTAAGAATCATCTTGCAGGGGAAGATCTCTAAGGCTACAATCCTACATGCACTGATGTGGGTGTAAGTTCTATTGAACTCAATGGGGCTTACTTTTGAGTAGTTACATATAGGACTGAACTGTAAATATTTATTAAAAGAACTAAGGGCACAATAGCTTAGCCATCACTTGCATGTAAGCTCAGTTGCACTGGGATTTAATATGGCAGTTCATTTATGGATTATACCTACCAACAGCCAGAGTCTGTACTCAGGGATTATTCCAATCTAACTTTTCAGGGAAGATTACCTGTGAATCCATACAAAAATGTTATGTCAGAATGCAAAATCTACATGGACTTTGCAGAAGAGATCCACAATCAAGAGATTAGATTCCTGGGTTCTCCTGCTTCACAACACTTTCTGGCAAAAAACAGATATATTTTACCTTCCAATATAATATCAAATAATGCTTTGATTTGGATTCCTGCATTGAGCAGGGGGTTGGACTTGATGGCCTTATAGGCCCCTTCCTACTCTACTATTCTATGATTCTATAATGTGTTTTTGTCTGCATTATTCCATTGGTATTCCTCAGCTTTGAAACCTGCTTACCATTTATGTCAGTTTATTAATGACTGCTGGAGATAGCAAAATATGGCCAAATGTTTTTTTTAAAAAACAGCTGAATAACTATGATTTAAAAGGTTTCCAGTTTGTGGGTGAAATTGGTCAAGGTTTGGGATTGTGTGTGTAAACGCCATATTATATGTACTGAACAGCCAATAATAGAAATTAACCAATAATTTGACAACTGCCCAGGATATATCAAGTCTTTATAGACATTTAGTTGTTTATATGCTCTAACATGCATGGATCTAAAACATTCATAACAGGACACAAGAATACAGCTTCAGTTACTACGGAAATCCTGGGCACATCTTGTACCTTTTAGTGTGTAAGTTCTCCAGCAATGGGAGAGCTGGTTTAATGCCACTCTTAAAACAGTTTAGAATCCTGTTAGGATTTAAGCACATAGATTATTTCATAGATGTTCTGAAATAGATGTTCTGCCAACACATGAAATCCCCCATGTACAGATGCATATATGGAGTTAGTTGCATGTACACTCATATCCAATATTCTTTGAAAAATGTAGTGATTTGTGATCTTTTATAAATGATCCTTTGAAAATTCAGCTAAAACTATCCTTTGTTTATAAATTTTAACACTGCAGCATTAATTCCCTATTTTCTCCTTCTCATTGACGTTTCTATATTGCATTAAATACATTTTAACATAAATAATTTCACCATTAAAAACAGCAACCATAAATCAGATGTCTAATAAAATCAGAGTAAAATTAATTTATTTCTAGTGCGCAGCAATCCACGAGTCCCAACTAATGCCTGATTCCATATTTAAATTTCCTCCCTGTTTTTCTATTGTTCATTCAATCTTGGATGATCCTGGCAGGGGAAAGAGGTATGTGACTAAAGTGAATGAAACAAGTCACCTCCTGTCATATTTTCGTGCATGCCCTCTCGGTGCCATGTTTCCTAATGGGATTTTCCCTGGGATATCCTTGCTTTGTAACTTTGGATCCAAGGAATGTAACAGCAACTTCTGTTCGAACTGCTTGTGGAACTGTAGCCCTACATGGCAGGGCCAATGCAGGGGGAAATTCTCCAGCCCATGCATGTAGCGATGAATATATTTTTACAAGCACTGCAGTTACATCCCAACACTTGTCCTACCTGCCTGGGCTCTTTTCTCAGCCTGTTTACCTTTGTTGCTCAGCATACATCTGAGATAGATAGTTCCCTGCTAGTAATAGACATAAGTCAGAAATGATTGGTTAGGGTAGCTATAGCCTTCCACTAATTTTGTTCATTGTGTGTATTGTTCTGGTATATATATAAGTATATACAATATGTACGTATGGAGAGAGAGAGATTATCTAGGATTCAGGAGTGAAGCAACATCTGTTTTCATGTCATTGGAAAGCTAGCCATGTAGTTCAGAAAGAGCTTAATTCTGTGTGCTGTGATGACATGTCTTAAGAAAATAATGTTGTTTTCCACCTCACTATCTCACCACTTGCTATCATGGTGAGTCCTCACTTGTAAAGCACTGAGTAATCAATAATGATTCGATAGTAAAACAACAACAACTGAGAGGCAAATGGCTAATGGCCATGACTTTGAAGCATAGGTTCTGTTAACTAAGCAGTTTGCCACATGTTGAGAGCTGCCACATGGAACAGTGTGGCAAGACACATGTCTACAACCCCCACCATCACATACTTACTTACTTATTTACTTACTTATTTACTTATTTATTTATTTATTTAATTTGTATCCCGCCCTTCCTCCCAGCAGGAGCCCAGGGCGGCAAACAAAGCACTAAAACACTTTAAAACATCATAAAAAACAGATCCTAAAACACATTAAAACAAAACAGCATTAAAAACATTTTTAAAAAAAAACTTTAAAAAAGGGTTAAAAACATTATTTAAAAACATATTAAACAATTCTGACACAAATGCAGACTGGGATAGGTCTCAACTTAAAAGGCTTGTTGAAAGAGAAAAGTCTTCAAAAGGCGCCGAAAAGATAGCAGAGATGGTGCCTGCCTAATATTCAAAGGGAGGGAATTCTACAGGGCAGGTGCTGCCACACTAAAGGTCCGTTTCCTATATTGTACAGAATGAACCTCCTTTTTTTTTTTTACAATAATTTTTATTCAAATTTTCATAAAACATACAAAACAAAATCATAAAACATTCAAAGACAAAAAACAAAACAAAACAAAAATGATTAAACAAAAAAATAAAATGTTGACTTCCCATTTGTCGCAGATCAAATCAGTTATAGGTCTACAATATATAACAATCCTGTCTCTTAAATTATATTATAAAATCACTTTCCTCCAGTAGTTATCTTAATTAATCATCAAATCTCATAAACATTACTTTATTCTTTCCACAAAAAGTCAAAGAGAGGTTTCAATTCTTTAAGAAATATATCTATCAATTTTTCTCCAAATAAACATGTCGATTAATCCATCTCGTTAATAATAATAATAATCTTATTGTCATAACCATAGTCCAAATAAACATATCGATTAATCCATCTCATCAAAATCTGTTAGGTCCAATAATTTCAATAGCCATTATTCCATTATCCATATTAATTCCATCTTCCATCTTCAATAGTCCTGTTAAGTCCAGTAATTTCAGTGTCCAATCTTCCATTATCAGTATTCCATAATAATCTTGCTGTCATAGCCATAGTCATATAATAAGAGTCTGATGGGAATTTCCTCTATCCCAAATATTTTCTTGCCATCAGTTCTGAATAAGTTGCTGAAATATTGTTGTAAAGTCATATCTCTGTTCTTCTTTTTTACAAAATGCACTGGCTCATCTCTTGAGAATTTTTCCATTGTCACATGGCTGCAGTTAATTCCATAGATTTTCTCTATATCAAGCTCCATCACGTCATTCCAGTCCAAAAGATTATCCAAGCCATTGATAACTTTATCTCTAATATCTTCATTAATTTCTTCAGAGATAACGTTAAATTCCAAACAGTAGATTTTATTTCTAATATCCATAAACTCCAGATCTTTTTCGAATTCCACATTTGTTCCAATCTCCAGGGCTTGTATCTTCCCTTTATTTTTTCTTTTCTCATCTCTGATCTCATTCTCCTCTCTCACAGGATCCCCTATTTCTTTAAGCTCCTGCGTCATTTTGCTCAGTTCAATTTTCAGCTCCTTACTGCCCTGTCGCAGGGTTTGTTTCGTTATCTCAATCTCATCCATTATTTTCTGAAACATAATTACTTCCAGATTCTCAGCCACTTTCTTGATTGCCATTTTTAAAACCACGAAAACAAAACAAAACAAAAATAAAGAACCACTTCTTATTTCAGCAACAATTGGGTTAATATTCCAGGCTTGATGACATCACAGTATAAACAGAGCAGCCTGCCTTATCTCTCTATGTTCAAGAATACAAAACAAATTTAGTTCTCAGCATCAAAACAGTTAGTGGCGTCGTGAAGAAGCAGATTCGTCAAAATAAAATATACCAAAAAGAGAATAGTCCCAGACAATATAATGTTCCTCGGAATAGAAATCCCTCTTCTGTTTATATCTTTAGAATGCACTTCCAGGACAGCTTTTTGCAACAGAAACAGAGATAAGCTGTTAATTTCGTGAATAACAGAGAAGAGTTATAGCTCACCCAGAAGTTCTTTAAAGCTGATTCATTTGACAAATCTCTTTTTGCTGCAACGATTTAAACCAAGTAAAAAAAATAATAGAAAGAAGGGTGCTTGCCTGTTAGTCCGTTTTCTCTTTGAAGAAAAGATAAACGTATCGCATTAATCAGATAGAGCTTGTTCGGAAGTCCGTCCGGCATTGCTGGCTGGACCTTTTCTCATAAATTAATGAGATCCAGTCCTCCCAACAAAAACAGGCTTTTGAGGTTGATCTCTACGTTTCTCCCTGCCCGGGAGAAATTTCATCAGTCAAAAAATAATGTTCTGACTGATTTATATCTGAATAAGCTTCTTTTGAGGCGGGAGCCCGTCTCAAAAGCAGGCACAAGCGAAGTCACCCTTCCCGGAAGTCCTCCAGAATGAACCTCCTGATAAGATGGTATCTGCAGGAGGCCCTCACCTGCAGAGCGCAGTGATCGACTGGGTAGATAAGGGGTAAGACGGTCTTTCAGGTATCCTGGTCCCAAGCTGTATAGGGCTTTGTACGCCAAAACTAGAACCTTGAACTTGGCCTGGTAGCAAATGGGCAGCCAGTGCAATTCTTTCAGCAGTGGGGTGACATGTTGGTGATACCCTGCTCCAGTGAGCAGTCTCGCCACCGCATTTTGCACCAGCTGCAGCTTCCGGACCAGTAATTACAGTAATCCAGCCTATAGGTTACCAGTGTGTGCACAACAGTGGTCAGGCTATCCCGGTCCAGAAACAGCCGCAGCTGTCTCACCAGCCAAAGCTGGTAAAAGGCACTCCTAGCCACAGAGGTCACCTGGGCCTCCAGCAACAAAGATGGATCCAGGAGTACTCTCAGGCTACGGACCTGCTCTTTCAGAGGGAGTATAACCCTGTCCAAAGCAGGCAACTGACCAATTATCCGAACTTGGGAACCACCAACCCACAGCACCTCCGTCTTGCTAGGATTCAGACTCAGTTTATTGGCCCTCATCCAGCCCACCACCGAGTCCAGGCAGCAGTCCAGGGCTTGCACGGCCTCTCCCGATTCAGATGTTACGGAGAAATAGAGCTGGGTATCATCAGCATACTGCTGACACCTCACCGCAAAGCTCCTGATGACTGCTCCCAAGGGCTTCATATAGATGTTAAACAGCATGGGGGACAAGATGGTACCCTGCGGCACCCCACAGCACAGCTGCCAGGGGGCCGAAAGACAGTCACCCAATGCTCTTCTCTGAGAATGACCCTGGAGATAGGATCGGAACCACTGTAAAGCAGTGCCTCCAATACCCATCTGACCAAGTCGGCCCAGAAGGATACCTTGGTCAATGGTATCAAAAGCCGCTGAGAGATCAAGTAAGAACAACAGGGTCACACTCCCCCTGTCCTTTTCCTGATACAGGTCATCCATCAATGCAACCAAGGCCGATTCAGTCCCACAACCAGGCCTGAACCAGACTGGGATGGGTCAAGATAATCTGTTTCATTCAAGAGTACTTGTGGTTGCTGTGCCACAACCCTCTCAATCACCTTCCCTAAGAAGGGGGTATTTGCAACCAGTCTGTAGTTGTCACAAACCAATGGGTCTAGAGTGGGCTTTTTCAGGAGTGGTTGAATCACCGCCTCTTTCAAGGTGGCTGGAACCACTCCCTCTCACAATGATGCGTTGACCACACTCTGGATCCACTCGGTCAGACCCCCTCAGCAAGCTTTAATAAACCAAGAAGAGCAAGGGTCGAGACGACACGTTACTGGCCGCATCATCGCAGACATATGGTCTTGCTCTTTCAACATTACCCATGTAATATGCAAAGGGAGCATTGGGGAATAGCAACCACACAGTTCCCATAGTGTATGAACCAACCTTTAACAAATAAAACTAGATATGTCATCCCTTAGGGCAGGGGTGGGAAACCTGAGTTCATCAAATGTTGTTGGACTCCAACTCCCAGCCAGCATGGCCAGTAGACAGGGATGATGGGAGCTGTCATCCAACAATACCTGGAGGACCATAGGTTCTACATTGCTGCCTTAGAGTATCAAAGCCAATTTGTTTCAGCTTTTACAGGTCATGTTACAGTAATCCTAACCCCTGACTGGCCATGCTGGAAAAGGTTGGAATGTGGACTTCCGGGAAGGGTGACTTAGCCTGTGCCTGCTTTTGAGACGGGCTCCTGCCTCAAAAGAAGCTTATTCAGATATATCAGTCAGTTTTTTCTTTTTTTTTTGACTGATTAAACTTCTCCCGGGTAGGGAGAAACGAAGAGATTAACCTCAAAGCCTATTTTTGTTGGGACGACCAGATCTCATTAATTTATGGGACGAGGTCCAGCCGACGAAGGTGGGACGGATTTTTAACAGCAAGCTCTATCTGATAAAGCGAACGTTCACCTTATCTTCTAAGAGAGAACGCACTAACAGGCAAGCACCCTTCTTTCTATATTTTTCTTTTACTTGACTTAAATTGTTGCTGTTTAAAAGAGATTTGCCAGATTGATCAGTTTTTGACATCTCACTGGGGAGCCATAACTTCTCTCTGCTACGCACTAATTAATAGCTTATCTCTGTTTTTGTTGCAAAAAGCTGTCCTGGATTTGCATTCTAAAGATATACACAGAAGAGGGATTTCTATTCCAGATTTTTATTTTGAAAAATATTATACTGTTTTGAGACTACTCTCTTTTTGGTCTATTTTATTTTGACGAATCTGTTTCTTGACGATTGCCATTAATTGTTTCGATCCTGGGAACTGCATTTTGTTTACTTAACTATTGGAGAGATAAGGCTGTCTGCTCTGTTTATACTGTGATGTCACCAAGTTTGGAGTATTAACCCAATTGTTGCTGAAATAAGAAGTGGTTTTCCTATATTTTTCTTTTAAAATGGCAATTAAGAAAGTGGCTGAAAATCTGGAAATAACTATGTTTCAGAAAATAATGGATGAGATTGAGATAATGAAAATTGAATTGAGTAAAATGAAGCAGGAGATTAAAGATATAAGGGTCCCTGTGAGAGAGGTGACCCTGGAAGGGGTCCCTGTGAGAGAGGAGATCCCGGAGATTGGAACAGGGGTCCCTGTGAGAGAGGTGACCCTGGAGACTGGAATAGGGGTCCCTGTGAGAGAGGAGATCCCGGAGATTGGAACCAACGTGGAACAGGAACAAGATTTGGAGTCTATGGACTTTAGAAATAAAATCTATTGTTTGGAACTCAATGTTATCTCTGAAGAAATGAATGAAGATTCTAGAGATAAAGTTATCAATGGCATGGATAATCTTCTGGACTGGAATGATGTGATGGAGCCCAATATAGAGAAAATCTATGGAATTAACTGCAGCCATGTGACAATGGAAAAACTTTTAAGAGATGACCCAGTGTATTTTGAAAAAAAGAACAGAGATATGATTTTACAGCAGTATTTCAGCAACCTATTCAGAATGGATGGCAAGAAAATATTTGGGATAGAGGTAATCCCCATCAGACTCTTACTATATGACTATGGCTTTGACAGCAAGATTATTATGGAATACTGATAATGGAAGATTGGATATTGAAATTACTGGATTTAACAAGACTACTGAAGATGGAAGATGGAAAATGGAACTAATAGAGATAATAGAACAATGGCTACTGAAATTATTGAACCTAACAGATTCTGATGTGATGGATTAATTGAAATGTTTATTTTGACTATGGTTATGACAATAAGATTATCATAATTAGTAATGAGATGGATTAATCGATATGCTTATCTGGAAAAAAAAATTGATAGATATATTTCTTAAAGAATTGAAACCTCTCTTTGACTTTTTGTGGAAAGAATAAAGTAATGTTTATGAGATTTGATGATTAAGTAAGATAACTACTGGAGGAAAGTGATTTTATAATATGACTTAAGAGACAGGATTGTTATATATTATAGACTTATAACTGATTTGATCTTTGACAAATGGGAAGTCAATATTTTACTCTTTATTTTTTATTTTTGTTTTTTTTTTTTTCTTTTTTTCTTTTTGTTTAACTATTTTTGATTTTGTTTTTTGTCTTTGAATGTTTTATGATTTTGTCTTGTATGTTTTATGAAAATCTGAATAAAAATTATTGAAAAAAAAAAAAAGGAAAAGGTTGGAATGTGGTCATTTTCTCTGCTGGAACTCCTGAGCTCCACTAGAGTGGGGGGCTTTGCCACCATAGAAGTTCCCTCTGCACCATGAAAAGCATGGACAGGCAGAAGTTAGCTCTGGTGGTATTCCCACCAGTGGTAGCCACCATAAACCCCCGAAATGGGATGTTTCAGGGAGAGGAAGGGGTAGAACTGGGCTGACCAAGAATCTGCTGGATCCGAAGTGGATCCAGCTACCCACAGTTGGTCTGATCCAGGCCTGTCTAATGTGCTAGCCTAGAAACCTATGCCAGCAGAAAACCACATTTTTCCTGGTTCCTCTCCTTCCACCCAGGTCAGTGTAAGGAGCAGGGCTTCCAGTGTAGCAAAGACTCTACTGCTCTGTTCAGCCCTGTTGCTCCTGGCTGGGAGTTAGGATTGTTACATGAAATAAGTATGTGTAGGGCAAAGTAGTGGTGTTACGGATGTTATGGACAGACAGTTGGCTGCCCCCCCTTTCTCCATGTTTACTGACTTTGTACCTTGAAAAAAACCACCCTTTTCTTACTTTCAGTGAGTTTTCATAGGTACTTGTCAGGTCACTTGAAGTTCACTGAAGACTTCACAGAGGTCTATCTATCCATCCATCTATTCATCTTACATCACTTATTAAAAACTGGTTAAGACAAACAGTATGAGCACACTGAAATGATAGTGTAGAATGCACATGGGATTAACACACCTGTTAGTGGGCACGCCTTTTTAAGTTCCAATTGTAATCACATAGGAAGGGAAGCAACTATCTTGAAAAAATACCAAAAAAATTATCAAGAAAAAAGATTTCCTCCTAAGTTAGTTCATAGTTAGTTCATTAACAGTTATTAAGCACAATTCCCCCTTACCCCCTCCAAAAAATCCCAAGAGAACAATAAAGAATATGATCATTATATATGTGACCAGGATCTAAACAGCTGTACAATTAGTTCCTTGTAAACAAAGGAGCTCTGAATTTTCTTGTTGAACAGTTTCAAAAGCTGAAGTAAATATTTAGCTCCCAAAATACTTTTTATAGTAGGGATGCTTTTGAAGGCTATGCCATTTGTCTCACCTTTCTCAGACTTTTTTTTGTGTGTGTAAAACTAAGTAATAGGGAATTTCATAAGCCACTAGCTATCACAGGCTGTTTTAGTATTGCCGTTCTCTCTCCATATATATGTATATGTATGAATATGTATATATGTATTTTACCTTCTGGGAGATATGCATATATACATGAATTCCCATGGGTATGGGGGAAAATTATAGGTGTGGTGATGTAGGGAGGCACTTCCTTTCCTTGTTTATAACACAGAAGGTAAGTAGATGGCAAACCAAACTTTTCTCTGTTCAACTGCATTGAGTAATGCCGTGTTACTTCTCTCATTTTGAAGAATGATATACTGTGATCACAGGACAACAGCTTGGCATGAATGAGCAGACTTTCTGACTGCAAGTTGTGTGCTACTTACAGAATGAAAATCATTGCTCTCTGTAATTTACCATGATCCTTTCTTCTGAATTTCTACAGCATTTCCTCTTTTTCTGACTTATGGAAATAGGCTTTTAACTGCTGAATTCAGGAAGAATTATGTTGGTCTTTGGAGAAAACATTATTCTGCTGTTCCCAAGTCTGGCTTTCTTCACTACATACAGACAAGATTACTAATATATATGTGATTGATTTTATTATAATATTGTATTTTTAATCTGTTTTGTACACCGCCCAGAGAGCTACTAGCTATGGGCGGTCTAAAAATGAAACAAATAAATAAATAAATAAATAAATAAATAATAAAATGTTTCCTCCAACCATGCCCATCCAGTATAATTTATAATGCAGTATTTTAATCCTTAAGCTAAAAAACCCTGAAGATAAATAAATTGATTATATTACTGATAATCAAGTAATATAAAGCTGTTAAAATGCCATATAACTATAAAACTATAAAGACTCAAGCTCACATAATATCTACCCTTACACTATGCCAGGATATTCATGCTGTTGACCCCTTGTCACATATGCAAAAATGAGTTTCCTGTGCAAACCAGAAGGAAAAAAATAAGTACCTGAACAAAGACAGTGTTGACTGTGTCTGAATTGGCACGTCAGAGGCATAATTCCTCCTGCCTTCCTAATGGCATCCTCTTCAAAATTAATATTATCCATGTTATGGTGCGCTGCTTGTAAAAAGGATGCCTGTGTAGGTTAAGGAATAGTTTAGAATAAGACAGTTGGTCACAATTATGTCTGGAAGAGAGACACAACTTGCACATCATAAGGCGCATTAATCTCAGGATGACAGCAGACTTAAGGGAGATGAAGAGTAGAAAAGATTAATAATCAGTATAAATACATAGGAATTCCACAGTCTATACCAGCACACAGTAAGGGTTCTATAATTTATAGGTACCCAGGATACAAATCAAATATAGCTCCTATTCATCTTTAAGGAAAATTTAATGATCTTTTATAAAGCAGTTCCAGGAGCTCAAAAGTGAAATATTTATAGATAAGTTTCTTTTGGGATTCTTAAGGAAGAATTAAATTATTTTTAGTGATGTAATAGTTAAACACATCATTATTTAAGTTAATATTTTCTTTTTAAATTATTATGTAAAAGCTGTGAAATGTCACACGGCTTGTTCATGATATTCATCTCAGTTCTTAATGTATGTGTAATAGTACTTCTGATTTCTTATAGCATTTAATAAAAAGTTTTGAACCCTTTCCCCCCCCAAAAAAGTAAGAAAGTTGGCAATTTAGGCTCAGTGAATCATTCAAATGTAAATTTTTACTCTGTATTAATTTCTGTAAATGTCCAGAAAAGAATGCACACCAAAACAAAGTACTGTAGATGTTTAATCCATCCATTAATTTCTAGCTGAATTTCCCCCTTCACTGACAAAAAAATATCATCACGATTGACATAAATCTCTTTCAAGTTCTTTTTCAATTATATTTATTTATTCATTTTACTTCCAGTATTTCTTAACTGTTTTTCTGCAAAAATTATCACAAGATGATTTATAAATATATGTATATATATAAAATATAAAATATGACTAATTGAAACAGAATAAAACAATAGTTTAAAACGATCTAAAAGCAACCATAAAAAATATTTGGTTAACTCCAAAAATGCCTGGCAGAGGAAAGAAGTCTTCATCTCCTTTTGATAAGAGATTGATGAAGCATAATTATGGGATTGTACCCAACTAAGAGATACTCAAAGTAAACCCATTGAAATCAATGGACTTAAGTTAATTATGATCATCTTGGTCATTGATTTCAGAGGGACTACTCTGAGCATGACTTAGGGCACAATCCTATGGATATTTACACAGGGCTGACAGGAGTTAGGATATTGCAGATCTCTGTCTAAGCTGGCTGGGTCCTGGCTCAGCCAGGCTACATCAGTGTAAGCCCCTGCAGCTCAGTTCAGCTGTGGCTCAGCCAGCAAAACTCCATCTCTCCTGGCTCAGGTGGGGCTCAGCTGAGACTGGCATGTTAAAGTGGCTTAAGTCCAAAAAAGGGGCATTGCAGGCGTATGGCGGGGCAGGACTGAGGAGAAAGGGACTTACACCCTGTCCTACATCCATTCAGTTCAGTCATGTGACCTCCTGTCCCTGCTTTTATTTTCTTTCTACTGGGCTCTGCCAGCTGAGCTGCCATTCTCCTATCCCAAGGACTCCTGAATGGAGATAGGATCTGGCATACTTTAAGCAGGCATAAATTCAGCCTACCTTAAATTACACTTGCTTCCTCGATGTAGGGTTGCTCTGCCTGTTGGATACAAACCATAGATTCCTCAGGGGAGCACATTCTATACATCTGTGGCCACCACAGAAAAGCCACTGCTCCTGATGGATGACAATGTTACCTCTTTGGAGGATGGAACACAGAACAGAGCCACATTGGCAGATGTTTTTTAAAAATGTTTAAATGGTGGCAGATAGTTACTCAAATATAGTTAGCCTTTGCCTTGCTTTTAAGTCTAACTTCTTTTCTCTCTTTGGAAAATACTAATGACATTTCTTACCCTGTATAAACGATGAGCTGTTAGGTAGTTTCCATATTGCCAACAATTACTTCACAAGGTCCTGTTGACAACACCATTCATACTGCATGTTCCTAAGCCAGAAGTTATTTTCAACACGCGTGCATGTGTTCCAAACACATTCACATCTGAGTCATGTATGATGTGAATGTCACTTTAGAGAAATTGTACAGTAAATTCTTAAGGATCCATGCGCATGACAAAGAGTTACTTCACTGATATTTCTTGGTTTTCAACTTTAGGTGTATTTCCTGTTATAGTCATGTCCTGCCTTGACTGTGGGTGGTTTTTCTCTAATGCCAATTTTCTAAACCTGGGTTATATATTTTTTTCTAATCTAGTGGGGCAAGCCAGGTTTAATTACTTTAAAACTTATATATGTAAAATTAAGGTAGATTTTTTTTAATCAACTGCTTGACTTCAAATTGTTAATGTGGGATGGCTATTCTCACACTGCAATTACCAATCAGATTCTAGATGAATTTCTGAGAGCATTGTGGGAAAGAAAAGCAGAAAACCCACAAACACAGTGAAGAAACTCCCAGATGTTTTATAGTTTAGACAAAGAACTAGTTTACACCTCTATTAAATAGCATGATCCAAAAGGTATTAAATGGGTTATTGTAAACTGAACAGACACACCTCCTAGAGGAGCTATACAATTCTGATTCAGTGCTCCCAGAGAAGTTCCTGAAGAAAAGTAGCATTGCTTATAATGGATACACTATCTGCACTATGCTAGCATTTTTTATTGCTGTTCTCTTTACAATAAAGCTAGTTTTCAATAGATGTCCATTAGTAGTAGTTGTTTTTAAAATGCCTGTTGAATGTAGATAACATTTACTGTGCTTTAAGATAACACTAATACTTATTTCATGTTTTTTCCGTGCTCCATTTAAAGGCCTTTGCTTGGTGGTCAGACTTAATGGTCGAACATGCGGAAACTTTCCTGTCCTTGTTTGCGGTGGATATGGACGCTGCACTAGAGGTCCAGCCCCCAGATACCTGGGACAGCTTTCCACTCTTCCAACTTCTAAATGATTCCCTTCGTAGTGACTGTATGTATTGTATTTTGGCCATTTAATATTCATTCTCTGATAGGGCAAAACAGTTGGCTTAATGCTAATAGCTTTCACTGTTTTCCAGTTCTCTGTGACAGATGAATGGCCTTCAGTTTTTAGTTTAATTTTCTCAGTGCATTTGAAAGAAAGGCATGATTCTTTATTTATACTCAAAGAACTATGTACTACACCTTAACTAATATATGTGCACACTCAAGCAAAAAGTACCAAAACCAGTACAAAGCCTCTTTGAAAGCAGCTTTGAGCACATAAACAATTTATTTATTTATTTATTATTATTATTATTTATTAATTATATTTCTATACCGCCCCATAGCCGAAGCTCTCTGGGCGGTTCACAACATATAACATCCAATATACAATTTAAAAACATATATTAAACTTAAAAATTATACCAAAAATACCTAAACATAATTAAACATATAAACAACTACAAAACTCAGTACTAAAATATTAAATGTAAAATGTAAAATGAATTATTTTTGGCTCGATCCCATTATCTCTTCCACACTACCTCGAAAGACCGACAGACTTGCCTGACTGGCCCCCAGTCTCAAGCTCCGAGATTGGTGACCTGATTCTGATGCTACGCAAAAATAAAGCTCCAGGAGAAGACATGATGCCACTGGAGACCTTTTTGGCCGAAATGTCATGGTGGGGTCCTTTACTTGCGGCCTTATTCACACACATTAACACCGTAGGCGAGTTCCCAAAAGGCTGGTGTACCAGCATAATTGTACCTATTTTTAAAAAAGGGGATCCAGCTGACCCCCGAAATTATAGGGCAATTAGCCTGCTCGACATAGTGGCAAAAGTCTATGGTCGCTTCCTGCTTAACAAACTAGCTGAATGGGATGCAAAGTTCTCAATTATTCACCAGGAACAAGCTGGATTTAGAAAGGGAAGATCCACAAAGGAACAAGCATTTATTCTACAACACCTAATAAACAAGGCCGTAAAAGGGCGGAATGTATCGCTCTATATTGCCTTCATAGATTTTGCGGCAGCGTTTGATTCGGTGGATAGGGCGATTCTGTGGCAAAAGCTGGACCGTTCAAATGCAGACAAGAGATTGGTGTGGCTCATAAAATCTCTACACCAATCCAATGTGGCAAGAATTCGCTTAGGAAGGAATGGCGCCTTATCCTGTGACATCCCTATAATGAAAGGGGTGAAACAAGGGTGCATATTAGCGCCATTCCTTTTTCATTTTTTTATAAATGACATAATTCCTGCACTGTCCGCACCCAAGTTCTTTCCACCCGCTGTAGGCTCCCAAAAAATTTCAGTACTATTATATGCGGATGACCTGGTTTTAATGTCCATGAACAAAATAGGTATAAAAAGACTACTCCTCGGTTTGGAAGAATATTGTGAAACCCACCACCTCCAAGTAAATCAGGCTAAATCAAAAATCATGGTTTGCGGTAGATACAGGAGGACAAAAAACACTTGGATTTTAAATGGACACAGACTTGAACAAGTGAAGTCCTTCAAGTATCTCGGCATAGTTTTTACAAATACACTCACTTGGAAAGCGCAAGAGGAAGCCATCAAACTAACCAGTGCTAAAACACTTGGCCAACTAAAAAGGTTCTATTATACGAGAGGAGGCCAATTAATTCTTCCCCTCCTAAAAATATATAGAACTGCAGTAATTCCCAAATTACTATATGGAGCAGAATTGTGGGGACATGCCCTCAAACGCACGGTAGAGCCTTTACAAAACTCCTTTTTAAAACAGATCCTGGGCCTCCCACGCAGTTCCCCTTCAGCACATGTAAGGACGGAAGTGGGAATCCACTCATTAACTGCAAAAATCGACTTGGCAGCATTAAGATTCTGGAGGAAAATCCTATTATTGGACGATTCCGCACTAGTCAAAGGTTGCTGGCAGGAACAAATCCAAAAAGGGGGGTGGGCGCAATCTACAGAACTCTTAATTGAACATTACAATCTAGCACCTTATGATCTTAGATTATTCACACCAAAAGAGCTGAACAACTGGGTACTCAATTTTGATGAGTCTCAAGATAGACTCCAATTGTTGAGTTCCCAGTTTTCAACCTGGTTCCCGCTCTTCAAAATAAACTACACTCCCACCGCTTATTTTTCAACCCTTTCCTGTCCACAGAAACGCAGAGCATTTACAGAAATAAGGTTTCAGACAATGCCCTCAGCAGTTTTAGAGGGAAGGTATAAGGGAGTGCCAAGAAACCAACGTTTCTGTATATGCGGGAATAATATGATTGAGGACCTCCCCCATTACATGCTCTACTGTCCTCTCTACAATTCCCCGAGACATAAATTTTTAGATCCCTTCCTAAAACCTAGAGAGGGACTAGCACAGGAATTTATACTTACTGACCTATTAGCCGACAATTTTAAGGAGGTGACCATTGCGGTTACAAACTTTGCCATGGCAGCGAAGAGACTAAGAGCCCAAATAGTGAAAGACAATACAAACAAAGCCGAGCAGCCATGATTTCCCAAGACAGATTATATTGCATTTTATTGTACAAATTTTACTGTGTGTTTTTAAATGTGTTTTGCGATGGCCAACGGCTAGAAGCAATAAAGTATTTGATTGACTTTAAAAAATGTAAAATGCATTAAATCGATTGAATATTAAGATGTTAATTGATAGCAACCAGCTATATAGTCAGCTGGTGGCACTTGTTAGTAGTGTTTTGGAAGCTATAGAAGTGAGTACCAACATGTGCAGCATTTTTGTACAAGATCCTTTTTGACACTGCAAAATAAGCAGTGCCAGTGAACTTCAGAAGAGATTGTGCAGGCAACTAGCAGTGCTAGTTTGCAGCATCCAAGCTGTTCTCAGTTGCATGCCAGTGAGGGTAGAGCTGCAATGGTAGCTTCCTGGCAGTGAGGATGTTGCTACTTACTGGGAGGGGTGAGGCAGCTGGAACAGCATAATCACACTGGCAGGGGCACTGGATCGGTTCTGCCAGTGTGCCCACGCTGTACTAATCTCCCCAACGCTTCATCCCTCCACCTCTCCCAGTAAGCGACACTGCTGTTGGAAATCTAGCTCTGCCCACTTGACAAATTACTTCTGCAGGAGTCCATCACAACAGTTCAGTCATTAACAGAAGTGTTTTAGTGTCATACAAAGTGGAATACAGTCTTCATTTTGAAGATGAGAGATGCTAAAAGTGACTTTTTTGAAATCATTCCAGCAGGGTAGACAAATATTACCCTGCTAAGATAAGATTTAAAGAGGTGCAAGAGGAAACTATTTATGAGCCAAGGTGTTCTTATTCCATTGAAAAGGGAGGGGGGTCCTTGCTCAGATAGGTTTAATTTATATTAAATTAAAATAAACAAGTGATACAGTTGTCTCAGAAACAAAATGACAAGCAGCAAGACTGTGAGTGCTTCGACACAACAGTTTATTGTAGATTTGGTGCTGCTCATAGATACAGGTTTTTTGCAGCGTCCTGCCAACTATACATCTTCTTCATCAAAATCCACCTCACCCACCTCAAATTCAATCTGGATTTATCATTTCCTGGGTTTCTTTAGTTATCAGATTTCTGTGGAAACAATAAATCCAAATTAAATGAGGAAATAATACAGAACAGCATTTTGATGAGGACATCATCATCATCATCATCATGATTAGATTTCTTAGTCACTTGTCCCTTGAAAGTCTCCAAGCACCTTACAACAATGTTAAAAACAAAAACAAACATGTCATACTATAAAAACAGAACAATAAAACATATGTGAATGCCAAGCAAAGCTTGCATGCATGAGCGGCACCAAGTCCACAATAAACTGCCTTGTGGAAGTATCCTGTCATTCTAGCCTAAGACTTTTGTTTCAATCTTTTGTCCTTTTCAAAAGTGCCTTTGAGTAAAATACTTTCTCCTCAAAGTTTCTGCAAATATACTACTGTCATGCTGAATAACATAAGTTTGCATGGACCTCCTTAGGTGCTCTTAAGGACTTGTATGCCCACCAGCACTTTTGTTTCCCTCATCCCCACTCTGAACAGGAGTCCCTTACACCAAAAATTCACCTGCTTTTGAAACTCCCCATGTTGAAGGGTAAGGTTCTTATCACACATGTGAATTGTTGCACTTTTCTGCGACATAATCTAAAGATACTAACTGCATTGTGAACACAGAACACAGAGAAGAACCACTTCAGTTGCTCATGAAACCAGGGAAAGAAGTCATGTTACAAAATGAAAAACAGATTTTGTCTGTAGTAGCAATGACAGTAGTAGTAATCTTCAAAGAATGAATGCACAGAAGTTTCTATATCATGTGCATATTGCTGGGTTTGTTTTTAAACTTTAGTTATTATGGAATATATATTTAATAAATAATTCCACACTTTCTCCCAAAAGGAACCCATTTATTATGACTATAATATACTCCTCCCATCTTTCTCATGGTAATAGACAAAGTTATAAGGAGCCCATGGATGTGATTTAGTGATTCCCACTCATCAGCACTATCTAGCTCAGGGATAAAGAACCTGCAGCCATCTAGATGTTGAACTACAATTCCCATCATTCTGACCATTGGCCATGCTGGCTGGGGCTAATGGGAGTTGGAGTCCTGCAATGTCTGGAGGGCCACAGGTTCCCCAACTCTGGTGTAAATTGTGGGAAGCTGCAGGCAGAGGGTGTTGAGCATTCTGTGGCAAAAAATGTTAATGAGAATGATGGGAGAGGGTTAAGAGGTGAGTTTTAAACAAAGACAAATGTCCACAAAGAGTCTGGGTTTGTATCTTATGAATTTCATGATAACTACTCAGTCACTATGAAAGAAAAATAATATTCAGCCTAAGGGCATTTCTATTGACCAACTTAAATCAGTTTAATATTGCAAGTAGACTGACTGCAAGTGGGATTTACTACCAAGTAAACATGCATCAGATTGTGCTGTACATGTTACAGCAAGAACTCCTGGAAACTATAGCGCTGAAGAGCTGTGTATTTGTTTTTATTTATTAAATTTATATCCTGACCTTCCTCCCAGAGGGTGTATATATTGATTTCTCACTGCATTTTCCACACCAGTGTAAAACTACAGTTCCCATGGCGCCTCAGTATTCAAACGGTCTGAAACCAGTTTAGATCTATAAAGTGTATGTGTTCTGACATCCAAAGATTTAAAATAATAACACTGAAGCACTCATTTCACTACCTAAGGAAAATTTCGTATGTACAAAATATTTTCAATGTTGAACATAGTTGTTTTGCTAATACTTGCCGCCCTGGGCTCCTGCCGGGAGGAAGGGCGGGATATAAATCAAAGAATAAATAAATAATACTTAAGTAGTGCTGCTAATGGGTATGGTTTTATTGATTACCTGTTTGAATGAAAATATTAATCCTGTCTCATAACGATTACTGAAATTTAGAGTAAATTGTTTGAAGAGAAAGCCTTTTGTTTGCCAGCTGAGTTGTATTGTCCTGCTAAGTTACACCCAAAAACATACACTGTGTAATAAATATGACTGTGTTTGGATTGCTGTGAAAGACTTCTTATATACTTTTTATTTATTTATTTATTCTAGATAATTTGTGCAATGGAAAATTCCACAAACATCTTCAAGACCTGTTTGCCCCACTTGTTGTTAGATATGTCGATCTCATGGAGTCCTCAATTGCACAATCAATTCACAGGGGCTTTGAGCGGGAGTCATGGGAGCCAGTAAAGTAAGGAAATCTCCTTTGATACAATTGGAGTTTTCGGGTACAAGAGGACTTTACACACAGATGAATTAGCAAAATATTAGATACTCTGTGAATATTTGCTGGTTTGGTGTTAAAAATATAAATCTTTTCTTTTTAAAAAAGTCCATGGGTTTTATGGAAAACTGTAATTTATTATGCGTTGTTAACTTTTAATTATTTGCTTTTCAGAATGCAAATGTAGAGCGTGAATGAAGGTCCTCTCATTTGCCTGTCCCTTGTTGCTCTTTATAGCCCAGTGTACTAGCAACTTAAGTGTAGGGTCATATTTTTCGCTAAGCCATTCCACTGACCTGGCTCAGGAAAAGCTGTGTCATCAGTTACCTAGTGATGTAACTTCCTTCTGTATCATTCTGATAATGCTTCGGACCACTTACCCACACATGCACAGTGGTGAGTGGTAAAATTATCCTTGCCATTTAGAAGGATGATAGAAAAGAGCAAGCCATTCAAGGACAAGAGAGCTCTTTCCAGAGTATTTGGCCATCTGTTTGAGTTCATAGGCAAGACCAGTGACCTGGTTCCTTACCAGCTGGTTATTAGCCTCAGCCTACAGGGAGTGGCATTCCTGGGACCATGTGGGACAAGCGCACTGAGAAGCAGCTCCCATGCCCCTACCGGTAATGCATAACTAAGCCTTACATTTTAGACTTAGGTATAAATGCAGGTACTCAGGAATAACTAGACTAGTTTGTGCACCCCAGCTTTATGTTCCTATGTACAAAGTTTATCTTCCTTAGAAGTGAGAAAGTGTTGTTTATTTATTTATTTATTTATTGTACTTATATACCGCCCCATAGCCGAAGCTCTATGGGCGGTTTACAGTAACTAAAAACATTAAAACAAATATACAAATTTAAAAACACATCTTTAAAAACAATCTAAAACACAATTTAAAAATTTAAAACAATTTAAAACACATGCTAAAATGCCTGGGAGAAGAGGAAAGTCTTGACCTGGCACCGAAAAGATAACAGTGTTGGCGCCAGGCGTACCTCATCAAGAGAATCATTCCATAATTTTCCATATTCAACTTGGTCATGTGCCTAGGGTGGGTTACAAGTGCGTTTATTGTTATTATTTAATTATTTAATTATTATTTATTTAATCAAAGATGTGATGGCATGTAAAAAGCCTGATCTTGCACCTGCTGTCAGTGAGTGGTTTTCCAATAAATACCAAGCTCCCAGTACTCATGTAAATTGACTCCGAGTTTCTTATCAAGAAGCAATTTCTTCTTTTGACTTACCACCAAGCCAAAAGTGCCCAGAAAAAGAAGAAAGCTTTTAGGAAAATTTGCCCAAAGGGGAAATTTCATGTTACTTGTGGCCAAGGCATGTAATAAAACTCATAACAATCACTTCTGAGGAGCAAATGTACTTTGTGTGGAGGCTGTTGCACCAGAAAAACAGGGAGAGAAAAAGGTTTATTTATTTATTTATTCATTCATTCATTCATTCTTATTTGTCAATTTCACTCACAAAGAGTGTCCAAAGCAACGTAAAGTATAATGCTATTAACTTTCATATTAAACAACCATGAAACACAATACCTAAATATGTTCAACCAAGAATATTTATAAAAGGAAACCCCTCTCCACCCCACTGAAAGGTAAGCACGGAAGGGCCAGAAATCATAACTCAGCTACCCTCCCAATTACTAATCAAAGGTCTAGGTAAACAGAAATGTTTTAGCCCGCTGCCTAAAAGCAAACAATGATGGTGCCAGGCATACTTCCTACAAATGGAGAGCCACCACCAAGAAGGCTGGTTCTCATGTTGCCACCCTCCATCAGAGAAGGCACACACAGAAGAGCCTCTGATGATGAACAGTGTCCAGGTAGGTTCATATGACCAGAGGTGGGCCTTGGCCCTTCCCCTGCCTGGCACTTTTCTTCTGCAGCTCTCCCTAACTGGCGCCTCAATGCCTATTCCAGCAGGGTTCTAGGCACGTGTCTGGAACCCTACATGGGCCCGAGCAGCTTGAGGAGATCTGCAGGGAAGAAGCAGTGTGGGAGGAAACAATAAACATCCAGTTTCCCCCAGCCACTTCCCTTGGACAAATTGCTCCCTAAGAAGCCCATTAGAAGCAGCCATCAGAGGTTCATTATGTTCATTGGCACGATTCATGTAGTTTCTTTCTAAAATCGTGTGATATTTAAAGATAGGTTTATTAAAGAAAATCTAACTTTGTCATTTAGGAATTTCAAGTTACAAACGTTGAAGGGTTTTTTAAAATCTAAACCAGCGCTACTTTATGAATTCATGGGTTTCAGATATTATTAGCTGCCCTGCTTGTTCCCATAAAAAATATCAGAGGTATACTGAGCCATATCCAGTTGTGGTCAGTTGAAATCAAAGGAACTTGAGTTACAGCACAATCCTGACCATGTCTGTTAAGAAGTAGGTCCTATTGATTCAATGGGGCTCACTCCCAAGTAAGTGGGGTTATTAACTCCATTTACCTGGGAGTAATCTCATTGAATTCAGTAGAACTTACTTCTGAGTAGAGATGGCTAGGACTGCACTGTTAGACACTAACTTAAGTCCCATTGATTTCAATGGGTCCACTCAGAAGTATGACTAACTTTGCATCCAGCCCACTTAGAGAAACATTTTTTAAGTTTTTTTTAAACTTCATTATGCATTTAGAATGTATGAAATAATACAAAATGCTCAAAATGCTATAAAAATCTACCTATAAAAGTCTGCAAGAACTGTTTCTTGTCTCAAACATGTTTAGAAAATACATTAATTACATATTTTTTGTATAACTGCACCTGAAAAATTATTTCTTATATTTTATTTTAGGTAATGACCATAATACTAAAATATATGCATAAGAAATAGTGCACGCATGCACTTATTAGTTTTAAATTAATTTAGTTTTTTTTATAAAAAATGTAGTTCTGTCTAATAGGTCCATGTGACGTCCTTCCCCAGCACCACCTGTGAAGCTCTCACTTGGGGCTACCAGCAGACAGGAACATCAGGTTTATTCTTACCCTTTACAGCTCTAGCCCAGATCTCCCTAGATCCCACTGCTAGGCAGCACCACCAGTCACTTTCTGTAACCCAAACTCCCAGAGACTTTGCCTCAGTCTCTCTATAGCTTGTTACTTTGTGACTGTGTGCCTATGCTGTTCCCAACCCCCTTGTATCTTTATATTTAAAGCATACAACTCTGGGTTGCTCTGGATACGTGACTTGTTACAATCTCTTCCTTCACCGCTGCCACCATTAGATACAGTTTCTGTTCAGCCTTGGTAATTACCTTGCCCTCCCTTCTGGTCTGTATATTCCCCCAGCCAAGGATCAGGCCTTTGGTAAACCAAATAAGAATTTATTAAATATCAGAAATAACAAGATTACTGAAGGAATGTTTCACAAGCGTATGGTTTCATCTATATTCTGTTAGGTATTTGACTTTTTACTAATTGCCTCAGAACTCCGACTCACTCTCCACACCACCAAACCTCCAACCTCTCTCTCAACCTCTCAAACACCACCTCCTAAACACCCTCTCAAAACCACCTCTCAATTCACCACCTCCCCGACACCTTCCAAACACCACCTCCTAGATTCAACTGTCATTCTTCCATTTATACTCCCAGCCATTCAAACGCTCAGCCAATCATCCAGCATTCTACTGCTCATGTACTCCCCCCTCCTCTTTCACTCCACTTACCATATGTCTTCTATATAAACAGCACTTACCATATTTACAATATAAGCAGGAACATCACATTCCCCCCCCTTAAAATAACAGCAAAGTATTATTCCTACTCTAGGATTCATATGACGCGTTAATAATAAAAATCAAGTCTCTAGGGGAAAATGTCTTTTCGCACCCACATCTGGGTCACGTCACTGCAGTCCCGGCCATCTGTCCTGAAAGCCCATCGGCTAATACATTGTCCTTGCCTTTTATGAACTCAAAGTCCACCTGGTATTCTTGTAAAGCCCAGGACCACCTCTGCAGCATGGTGTTATTATTTCTCATGGTCTCTAACCATAGCAATGCTCGATGATCCGTTGTCACTGTAAATCTTCATCCCCACACGTATGGGCACAACTTGCTCAGTCCCCACACGACCGCTAGGCACTCCTTTTGGACTGACGAATAATTCTTCTTCCGCGCTGTCAGCTTGTGACTAAGATACGCCACTGGATGTCTGGTGCCTTCCCTCTTTTGCAGCAAGACGACTCCCAGCTCTAGGTCCGACGCATCCGTAGCCACGATAAATGGTTGCTCGAAATCTGGTGCTATCAATACAGGCCCTTGGCACAAGGCTTGCTTTAGAAGGTCAAAAGCCTTTTGACATTCATCCGTCCACACCACACACTCAGCACACTTTTTCCTTGTTAGCTCATGCAAAGGGGTTGCTATTTTCCCAAAATCTTTTATAAATTTACGGTAGAAACCAGCCACACCTAAAAATGCTTTCTCATGTTTCCTGATTTCCTCAAGCACTCTTTCATTCTGACTCACTCATTTGTGTAATAAGAAAGAAATAGTCGGGCTTGACTCCTTTAAACTACTGGGATGCTTGGGTAAGGTACATGTTATGTCTGCACCATGAGGCTTTTTAACCCCATGATCTAGAGTCATTAGGATTTTTACTTCTGTAGACAGACTAGTGAAGAAATCCTTCAAGAACCCCAGGGTATCCTGATCAATATTGAGACGAAGTGGCACTAATGACACTCGTAAACAACATTCTTGTGATCTGCCTGACTCAGGACACACCTGCAATGCTTTGACTGTCAACATATTAGAATGTGCCTTTCTAAACATTTCTTTACTACAGTAAAGGTATAGAAATTTATTCATCTGAGATGTATCAAAACGATCTCTGTTCTCAAGATCTTGAACCGCAACCACTTGACAAGAAACTGGTTGCTTTAACAAGTTGACCTCACATTCTGATTCTCCAGATGGATATACTTCAGGCTTGAATCTCACCCTGCTTAATTGTATTTCCATCAAGAAATCTGAGTTCCTTCCTCTTTCCCCACAGGATGTATTACACCCATTCCTCGTGGATGTATGAGAAGGAAAACTCTGAAGACTAATGTAGCTTTTAACCAAAGATGTAGGTGGTGCATTTCCAAAGTCCTTCCCCCTATAAAGGTACCAAATGGGTGAGGTTTCTTTCACAACATAGCACACCAATGGAATAGGAAATCTCAGTGGAGCTTTTGTTTTTACCCCATTTTTCCCCATTTTATGTCATACCATACTTGATGAACAATATTGTTTGACATCTTCAGAAATGTTTGGCCAATAATAGTGTTCAACCAATCTTTTCTTGGTCTTCTTTATTCCAAGATGCCCTGAACATGGGACATCATGGGCTACCTCTAGCAATCTGGCTCTAAATTTGCTAGGTACCACCAATTGTTTCACTGGTTCACATTCATTCTCTCTCTCAGCAGGCATCCACAGTCTGTACCGCACACCATTCTCCCACACAGTTTGATTTCTCAAAGTTTCTGTAAAGGGGATTCTGTTTTGGAGGGCCTTTCCCTTCATTATATCCAAACTGCTATCATTTTTCAGCTCCTCCCTGAACCTTTGTGTCTCTGTGTCAGAAACCATTCGAAACAGTGTATCTCTCTCCGCAGGCCTGCTAGGGGTTGCTATGGCGACCTCAGGCTCGAAAACAGGTTCCACTCTGTTTTCTTCAGCCTCTGTTAAAATGGCTTCTGTTGCTTTGCCAAGTTGTTGTCTGGTCACCACATATATTTTTCCTTGTGCCCCCATAACATCTCTTCCCAGTATCATTGGCTCTTGTTGTTGGGCATTAACACCTACTTTACATATCTCCTCCCTTCCTCTCCACCTCAATTTTATCAGGGCCATGGGTATGCTCTCTGGTTCACCCCTCACTCCTTGGATTGTCACCGTTTCCTGAGGTAATATTTCCTCAGATTTTATCAAATCTGGCCTCAGTAACGTCTGAGCGGCACCAGTATCAAGCGATGCCCAATATTTTGCCCCTTGCACACTCACTTCTTCCCTCAGACTCGTATCAAAGTCTTTTACATTTGTCCAGTTTATCTGGCAGAACTGAACCTTCTTCGTTTCTAACTCCCTTGGTTCTATTTTCACTGCCCTTCCCTGAGCAGGATTACCAATGGGGTTGGCAACCTCACATTGAAAACATAGGTGCCCTGGTCTACCACATTTCTAACATAATTTCTCCTCCATTTTGGGGTACACAGATCCACTCTGGGGTGTCCTGTGCCCTTCAGACTTTATTGGAGGACTCACTCGCTGTGGTACCACATCCTTTCTGCCACCATTATATGGTCTGGGTTTAAACTCTCCTGAGGTTTTGCTCACCCAGCCAGTTCTATTTGAGGCAAAGTGATCTGCCAACTCTGTTGCCTCTTGAACAGATTTAGGGGAACGGTCTTTGACAAGGAGCCTTATTTCTGGTGGCAACTGATGGTATAGTTGGTCCAGTATCATGAGGCTTTTCACCTCTTCTACTGATTGAGCTTTGGCACTTCCCATCCACTTTCCAAATATGTCCACCAGTTTTGCTCCCAGTTCAACAAAAGACCTTCCTGCCTGGATCTGGCAGTTTCAAAATAACTTCCTGAAATAGTCAGGTCCCAGTCTGAATCTTTTGTACACTGCCTCTTTAAACTCGGCATATGTGACGGGCCTGTCTGAGGGGAAATATTGGTATACCTCTGCCAATTCCCCTTTGATTAGATTTGATAAATATTGCATATATTTGTCCTCCGGTAGCCCCCACATCTGAGCTGCCTTTTCGAAGGTGTTGAGGTAAATTTGTGGATCTTGTCCAGGTTCAAACACCGCAAAGTCTTTTGGTGTAACCTTTATTTTTGTTTCATTTCTGTCCTTTCTTGTTTCATCAGAATGAAACTTCTCTCTTTCAGATTTTAACTTTTCCACCTGTATCTCAGCATCCAATGCTCATTGCTTTTCCCTCTCCTCAAACTCCATTCTCATCCTCTCTATTTCCAACTCCCGCTGTTTTTCTTTCTCCTCAGCCTCCATCCTCCCTCTTTCAGCATCCATTCTCAACTTTTCAGTTCCCAACTCACGTTCCCATTTTAACTTCTCTCTTAAATACTCTATATAAGCGGGATTGCTTGAGTACCCTTCTGGGTTCTCTTCTCTGACAGGTTGTTTTTGTTGGACAGATGCGAATGCTATCAATGCTACTCGCAATTCATCTACCCCTTTACCCTCGTGAGGTAAATTGTATGTTATACACTTCTGCACCAGCTCCTCTCTTTTCATCTTTATATATTCAGCCATGTTTTAGGAGTTCACTCACACTTTGCCACACACTCTTTGCCAGTCACTCTCACAAGTAATCTTTGTTTCTTATTTCTTTTAGCCACACCACTTTTAGGGACTCTCTATTGTTCGTATCCCACCGCTACAGCCACCACATGTGACGTCCTTCCCCAGCACCACCTGTGAAGCTCTCACTTGGGGCTACCAGCAGACAGGAACGTCAGGTTTATTCTTACCCTTTACAGCTGTAGCCCAGATCTCCCTAGATCCCACTGCTAGGCAGCACCACCAGTCACTTTCTGTAACCCAAACTCCCAGAGACTTTGCCTCAGTCTCTCTATAGCTTGTTACTTTGTGACTGTGTGCCTATGCTGTTCCCAACCCCCTTGTATCTTTATATTTAAAGCATACAACTCTGGGTTGCTCTGGATACGTGACTTGTTACAATCTCTTCCTTCACCGCTGCCACCATTAGATACAGTTTCTGTTCAGCCTTGGTAATTACCTTGCCCTCCCTTCTGGTCTGTATATTCCCCCAGCCAAGGATCAGGCCTTTGGTAAACCAAATAAGAATTTATTAAATATCAGAAATAACAAGATTACTGAAGGAATGTTTCACAAGCGTATGGTTTCATCTATATTCTGTTAGGTATTTGACTTTTTACTAATTGCCTCAGAACTCCGACTCACTCTCCACACCACCAAACCTCCAACCTCTCTCTCAACCTCTCAAACACCACCTCCTAAACACCCTCTCAAAACCACCTCTCAATTCACCACCTCCCCGACACCTTCCAAACACCACCTCCTAGATTCAACTGTCATTCTTCCATTTATACTCCCAGCCATTCAAACGCTCAGCCAATCATCCAGCATTCTACTGCTCATGTATTCCCCCCCTTTCACTCCACTTACCATATGTCTTCTATATAAACAGCACTTACCATATTTACAATATAAGCAGGAACATCACAGTCCAAGCCAGAGCCTGCAATTTATTTATTCCAGAGTCATCCCATTATCTACATAAATGAGTTGCGGATTGCATTCACTTTCTTCCTGCACATGTTATCTTGCTTATAGGAGTCTTCTGCAATATGATTTATGGCTTTTGAACAGTAATCTCAGCTTTAAATTAATTTAGGAAGCTTCAGTGTCTCACATTTGTTGATCTTATGCACGAACAATTATTGATTTCAGTGAGAATGTTGTATAAACATTATGCAGGGCATTCTTTTTTATGTTATCTTTAAAGTTGTATAAAGGGTTTTTTTTAAAAAAAAACATTTTAAAATGCCTTTCAAGCCAAACATGGCCACATTCCAGTAAAAGTCAGCATGTGTCATGCCTTTGATTTCAGCTGGAGAGTTAAAGGATGTGGCTAACACTCCCATTAAAATCCAAGGGAATTAAAAGTGTTTATCTTTGGCTGGATCATGCCATTGGCTTTTTATGCTCATCTGTAGAAACTAATATTTTGTCACCTTATCTAAAATTCTTACACTGAATTTGTATTTAAGGGTATATGCTGTTTTTGATTTGCAAATGAAAATGTAAGTTCATGGGAACATAGGAAGCTGCCTTATACCAAGTCATACCATCTAACTCAGTATTGTCTACACTGACTGGCAGCAGCTCTCCAGGGCTTCAAACAGGCGTCTCCTCCAGCCCTATCTGGAGATGCTGGGGGTTGAACCTCCTGCATGCAAAACAGATGTCCTACCACTGAGTTACAGTCATTCTATTCAGACATCCATAAACTGTGTGGTTCAGAGATGGATGTGATAGAATATAAACATCCATAATTAAGATACACAATAAAACAATCCCTTTAAAACAACACAACAATTAAAACAGGAGGCTCTGAGCAACACCAAGAAGCATAGATCTTTGGAACAGCCACAGAGGCTATACAGGAGCATCAGACTGCACACATCTGTGCACTGGCCAATAGCTGTGCCCTAGTATATTCTGGAACATTGCAAGTGATCCTGGAGCACTTCTCTCAGATCTTGCATGCAGCCACTTGAGTCATCTTGGGCTGGCCCTAGCAATACCCAAGCTATTTAATCTCAATGAGTCCCACAACCCAGCAGGGCTGTTCTGCTACATGAAATTCCTCACTGCTTTACTCTTGCAAACAGTTGTCTTGTTCAATATATCATCAAAAAATCATCCTGTCACTCAGGAAGATCTATTCAGCAGCTCTCAATAGCCATTTACCATTCTGCACAGTGAGAAGCAGAGAAGGTTGAGCTACCTTTTCTCCTTACTCAACCTAGCATATCATAGAGTAGAGACATATTCTGCCGGCTCCAGTGCATTTCCACCTCTGTTTTCTGAATCAGGGACACACAACTCTAGTAATACTTTTAATTCTAAAACCTGGTCAGATCAGCTTGAGTGCATTTTTTTTTATTGGACTTCAGACAGATTTCGCAACTGATTGGTAGATCAACCTGTTGTCATTTCAGGTGTGGCCAATGGAAACGCTTTGCTGTAGGCTCAGGCAGAGACCGTGAATGGCCCAATACTTTGCTGTGGGCAGTTCTGAAAGGTCTGAAACCTCCAGTGGGGAAGGGAGATGTGTCCAGCCGAAGGCAGAGTCACTTCAAAACACAGCCAAAAAAACATTCTTGCTGCTTTTAAACAACTAGTGTATGCCCACAACCATCCTGTAAGTTACATTCAGCCTGTTAATGTTATGCAGGAGGAGTTTTATTTCACTCTGAGTTCTTCCTAGCTACCACTGAGCCAAAGCCTCAGAATCCCATTGATAATTATAGTGTGACTCTGTATACTGCTGGAGGGGCTTCCTGCCCTCCAGTAGGAGCCTAGCCATAGACTTAGTGAAGGAATGGGGAACCTGTGGCCTCATCCAGCAAAGCCAGTGGTCAGGGCTGATGGGAGTTATAGCCCAAGATCACTTGAAGGGCCACAGGCTCCCCTTCCCTGGATTAATGGGAAGCAATCATCTACAGACATTAAACCACTGCTTTAATGTATACAGTTAGAGGATTTCAGCCTAAGTTAATAAAGCTAATAAGATGACCTCTGCACAGTGTAAATTAATATTGGCAAATATATTAGCTCTTTCCATTGGAAATTATTGAAGAAAAGCTTTCAACTTTGCCTGCATAGGGAAAGCAAGATATACATATGTCTCATTGAGCCTTCTGCTATCTTGCTTTGAATCATTAGGTCATATTGTGCGGATGGAATCTCATTACCTCTCGCAGGCCAGGAAGTTCTATCACAACAGAGAGTCTTTAAAATAGACCTTGTGACATGCCTGCCTGCAAATCAAGGTTGAAATATATGTCACTTCATTTAACCTAACCAGATGGCTCTATAAGAGAATATAGATTAATATTTTTTTTTCATTGCTAGATGCTGCAGAGCACCTTAAAAGTAACTTGAGCCATACATGCAGATAAATGTTGCAAGTGCCAAAGATTCCCACAAATGCTGTATAAATATGCCTCTCTTTATTTTATTTTATTATTTTTGTGTTCACTCTGCAATAGCTGAAAAACTTACCAAGATGAGTTGTCTTGCTTTTTGAAAGGTTGCACAGCTGGTAAGTGTGGGCAAAACTGTGCAAGGAAAATGAATCAAAGCAAGACAGGAACCCTAACATAGTTTTCCAAAACATTGAATATTCAAGCTAAATCTATTCCCAGACTGATTTAATATAGACAGTCATACAAGGTAAGGGATCATGCCAACATCCCCTTTGCACTAGTTGTTCAATGAGCTCCATAGTACTCAACAACCACCCAACTATCAATGCACTGAAGAATTTAGCCAGCAGAACTTGGGTCATCAACAGCAAGATCACAGTAGCCCTATTCAGATATTATGTACACAGATGCGCTACCACATGAGATGAAGCAGCAGGATGAACATACTAGCTCCATTCCTATCTGTGCTGATAATCGTTGCCTTCCATGAGTTGGAAGGTGATTGTTTGCAGCAGGGAGCCTCTTCCAGTTTAGTTTGGAACGAATTAGCCTGCTTGTTCTTGCTGAAAATACCCCCTCCCCCACACCATGGTAACTTGCCTACATACATAATACTGAATAGGCCTTGTGTTTCCTTTACAGGGATTCTGTTATTTTTAACTGATCATTTAAGAGTAATGAATTCCACAGGAATAAATTGATATTATTATTATTATTATTATTAATTATTATTATTATTATTATTATTTATTAGCTTAAACCCAATGGAAAAAATAGATTTTAAGCCCAGAGACAGGGAGCATCAGTACTATTCACTCTTTCCATTTCAATAGTCAAATGGTCACTTATTGAGAGAGATTGTGGGCAAGCAATCTGCTATCCAACCCAATCAAATATTAGAATGAAGGGCCCTGATAATGAAAGTTTTTTTTTTTTTTTAAAGCTAAAACCAGTGACTCACTGAACATTCAGTCCAGGTCTGAAATATAACTTCTTAAATTTCAGAGAAACAGACAGTAAACAGAACCGGGAACTCTCATAGGAACTTTGGAAGTTGCCTTATACCATGTCAGATCATCAGTCTATCTAGCTCAGTGTTGTCTACAATGAAAGGCAGTGGCTCCCCAGGTTTTTAGAGAGGGGGCATTTCCAGTCCTACCTGGAAAAACCTAGAATTAAACCTGGAACCATCTACATGCAAAGCAGATGATCTACCATTCAGCTACAGCCCTTCCCCATAGATATAGACAGGTGGGAATAGGAACCTCACAGGATAATATATAGATTGGGACCAGAAAGGATACAAAACATCAACTCCAGTTTCTGGAGGGGATCAGTTTCAGGCCAGCTCTAGAGGCAAGGCTCAATATTCTATATAGACATCAGAGCCAAAGCAGCCAATACCAAGGACAACCAGGTATGAGGAACCATGTCTTAAGGACACCACACTGGACTAAAATCAGAAAAGCTTCATGGCCCAAATATCCTTGAGACCTCCAAAGATCACAAGGAGAATAGCAAGGCTGTCACTACAATGAGGCAAAAAAGGTCACCACTTCAAGAAGCAGAATTTTGGACCGCTTATAGGTCAGCATATTATCAATAGTCTGATTCTGTGGAAAGTGGAATTCTATGAAGTTCCAGTGGCCTTAGGCATGCAAAAATCTGCACAGGATCCAGGCTGCAAATATTCTAAAATGCCACATGCACATAGAGGCTTTTCAGTTTCCTCTGCCGGCAATAGCTCCTCATGCCTCTTGAAAAGCCACACACACACATACACACACATACGCATGTATGTATGAGACCCTCTAGAATAGCATCTCATGAGGTGAAAGGGATTTCTGTCATTGGGTGAGGGGAACCCCATAATCCCTGTGTACAGGAGAAAGCACTTGATATACTGGATCCCAGCCTATATTTTTAACATTTCAGGGAACATTTGAATTTTTTGTCTCAGGCATTAAAATGTTCTGAGGAGCTCTAGAGACCAAAGTGGGACAAAGCTACAGCAAGAAGCCAGACCAGCTAATGGGAATGCCACCTGTTGTCTCTCGAGATCTAGTTCCTACCTCAAACAGACAATTACTGTGCAACCTTCCAAGAGCAAAAGGGTTGCCCTTCAAGTATTACTACCTCCCAGCACCTGGGGCTGAAGTCAAAGGGGACTCTGATGGCCAAATAAGAGAAACTGCCCTGAGTAACTAGCCTATTTTATCGCACGTAATTCCTTGGAATACTGAGGAGCAACAACTGAGAGGGAAAGGCACTCGAGTGATTGTGTCAATGGCCTGTTGCATCTGGCCGTTCCACAGCAAGGCTAGGGCTTCAACAGAATTACCTGTCCTATTTGCCAGAAAATCCCACAGAGCATTTAGGAATCCATTGCCATACCTGACAGAATTTGTCAGGTGACTGACAGCTAGGGCAGTCCCAAGTGCATTCTCCACCAAGCCTCTCCATGCAGCTGTGCTCCTGCTTTTTCTGAGAATAGCTGGTACACTGTGGCCTGGAGGAGAACAAAGTTAAGGATGCTAGCACTGGAAGTGTGGAAATATCTGTGTTGAAATTAGGGTTGCCAGGTCCATGGCCTGAGACTGATCCTGTATCTTTAGGAGAAGAGAAGGTCAGCCAAGTGCAGGTGTTTTTGCAACCCTGTAATGGGAAAAACCACAATTCTCAAAATTCACAATTAAAGATACAGAAGACCTCTTGGAGGTCGGGCCTGGCAACCAAGAGGTCTTCTGTATCTTTAAAAGTTGGGCAGGGGGAAGGGAGAATTCCACCTTGTGGTTTTTCTCATTACAGAGTTGCAAGAACACCTGCACTTGGCTGACCTTCTCTTCTCCTAAAGATACAGGATCAGTCTCAGGCCAAGAACCTGGCAACCCTAGAAATGGATGTCCTGGCCGCAATGTTGCACATCTGGTAGCACAGCAGCAATCTGGGCATGAAGGCAAATCAGAGTGTGTGAGAGGCTTGAAATGGCTCCTTTGTGGCATGTACAGTCACTGCTCAGTGTGTGATTCCTGCAATATTGCACTGTAGGTGATGTTTCTCTTTACAGGCTGTTAGAATGTTTATTTTGCATAAAACATTATAATTAATTAATTTATTAACAGCATTTGTTCCCATCAAGGCTCTGGTCCCTCCACTCAGGCTCACAAAAAGATGTAACACGTGAGGGGAAAAGGAATGAGAGGGAGGAGAGAAAAGCAAGCTCAAGCACGATTTCTTAAAGTTACATTTTAAAGTTACAGGTGATGCCAGTGGAGTTATTGGCTGTCTTGTTGATAAAGAGCATTCCCTCCCTCATCAGATCCATGACAACGTTCTGGCCAGGAGGACAGAGCAGCTCCTCCCACACAGTTCTTCGCTTAGACACCTGACTTAATGGCAGTTGTAATCCGCACAGGAGGGGACTTTATGGAGTTATCCTCCTTGCTCATTAACATTAGTGGTGATTCTGGCTGTCTTGCCCTGCCCCAACATTATCAAACCTTGCTATCAAGTAGGCACAAGTAGGCACAGTATCCATATCAGAACCCCACTGATATTTGATACTGATATGGTGCACTAGCTTATACAAATTTGACTGCAGCACAAAGGACACTGTATTACTCGTTTATAAGAGAAAAATGTGTGTGATGGTATTTAGAAGCATCGTTATTTTTCATACATGCCATTCTGTGACTCTAGTTACATGCAGGTGGTATTAATGTCAGTTACAACTCAAACAGCTTGGTTTAAATTGCAGATCAGATAATTAGATGTGTAAATAAGATCAGCTGCCCTTGCAAAACCAAGTGTACATAGAGAAGCTCAGAAGCAGACTTTTCTTACATGTATTGCAGTTTTTTAGTTTACTGTGAAAAAAACCAGAGTTGTAATATATCTTTACAGACATGGAATAAAAATGTGTGTATGGACAAAGTAACATATAATAATCATGCATTATTATTTTACTATGAGACAAGAAAGGGTTTTTATTAATATTAAGCTTATTGGGCAATATCCAACATTAGTTTATACTCAGAATGCACCCATTGAAATCAATGAGTATGACTAACATCACTGATCACTGAAACTATGATACTGCACGTTTTCTTAGACCCCTGATGACCCCTGGTGTCCAACATGGTCACCTCTCAACACAGGCTATTGACCTGTGGTGAACTGGTGCTTAACTTCTGCCAACTTTTTTTTTTTTAATGTTTTTTAATTCTTTTATATTTGCCGCCCTGGGCTCCTGCCGGGAGGAAGGGCAGAATATAAATCAAATAATAAATAAATAAATAAATTTGTACTAGTTCAAAACAAGTGACCATCCTCCACCTTAACAATCACAGATTTGTCCTTTGATCCTAATGTACTGCAAAATACACTTTGAAGTTGACAGCTGTCAACTATCTCAAGAGTTTGTGAGGCCTCTTTCTTTGGAGAGGGACCTTTAGGAGACAGATGTGATTTTACTTCAAAACACTCAACATTTGAAAGATGATTCAGTTATTATGATGTGGATTCATATTTTAAATTGAAATGAATTTGTGGTTCTAAAATTCATTTATTCCAAAACTGTTTTCAATTTTTGGTTCAACGCGGCTCTGCAAATCAACTTTTTATGTGGTAAAAATAGTGACATCAAAACATAGGACACAGATATTGGATGAAAATTTGGAGCTGGAGTTGAGATTTAGTCTAACTGATTTTATGCCTGATTTCCCTGCACTACTTAATGAAAAGATATGCCAGATTTTTCATTAATCCTATCAATAAATAATTCTACCCTCAAATAATTCTACCCCTTTTTCTACCCTCTAAAACACTTAATTTTTTTTGTCATGTGGCCAAAATATTAACACATTCACCACAATATTGGCAAATGTGAAAAAACTGTTGGACACTGCTGTCTTAAACAAACACTAAATATTTGGTGCCTTTTTAATATTATAGTAAGCATTTTTTTTAAAAAACGTATTTTATATATTCACTCATCTACATTAAAGGGTTAAGAAATATTTTAGATTGCAAACAAAATTGCAAACCAGCATGTAATTATGAAATAAATAGGTCCCACTGAAGACTCCATTGCGTTCTGGATTGTAGCATTAACTCAAAAAGAAAACCATCAGCAACTCCATTAATTAAAACACAATGGGTTGGGTCCAGACTTAGAGTAAGCCGCATTAAAATGAATGGGACATAAGTGAGTCATGAGTATCATACCTCCCATTGATTTCAAGGGCCTACTCTAATTATGACTACTCTTAAGTCTGGATCTATCCCAATGTAAATAATGAAGAACCCATTCCTTCTATTCCACCTTTGTGGGTGACAGAGAAAGTCCTCAAGGTTCCTGTTCCACTCATGGGTGCCATGTTGGCAAGCCCAGGGTGATGTCCAAATGTCATACTTCAGTTGGTGGGTCTACTCAGAGTATGGCTACCATTGACTTTCAGCCATTTTTTTCTTCTAGTTGCTTTAATATGCCAAACCTTATTAGGCCACTCTATTATAGTTGGAGCAAGAGGAGATTTCCGCTTAGTGGTCACCAAACATCTTTCATCTGGAATGACTTGAAAACATTATTTAAGATTTATGTGGAGGAAATATTACATGAAAACATGCATGGGCAAAAGTGGCCTGGCACAGAGAAACTCAGAGGTTCACTACATAAAAATCTGATACAGAACCAGTTTTGTGTTCAAATTTAATGCCTGGGATCGAGCAAAAAACAGACATGCAGAGGGCAGAATCATATACACACAGCCAGAGTTTTGTTTTTAGCTTCAGTGTAACCTTTGCACAAAAGCCTCTCCTTTGGACATACATACCACTTCTTTGGACCCCAGACCTTAGCTGCCCCTTCCCTCTCAGGTCCCATTTCAGGCAATACTAAAATGCAGACTGTATAATAAAGGGGTAGCCAATATGGTGCTCTCCAGATGTTGTTGATAGGAGCAGCCAGCATAGAGGGGTGATGCTGCACTTCTGCACCCTTCTGACAGCAGTGTTGCTGCCACTTACTGGAGCAAGACTGGGGCAAGGTGATGGCAAGGACAGGACTCTGTGAAAATGGGAGCTTTGCTGGTGCGCCCACACAGCCTCAGCATGCAGCTTCCCTGCTCCCCCCCCCGCACTCCAGTAAGTGGCAGTGATGGAGGGCACTGTGTTGGCTAACACTGGTGTAATACCCTAAGTGTCAGTAACATTTTGACATGAGACAATAAGACGATGCCAATAATAAGAAAAGAAATCGAAATGCAAAATGTTGACCACTCTGGCATAACAGTAAATTACTTAAGCACCACATTTAATAGTTTGGTGTACAATTATTTCTGTGACTTGAATCTGGTAACTGGGATTTGCTTTCATAATGAAACTATAAGGAATTTCTGGATTAATCTCATACTGTGATGGGTAGTATTTAAATGTAGTGGGACAGAGAGGAGTTTCACTTCTCTTAAAGTGGACAGATGGTAGTTAAATCATTTTGCTTTTTATATAAGAAATGAATGATATGAGATTATTATTTTTTTACTGTCAACTCTTGAATATGTCTGCTATAACCAGTTGTCCTCAGCGAGCATTGTTTATGTCTAAAATGTTTGTTTTCTGTTGAGAGCATCGTAAGATCCTCAGAGAGAGCATTTCTAGGTGTTTTCATCCACAAAGTCATTATTCTGGTCCCATCTGTTTCATCAGATGAAATATCTGCACTAACCCTCCAATGTGTATTTTATATGGAATATATATTTTATTAAATTATAATATATTTAATAGAGAGACTCAGTGAAATCACCTTTCAGATCCCAGACCTGCTGGGATCATACGTTTGGTTCTCATTGAAGCAATAAGTTTTCATCTAGGATCACTGCACCACGTCATTCTACAGATGAATACATAATTGAATACTTTTCTGTACAAAAACTGTCCCCCAGAACTAGTTGTCAGAATGAGGGGATCTATCCTAGCTTCCGTCCTGGTGTGCTATGTGCAGGGAATTTTTTGCCATGGAAGAATATTCAGTTATGTGAGCACTTTCCTGCAGTTAAATGTTACCACTCAGACATGGTTTTACCACCATTTTGAGAGCTAGTTACTAAGCTGAACAGTTGCATATGCTCACCAGGGTTTTTTGTGTGTTTGTTTTTGCCCCAGCTGCCCCAGAAAACCTTCCACCTTGTTGTCAGTTAACATTATTAACTTAGATAGGGATGTATGTATGGAGAAGGCTCAGGTGAAAAAGGAAGAATGAGTGTATAAAAACAACCTCTATAATTCATAATAGGGACTTGTTAATAATCATTAAGGCTGCATTCCAATTAGGGTTGCCAGGTTCAGGGCTTGAGACGTATCCTGTATCTTTAGGAGAAGAGAAAGTCAGCCAACAGGAGGTGTTCTTACAACACCGTAATGGGAAAAACCACAAGGTGGAATTCTCCCTTCCCCCTGTACAACCTTTAAAGATACAGAAGACCTCTTGGTTGCCAGGCCCAGCCTCCAAGGCAGCCTTTCCCAACCAGTGTGCCTCCAGATGTTGTTGGACCTCAGCTCCCATCTTTCCTGACCATTGGCAATGCTGGCTGAGGCTGATGGGAGTTGTGGTCCAACAACATCTGGAGGCACACTGGTTGGGAAAGGCTGCTCCAAGGTGTCTTCTGTATCTTTAAAAGTTGTGCAGGGGGAAGGGAGAATCCCACCTTCTGGTTTTTCCCATTACAGTGTTGTAAGAACACCTGCACTTGGCTTTCTCTTCTCCTAAAGGTACAGGATCAGTCTCAGGCCCTGAACCTGGCAACCCTAATTCCAATATATGTCTACTCAGAAGTAAGCTTCATTGGGTTCAATGGGACTTACTCCCAGCTAAGTGTGTATTGGATTGCAGCCTAAGTCTAGAATGCTCTGAACTGCAGTGAACACTTACTGCCTCAGAAAAACAATATTGCAATAGGAAAGGTTATCAGATTCCATATTTAAGTCATAGAGAATATATAAGAATTATATGCACATATACCCAAATCTCAGGGTGTCCAAGAGCACTAAAAAGTGCTGGGATTATTATTATTAATATTATTAATATTATTATTATTATTATTATTGGAGCACTTTCATTGTAATGTATGTTACAAGCTTTTTTATTCCTAATCCTGATTATCAAATCTGCAAGATTTCCCATTTCCAAACATGACCTGCAGTGCTTGGGGCTGAACAGGGTTTTGAGTGAACCCCACATTTCAAGACTCCAGAATGCTAAATCCTAAATTTGACAACCTCGTTCCTTCAGGCTACTTTTGTCACTAGTTTTAGTTAAACAATAAGGACCAAAATCCTATACATACTTACTTGGGAGTAAGTTTTGTAGAATATAATAGAACTTACATCTGGGTAGGCATACATAGGATTGTAGCATGAGGATGCAATCCTTTACACGCTTATTTGGAACAAGTCCCACTGAAGTCAGTAATCCATAAATCTGGTACATATGCATACAATTAGACTGCTTGGCTATAACCCTAGTGTCCCTTACTTGAAAGTAAGTTCCATTTAATTCAGAGGGACTTACTTCTGAGTAAATGTGCACAGGATTGAGCTGGCTGTTTTTTCTCCAATCTGTGGAGTTTCTCATGGTACTACTGAATCTCTCTTGGATTCCGGAAGCCAGTTTAACCAGAACAGTTAGAAGACCCCCTGCATTCTAGTGGCTTCACAAGCTTCTCCAACATTCTATGCCATAAGCCAGGAGACCTCTACACCTGCAAAGCAGGCCACATAACATCTAAAAATGCTTACAAATCCCCAGTGATTCAGTTCTGCTGTGGGCAGAACTACACATTTCACCATCAAATTTTGTGAGCAGAATCTCTATCTGCAATAAGTAATTTTCTATGACCACTTGAGACAACCCATGCATGTAAGAAGCCTCTGTTCACCTAGATCAGTGGTTCTTAACCTTTTCCACTGCCAGCACCCCTTAGAGTTCCAAAATATGCTCTCACACCCCCTGAAAAAATACTATTCTTTTTTTATTATTTTAATGTGTGTTCTAGCCTAACTTAGGTAAGATTAAATAATTTTTTTAAATCTCTTGAACACCTCACACCCCTAGAAAAAGTGTCTCGTACCCCTAGGGGGGCATGCACCCCAGGTTAAGAACCACTGACCTAGATGTGTGTGTGCATTGCCACTCAACTGAAGTAAATGGAAAGTCCTGTATAAGCACTGAAGCTCCATGTTCTCATCAAGCTCTTGTGACTACATAGAATCATGGGATCAGGGATTTGTGTGCCCAAATTATATGAGCAAGTGCTTGTTTCACTTACTGAGAGCTGGAATACTATTCTTTGAGTCTATACCAAAATGTTTATTTATTTGGAGAAATAAAGTTCTAATTCTATATTCATTGCCCAATTCTATTTTTAAAACCAACAATTTTTTGAATATTCCTATAGGGTCTTATGTAGTTCAGTCCCTATGCATGTTTACTCAGGTCCCACTGTGTTCAATGGGATTTACTCCCTAGTAAGTGCATATTGGACTGCAGCCTTAGCGTGCCTATGCCATTATGTCCTTCCAATGTACATTTGGATCATTGAAGTGTGTTGCCTCCTGGTAAACTAGGGGCTTGTCTCTGTGCTTTGAAAAGTTCTCAGAGTATACGTAGATTATGTCCTTCTGTATTGACATTTTAATTTGCTACTTTATAAATGTCTCTTCTTTCGTTTTTTGTCCTCGCTGTCTTTTATTTTAAGCGACTTGCTGTTGTCATTGTTTTTAATTGCAGACTGCTAAAAAAATCCAATCCCAAGCCCCACACTTAAGCCTTCCATACTCATGCTTCTCTCTGAAATGTTTTTGGTTTGGGTCTTTTGACTGTTGTCTTGCTGTGAACTTTGCAGATTTGTTTATGAGTGCCACTGTGCTTCTGCTGCATCTGCATTGTCACTGTGATGGTATTTTTTTCTTTCTGTCTGTTTCTTCCACAGGAGTTTAACAAGTAATCTGCCCAATGTGAATCTACCAAATGTGAATCTCCCCAAAGTTCCAAATCTGCCAGTTAACATCCCACTAGGCATCCCCCAAATGCCTGCCTTTTCCGCACCGTCATGGATGGCTGCTATATATGATGCTGAGTGTGTATTCAGTTCAATAGATATTTAAATCAAAAGTAATCTTGGCATGGATATGGATTGTCTATTTCTCTTCATCTTTGCTAGAACTTTGCCAGAACCACTTTTAAAAGAACAACTGAAATGGACATCTCTTTGTAGGGAAAAAAATTGGCTGAATTTGGCATGCATTTTATTATAATTTAGTGTGAATGTATATACTGAATTCATTTTTCTTTCACCCAGTTAGCACTTGAGTCTGTATGCCTGTTGATAAGAATTTGGTCTGTCCAGCTCACAAAAAAAGCCCATTGTTGTGTATGCTTCCAAATGTGAGCCATGAGATAAGTGTCAGTGGAGTATGCTGTTTTTAAAAAATAAAATAAAAATCCCATCATACACTGAAATAATTTTAGGGCCTATGTTCATGAACTTTATCAAAATCTAAAAGCCAATGTACTTTGACTGCTTAGTTCTTGCTTTCCTGAATGATTGTCCAAAAACCACACCCTTACACTGTTGGAAGAGATGTGTTCAAGGTTGGCCCTATCATGAACCATACTGAATCACTTGCCTCAGGCAACAGAATAAGCACCTTTCCCCTGGCATCTACCCAACCCTTCCAAGCCACCAGAACAAGTATGCCCCAATGCCAGCCACTGTTGTGCTGCTCAGGCTCCTGTTGCTAGCAGCTGCCTGGCTCGGCACTTTGGCAAAACCTTGGGACACTTAATGTGGTTTCTCTGTGGTGCCTGCAGTAAGTGGTGACTGCTTTGTTTCTGGTGGCAGAATGGCTTGGGTCAGCCCTAGATATGACTAGAAAATACATATCCTAAAGCTGCTCTTGCTTAGGAACTTTCCTCAAGTTATCTAGAACTGTAGACTGGTACGCCAGTCCTATAACCATATTATATGGGGAAGAAAAAAAACTCCATGGTAATCAATGACAATGATGACCTGATGCCTTCACCTACTGCAGACAATTAATCCTTGCAAATAGCTGCTCACGTATAAGTGGTCTTGCATGAGTAGTGGAATGTCAGAAGAGCAAACTCCTGCAAGATTATGTTCCCACTTTTCTCTGAACAGGGAAATTGCAGTTCCTCTTTGCAAAATACCTGGAGAGTCTGGAGAACCCAGACAACATTCATACACTTCTCATAACTGTGTCTTCACCACTCCTGTTGTCTCTCACCTTCACCTGCCTTCTGTGCATTATACCTGACATCCTGTTCATCAAAGAAAGTGTGAAAGGGGTGGGCAGAAGACACCACCCACTTATCTCCCACTGCATCCAGAAATATAAAGTATATGATTGTTTTAACTCTGGCAGACTTACTCTAAATTGTCTCATCAAAACTGGATATAATGGAGGAGATCTCCGTAGTTTTTTTAAAAAGTTAATAATAGGAGGACATGGCACTGGATGAGGGCATTAACCCTCATTAACCAGTGTCAGGACAGATGCCAGGCAGGACAGTGCCCTTGGGCACCAGCTTGCCCTGGGCCCATGGTGCCGTAGCCA